>NC_141772.1:390000-990000 GCF_051362555.1 Lingula anatina
AGATACATATCTACCCGCACTTTCGACTGCAATGCTCTTTGTATGTTGAACAACCTTCTGACATTAATGTTAAAACCCCCATCTGTGACCCAGCCGTCCTTTTTTTAGTTAGAAATTCCTCAAAAGTTCTTTTCTGATAATATTGTCTGTTTTAGAGTAAATTTCTCTCCGTCAACTAGAAATAAATGTTTTCTTCCTATGTTTTCACCGGATTTGTGATTGAAATCTGTGCTAGGAACTGTCGCTGCCGGGTCAGATGGTAAACCAGAACTTTGGCATGGACGCCAGTGAACAATTGGGCTATGATACTGTTCTTAGATGAAAGCAGGTTTTGTGCTGTCAGAAGTAATGGGCCCATAAAACGGGTAAGAAGAATATGTATCTGCTCAATTGTCTGCCTCTGGTCGACGGGATGCTTCCCACATAAGTCATAGTATGGGGTGTATTGGCTACTGTGATGTAGACGAACTATTAACTATAGTGGTCAACAGAAACCTTTACAAAGAGCCATGAATGCATCAAAGTGCTGCACAGGAACTTGAGGAATTATGTCGACATTATTTTTGGGGACCATGATCAACTATTTATGTTTTAGAATGTTTAGCTACTCCACTAACAGCCAATGCAGAATGCCTTTCATCTACGCCACCCTCATTCTTCACGTTATTGTTCTGTTAACACACCCTTTGCCCGTATTGGCAAAATAAGGGCCTTTTTCCAAAGTTAAATCTGAATTATTTAAAAGGAAACACATTGATAAAATGTACACACAAAGGGACGCCTTTGGCATAATTAACTTTCTCTGCCCACTTTAGAGCCACGCACCTTTTACATTAGCTAAATAGAAAATTTTGAAGTAATTAACTCAACTAAGCGGGGAAATTTGACGGCTAAGATTAAGTCAGCATGTTTGTTTTGTTCTTAAACAAAGCAGATAGTTTTTCCAAAATGAAATCTGAATTATTAAATGCGATACAAAGAGATATTCATGCGTAGGACTTTTCTCATTCCATTAAGGATTACATTTCTAAAATTTAATAAATAAACAAATTGATGAAGTGTACACACAAAGGGACGCCTTTTACATTCTATTCTGTACCCGCTTATATGCATTAGCAAGTTTTAACTTATTAACTTTGCCAAGTGAGGTGGGACTGGCAGTTAAGATGAAGTCAGCGATTTTGCTTTGTTTTCAAACAAAGCAGATAGTTTTTCCAAAATGAAATCTGAATTATTAAATACGATACAAAAAAGATACACCAGACAGAGAAATAACTGCTTTGTTCCATGTACAGAATTTGGAAGGAAGCCTAAAGACTCGGTCACGCAATAGGTTCAGAAAACCTCAGCAGTTCAGATGCAAATAGATACGATGCATAAGACTCTTTTCATTCCACTCAGAACAAAAACATGAAGTCACAAATGGAGTCTCGGCTTGGACACATCAATCTGATAATAATACCTGTAAGAACTGATGACGAGTCACAATACATGTAGTTTCGTTTGAAGTTTTAACTTCTATTTTAAAACAGAAATCATTTTATTGCATATCGAAAAATAACCTCCAAGTTCTCATTTAAATAATTCTCTTTATGATGCATAAAGTTAATCTTTTAAATTTTCTTGGTTTTATATCTTCAGAACTGATTTAGATAACATATAGTAGCCATTGAAATTTAATAGGAAATTAAATACGGTGAATGCAAATGGAAACCAGAATAACACGTTTGACTCATTTATATTAGAAATCAAACAAGCACTGCATCATAATTTTTGTAACTAATTCAAGCATGTGTAAATTTTCGTTTTTGAAATAATTAATTTCAGTCCAAAGAAACAAATTGATGAACTGTACACATAAAGGGACACCATTGACATCCTTTTCTGTACCCGCCTATATGCATTAGCAAGCTTTAACTTATTAACTTTGCCAAGCGAGGAGGAAATGGCAGTTAAGATCAAGGCAGCGGCTTTTTCCAAAATTAAATCTGAATTATTAAATACGATACAAATAGATTTTCATACGTAGGACTTTTTTCATTCCACTCAGAACAAAAACATGAAGTCACAAATGGAGTCTCGGCTTGGACACATCAATCTGATAATAATACCTATAAGAACTGATGACAAGTCACAATACATGAAGTTTCGTTTGGAGTTTTAACTTCTATTTAAAAATAGAAATCATTGTATTGCATATCGAAAAATAACCACCATGTTCTTATTTAAATAACTCTCTTTAAGATGCATAAAGTTATTATTTTAAATTGTCATGGTTTTATATCTCCAAAACTGATTTAGATAACATATAGTTTTTCCAAAAATTAAATCTGAATTATTAAATGTGATACAAAGAGATATTCATGCGGAGGACTTTTCTCATTCCACTAAGAATTACATTTCTAAAATTAAATCTGAATCGTTAAAAAAGAAACAAATTGATGAACTGTACAAACAAAGGGACGCCTTTGACATTCTTTTCTGTACCCGCCTATATGCAGCAAGTTTTAACTAATTAATTCAACCAAGCAAGGACATAATGGCAGCTAAGATTTAGTCAGCGATTTTGCTTTGTTCTCAAACAAAGCAGATAGTTTTTCCAAAATGAAATCTGAATTATTAAATACGATACAAAAAAGATACACCAGACAGAGAAATAACTGCTTTGTTCCATGTTCAGAATTTGGAAGGAAGCCTAAAGACTCGGTCACGCAATATGTTCAGAAAACCTCAGCAGTACAGATGGTATGTAAATTTATCCATAATATAATCGAGCAGTTGCTTGTATAGGACACTTTTTTCATTCCACTGAGAACAAAAACATGAAGACGCTTATGGAGTCTCGGCTTGGACACATCAATCTGGTAATAACACCTATAAGAACTGATGACGATCTGCTCACAGTTCATGTAGTTTCGCTAAAAGTTAAATAGAACCATTTTATTGCATATCGAAAATTAATCTCCAAACTCCCATTTAAATAACTCTCTTTATGATACATAAGCTTAATTATCTTAAATTTCAAGATATTGTATCTTCAAAACTGATTAAGATAACATATAGTAGCCATTGAACTTTAATAGGAAATCAGATACGGTGAATGCAAATGGAAACCAGAATTACACCTTGGACCCATAAATATTTGTAAAAAAAGAACCAAACTGCCACCATTTCCCAGCAGCATTACTATTTGTTAATCTTACTGCTACCACATGCCTAAAGGTTGCATACACACACACACACACACACACACACACGTTTTATTTCAATAAAATAAAGATTATTCATTGTTGTGCTGTCAAGTTGTGTAGGACAGTAACACCAAATACTTGGGAATATCTAGAATTCCATAATTTTTGTGAACCATGTCTCTAAATCCCAGGGCCCAGTTTTATAAAGGACGTTTAACACTACCCAGTGTTCAACTCTAGCCAGACCTAAATAGTCTGTTAGTAAACTGACCTTTAAATAACTATTAAATCCAGTTAAACACTGGGCAGTTAACTTTTTGGCTGTTTTCCGTCAGAAGACACAATTTAACCATCTTTTAGTTAATGGGTGTTAGGGGAATTTATCCACTGGTTAGGCTTATCCACTGGTTAACGTCCTTTATAAAACTGGGCCCAGATGTTTAGAAATCAAACAAACAATACGTCATAACTTTTTTTACCTAATTCAAGCATGTGTTAATTTTCGGTTTGGAAATAATAAATTGCCTAAATGCTCTATTAAATACATGAACATATGATGGTGGATGAATAATATGGGGCCTTCAACTACGTAAGGTTTACGAATACAGTGCCTGCTCTGGTTTGTGTATGGGTGACGTCAAACCATGGATTTTGGGCTAATCCAAACAAAATTCTGAATTATTATAAAGGAAACATTTTAATTCCCACCATGAATCAAGTAAGGCTCTATTCCCATAGATTTTAGATCGATCTATCCCCGCGGGGAGTCTCACTAGATTACTTTCAGATAATCCGACTTAAATGTCCGTCCCGCCTACTACAAGCTGTAAGGGGATAATTAACTTTCGTGTCCGCCCGGCTGACAGCTATTTAGCGTGAGTTAGGTCGATCTAAAGTAGGTCGATCTAATCTATGGAAATGGGGTGTAAGGCAGAATGACTTTCATCTCCACCACTATATTTCTTCAAGTAATTATTCTGAAAAACACATCCTTTGCTCTTATAAGCAAATCAATTACCTTTTCCAAAATGAAATCTGAATTATTAAAAAGAAACAAATTGATGAAATGTACACATAAAGGGACGCCGTTGACATCCTTTTCTGTACCCGCCTATATGCATTAGCAAGTTTAAACTTATTAACACAAGTCAGATTGAATAAAATTGATTGTCATTCTTTCTTTGTATTTATTTACTTATTGTTTACTTTTACCATCCGTATTAAGTAGTTTTCTTAACATGTAAAAAAATAACGAACCTTTATTTCCTTTTATTTATTCAAAAATACATTCAAAACTAATGATTAAGTCTCAAGTGATCTATTGTGGACAATAACAACGATCATTCTGAAAGGACTCGGAATTTCAAAGCGGTCCCTCCATTTTAAAACTGGCAGTCCGGGGTCCCTACGTTTCAAAATGCAGTGTCCCCCGGACAGTAGGATTCGGTACTAAGTGTCTTGCGGACTGTCAGTTTTAAAACATAGCGTCTGCCGGACCGTGAAAGGACAGGACTCCCCGTTTCGTTACACCGGACTGTGACGGTAAATACATCTGAAGATAAAGAATTCTATGGCTCTAAATCACTGCTGTTTATATTATTTTTCAATGAAAGGAAAACAAAAGGGAATACATAAAAATTAAAAGTGTCTGTGCTTCAACCCGTTTGTTATAAAATATTGATTTACTCACATCAACCGAATTATATTTGGCGAAAAGCATGCGTACGTAGGTTGTTTATTAACAACAACTTACGCCCTATAAAAGATATCACACTCAAAGCAACTTTACAGTTGTTCTTGACAGAAAGGTTAGAAGCATAGCAGTTTCTGGGAGGACCAAATTGCCACCAATAGCCACATCCAGTAAGTGCTACTGTTTATCTACTTTTTTCATGGGCAGTTAGTCAGAAAGTTTTCATTTATGATAGATCCAGAAATTTGATTTACCTGTTGGCTGTTTTGTCTGAACCAGACCTATCGAAATTAAGATCCAATGAAACTATTTTCACATGGGCAGTTAGGGCACTGAGTTTATTGTTTAGGGTCAGGTTTTTCTCTAGTTTTGTTTTTCAAAAACGACCCTGGCAACCAGAAATTATTGTTATTGCTATTTTTTCTACGAAAGAGTGTCGTTTTTCACATACGATTTTGGCAACCAGAAACTATTGTCATTTTATTTCCAAAAGTTCGGTTGTTGTATTTCAGAAATGATTCTGGAAACTATAAACCAGTAGGCTCTCTACCTGGGCTGCATGTTAGTTATGTGCACTTTTTCTCCAACACGATCCTGGCTCTTTTGAAAATGTAAAAATCACTTCAAACTGCGCGCGTGCAAGAACATTGTACTTGTTCTGCAGAAGCATCTTTTTAGCGCCGATATGCATAACTCTCGCAACCGATCTTCGGTTATCTGTCAGGTAAATGTGCCACGAGGTTAGCAACACGATGTTTTGTCACCTTGATCGGTTTATTAATATAATGTAATGAATTTGAGACGCATATCTGCATGAAAACCCCAGCTTTTAGTTTGTCGAACGCTCCGAAGTTGTCGGAGGTCACAGAATTTATTTAAAAACGGAAAGAGTTGGTTACATTTGGATTAGAAAACCACTCGACAGAACAATTTATAGTAATTTCATCCATAATATAATCGAGCGGTCGCATAAATACGACACGTTCTAACTAAAAACAAAAAGGGGAAGTCACAGTTTGTTTTACGACCAATCATAGATATAGAAAAAGTTATCTTTATTGTATCTAAGGACAAATTCAGCAGGTTTCGTCGTAGACAATTAACGTGACTTGTGGTGGTCCAGGCCACCAGGCCATTTTGAGTGGGCACAGACGGTGACAACAGGCCGTTCCAGAGTTTCAGGTGCTTCTTTTTTCTTCAACGATCCACCTACCATGACTAAAGAACTCTAGGTTGAAAATGGAGCTGATATTATGAAATCCCAGGCACATTCCTTCAGATTCAATGAATAAATGCAATTTTTTGCGTAGGCGGTTCTAGTTATTTTGATATAGGTCTAAAACTTTTTCTAAGAAAATCTATTAAGAGTTTCATGGAATAAAAAGCTGTTGACAAAAGATTTTTTATTGCTATGCAACATGTAGGTATGTCTTGGTTTGTAATATTATTCACGTTCCTGCCGCGCCTCCCCCCCCCCCCCCCCCCCCTTTACCGGCATCCAGAATGTGGTAATAGACCCCCAAATGGAAGAAATAAGTAAATCGATATACAAATGGACACTAAGTTATATATTAAAAAAATAGACAACAATGACCATTTTAAGATTCGATTAATAAACAATGACTAAAACGAGACATTGGTATTAAAATTTGTCATTTGCACGTAGGTTCTGGTAATAACAGTTTGCTCAAATCCTCAGTCCAATTATCACTATATACACTGCTTACTATGGGTTTCCCGCTTAGTGCTTAGATAAATGGTTAACATTCCTGCCTCTGGATATAAAGATTACATAAAAAAGTGGTTTGAACACATGATGGTCTAAGATTTTCCCATGTGCAATTAATGCACTTTACCATGAGGTGGTCGATGAATAATATTGTCGTGTTCAGCTTCTGTGCTCTATCCTTGATGTATATATTATAAATTGTCTGCTCCGACATTAGTTTTATTCTTAATTTTAGAAAGACATTGGACCACATCTTGCTCCCTTGCCTGTTTGCCGTACGCCATGAAGATTTACTCCATTGGTCTTATTTTGACTATCGCCATGGTAGTCAACAGGGTGGTTTCTCAGAGTAAGTTACCAGTTTTTCATAAATTAAAAGTTATTCTTGAAACGCCAAATAAAAAAACGGTATGCTAAAATAAAGAAATACACCTACTGTGTTAATTGCTATATATATATACGCTACGATTGTTCACTCATGTCGACGTGTTCTGAGTTTAGGTTACAGTATTGTGTCTCCTCAAGAGACTATCGCCATGGTGGTTTCTCAGAGAAAGTTACCAGTTTCTCAGAAATTGAAAGTTATTCTTGTAACACCAAACAAGTTAACGGTATGCTAAAATAAAGAAATACTGTGTTAATCGTTATATATACGCTTCGATTGTTTGACGGACGTGGTCAACTCATATCGACGTATTCTGAGTTTTGCTTGTACGTTGTATCTCCACAGATTTTGTAAATTTGGGTTGCTGGGGTGACAAGCCATACCGGGCAGTTCCTAGTTTAGAAGGTCAAGATCCCACCCTTGACGGGCTTTACTGGAAAAGAGAAAACCCAATCGAGAAATGCTACCAAGCTGCAAAGAGACGCGGGTACCAGTATTTTGCCATACAGCACGGTGGATGGTGTGCCTCTTCCTGTGACGCTGGGCAGACATATAAGAAATACGGAGCTTCTACCAGATGTCAGTCAGATGGAGAAGGTGGACCATGGGCTAATCAAGTTTACCAAATACCAGACGGTAGGTGTTTCGGCGCTTTTCTCATAGAATATTTAGAGAAAACTTTTGGATGGATATTGTCAATTGAAGCCAACAGTGTGCATTAATGAAAAGAGTAATAGTATCCAAGTTGATATTTGTATAATTTTTGAAATTGCAAACAGTAATTATACTTCTTATCTGTCGCATTTTTCTAATGTGCAATCGATTGCGTGACATTCTACGTGTTTGCGTTTAACTTCCATGTTTTTTACCATAACTGATGACCAAATTGTCTTTATGCCTTTTCGTGATGAAATGCGCATGTGCGATTTCACTCATAAGGTTGTATAAATGTGTGAGTGTTAAAAGCAATACGGTTTTCGTCCTAACTATGCATGATAGAAACAAGTGCGATACATTTTATCATGTGAATAACATGATATTTAGCCTCCTCAGAGACTATCGCCATGGTGGTTTCTCAGAGTAAGTTATCAGTTTCTCAGAAATTGAAAGTTATTCTTGTAACACCAAACAAGTTAACGGTATGCTAGAATAAAGAAATACTGTGTTAATCGTTATATATATATATATATATATATATATATATATATATATATATATATATATATATATATATACGCTTCGATTGTTTGACGGACGTGGTCAACTCATATCGACGTATTCTGAGTTTGGCTTGTACGTTGTATCTCCACAGATTATGTAAATTTGGGTTGCTGGGGTGACAAGCCAAACCGGGCAGTTCCTACTTTAGAAGGTAAAGATCCCATCCTTGACGGGCCTTACTGGAAAAGAGAAAACCCAATCGAGAAATGCTACCAAGCTGCAAAGAAACGCGGGTACCAGTATTTCGCCATACAGCACGGTGGATGGTGTGCCTCTTCCAGTGACGCTGGGCAGACATATAAGAAATATGGGGCTTCTATCAGATGTCAGTCAGATGGAGAAGGTGGACCATGGGCTAATCAAGTTTACAAGATATCGGACGGTAGGTGTTTCGGCACATTAAGCATAGAGAAAAAATCTTTTGGGTAGATATTGGTGCTGAAAACCAACAGTTCGTACCGATTTAAAGAAACCACATGTCCTTTTTATTATGAAATTGAAAATAGAAAACCCCCATTAAACACGTTTGGAAATAGAATACATGTTCAAGATGCATATTGTGAAGTCAATATTTTGCCACAAAATCCAATCAAATGCCAGCATACAGTTTCAAGTAGTATAACTAAGAGAATTACCAAAAGGCATTGTTTAATTTTACCCCAAAAATGATAATTGAATGGATTTTTCTGGTAGCATTCTATGCTGTATATCAATAGGTCAGGAAAGTAGGTCACGAAAGTAGGTTAAATTTCTGACCAAAAATTTAAAGAAAGAAGCAGTCTTAAGCTCTTTTATGACTAAAACAGTGATTTATTTAATTTATCCCTTCGCATATGAAATTTATTTGAGTCGTATAAGAAACTAGTAGAAGTGGTTTATATATGTTACTGGAAATCCACGCTCCACCGATTCTCGCTTCATATGTACCTTTAAAGGACATCTTTTCATAATCTGTAAAATATGCATGTATATTTACACCAAATAGTGAACTTTTATTCTGCCTACTGTGTTTGTAGCGCATCCCACAAGCAACAAAAAGAAATACTCAGGTAAAATTATATTCATTCAGCTCGAAATACGCATGACATAACAGCTAATAATTTAAATAAATTACGCAAAATAATGTGAAATCCTCTAATAAATCTCCTCTAATAACTCTTAATTGCAATTTCTCCAAGCACAATGTGACAGACAACAGGTAGCTACAGAGGATGTTTAGACTTTTAGGACAGAGGTTTGTTTGCAAATGCTGAAATGAGGGGTAAATTTGCGGAATGGAGAGTAAAAATAATATGCGTTATATTAACAAGAGCTAATTATATTCAGAATAATTCTCAAGACATGGCTCACAGCGTATACCAAGAGGTTCTATTTGGGGACATTTCTATAATTACCCTGCGGCAATTATGAAATACATCAGCATATCATCTACTAGCTAAAGCATGATTTCCAATCACTTTTTGAAAGTCATCAAGGGTTGCAAGGGCGAACGCGTTGTGTGGCCAAAGAATCATGTGAAAGCAGCTCATTTAGGTAGATTTTTTTTTTGTGTGTGTGTGTATGTGTGTGTGTGTGTGTGTGTGGTAGCACTTTCAGTTTCATAAATTGATCGGTATATTTTTCCGGAAATAGCTCAAATTTGACCGCAGGCGACATCTGACCTCATTTGTTTACAGGTTAGTCAATATGCTACAGAAATTACTTATGAACTGTCCTTCAGCTACCTAAGATACATTAATTATTGTTTTATATTATTTTATTTGCATATTATGTTTTTTTTTTTTCTTTTCCCATACCAACATTTAGATGTGTGTGTACATGTTGTTGCAATTTATCAAGTTTTATCATATGTTACACACTCACAAGATCGATTTCTCTTTTTTATTTCAGATAAGCAAGGTTCATAAACCAACAGGAACCATACCTTATAATACCCATATCGGTAAACGGCCAATTTACATACTGACAATCGAGAACGTTGAGGACTACGATTTTTGAATACAATTCATGGGAGGTGAAATTAATGTTAACTGGTGAAGAATATATACCATGTGTTGGTGCTAAATACTTGCATTACTAAAATGTGTATTTCTTGATGATATATCTGATGACGTCTCTTTAAAGTGCTTGATGTTCTTATGAAATATCGCAATTTGGAAACTTGTCAATACCACTTTTATCCCTTATGCATAATTGTTTGTAAAAGAAACTCGAAGAAAGAAAACTTTCAGGTATTGAAATAGGAATGTCAAAATCACAATGTTACTAAAGCACTATTAATACAAATGAAACTGTTATCGTTGGAAATCAAATGTAGTCAAAATAAGGTCAAAGTAACGTTGTTGATGGAACATACTGCCTTCTCCAAGGAACATCTGATATTGATGTTTAGAAGTCATTTTTTTCTGCTTAATTAAGTAACGATTACCCTCTATTTCACTTTTGTTGTTTTTTATGCTTATAGTGTCAATTCAAATTACTTGGACTCTCTGGGTAAAAAGCGGGAATAAATCGGTTATAAAATGAATTTAGTTGTAATTTGTTTTGTGGGGATAAATAAATCAGAGTGCGAACTAAATGTTTTCATAGTGTTCCTCTCGCCCCTAAATTTTATCTCTTTTTTACTGGATGTTGAAAATCGAATCGCTTAATTGGAACTTGTACTTTGATTATTACTTAAATTTACTGAGTTTATGTTAATGTTTTGAGGAAAGAATCGGGGAAATTTGTTTCCAAAATGTAGGTCTTTGTGACGAAACGAACCTGTTTAAGATTCAATCCCTCACAAGTTTATCTCCCTCACAGAGAAGCTATAAAATGTTCACTACAGCATGATGGGAAATCGGTTCCTGATCCCATTTCAATCAATTAATCTATCGGACTCAAAATAAAAAAGGCAAATTCATGTTCTATGGAAATGGGGTGTTAAATACACCTTGCACACGAATCCCTGCATCAAAGAAAGTTTAAAACCTAGAAGAAGAGAGTCGGAATTAATCCCTATTGTTACTGTGAATTCCTATTAATTTCTATTCAGATCTATAGAATTTTTACCGCTGATTCTACTACTACTACTACTACTACTACTGCTACTGCTACTACTACTACTACTACTACTACTGCTACTACTACTACTACTACTACTGCTGCTGCTGCTGCTGCTGCTGCTGCTGCTGCTACTACTACTACTACTACTACTACTACTACTGAGAAGAGAAAAATTTGAATTAATTCCTAATTTATACGAAGTCTTAAAGAAATATCGAAATTTATAAGAAATATAGACAATTTATTGTTAAAAATTGTTGAAAATACTACCAATACCATTATTATACATTCACTAATCTAACTACCACTATACTACTAAAACTAGCAACAAAATCAACAACAAGAAGAACAAGAATAACAATAACAATAAACATAAACATCCCCGGGACAATATTACTGTGGCTTTTTGAAAAATAAAACAAATATTTAGACGAGATGAAAAGACATCTGTAAAATTTTTCATATGGAGGTCTTTCCCCTGTCGAAAGTATCAGAAGGGGTGAATATAAATATCAAGTAATGAATGCGTACTATAAAAGGTCAAAAGTTGATATCCAAACATCAAATTTAGCACTATGGTGCTAGCGCATGCTACTTACGTGTGATGGCACCATGAACTTGCAGGTTAAAATTTATATTCAGATGACCTCAGGTGCTAATCGTCTGCGCATGCGCACCAGCATAGTGTTTATGTCTACTGATAGTATTTGAACCACTACTGCGCCCGATTTTGGGGTAAAAACTGAAAAATCGGTTTCTTAAAAGTTCTCTTTTACCTAAGCACCCATGATCACCGTTTTTCAATGCCGATTTAATGACACCATTTACACTCTAAAACTCTGTTAGCGATTTTTCTTAAAAGTCTTAGTTCTGATTTTATCGTTGATAAAGCAAAATAATACGTTTAATGAAAATCTATAATAAGGGGCTCATAACTCCATAACAAAAACACTTAAACCAAAATATAGGCACTTGATTGTAGCCCATACACTCGTGGTCAACTGTGCCAATTTTAATTGACTTAAAAGTTAATTCGCAGAGAAAGCAATGTGATGTTTACAGTTGGTTCAAAGCAGGTAGCAGTCAAAATTTAACGGCAGTGAACACATAAGTTATATTTGATAATGCCAAATTTATTTAAACATATTGAAAACTAATTCTTTTGCAGCTTAAGGGGTGTCTGTAAAAGGTTCTCAACGCTTTTAAACATGGAGAGCCACGTAATCCTATCACTATCTTTGGACAATTTTAAGGGGTGTAGTAAATTGCACGACCGCCGCTGAAGCGCTGCACCGAGATCCGACCATGGATAACTGTTCTTCATCGGAATGACGTCTGATCGATCTGCCTTCTCCGTGGTTAGGTCAACTAATAATGGCACGGCAATTTCAGCAAATAAACGCGGAATGTCAGGCCCCGTCATCCACTTCAAAACCTCAATAACTCGTGCCCGGTATCTGTTATTTGGAATGAATACAGTGTCTGCGTTATACTTAGATATCAGTCGCTTTCCTGTTTTGGTCCAATTTTTCACGTGAGCCAAGCCTTCCCTCCACGCTTCAGGCATAATATCGATGATTTTCCGCAAAGCGGCGCCACCGTACGTTTGCGGCCACCACATCCACCCGTCTGGCCACGTGATATTTATGTCGTATGTTTCTATGGGACCCAATATCCACATGGCGTCTCGGCGATAGGACAAAAAAGATGAAAGATTAAAGAAGGTATCATCACTGACGAAAAGGAAAGACGTATTTTTGTTTCCAAACCCTTCATAGGTGAGATGTTTTAGAAGACAGCGGTGCAGAAACTTGCCACCTTCTTGTTCCTTGTCCGTGCACGGCAGGAAAGGAACGCTTGTATCCATAAACGGCTGAGTAGCGCCTTCTCCCGTGAATGTTATCTCCTTAAAATGTCTGCTGTACATTTGATACAGTGTTGTAAATGCTTGCTCGCCGGGAATGTGATTGAAATGAACACACAACCTAACGTCGTCCCAAGGTTTGGGTATCGCCAGTCTTTCGGCCCAGCTTGGTACGTGGGCTCGCGGGAAGACATACCCAGCTGTCTTCAGCAACTGTATCCAAGTGTCTAATATTGCCAGATCTTCTTTCAAAATGATCCCTTTGTCGAATAAATACAGATACAGTTCTTTTAGCCTCTTATCTATTGACGTTGAGTTGCTGGACCACGCCAGTAAAAGATTGGTCAGTTTGATCAGTGTTGTGTCCTTAGACTGAGAGTTTTGTCCCGATGTTCGACGGGATGGAGTCGTTCTCTTAGTCCAGGGCGGTGAGACCGTCATGCTACCGTTGATATCCCACAGAAGTCTTTGAGTTATAAAACCACGAATAATATCACATATCGACTTCTCGCATGTGGTGGGTACCAGAAGCCCCCAAAATACATCATACATATGTAGCGTTGAATGCTGGCTATATGGCACAAATGTTCCTTCTTGTATTTCCACAGGGCCCCCAACAGATTTATTGAATTTCAATGGCGACTTGAGAATTCCTTCCGGCACATCGGCATACCCATCTATGAGATAGTGAACAAGTAATACGCTTGAATTCCGCAATGCGTATGGCACCGGAGGAGCATTGCAGGCAGGGCGTCTCGACACCTCTTCTGGAAAACCTCTTGGCCAAACGTCTTTTTTGAAGTAAAAATATGAAAAAGGGTTCCAAAAATTCACTTTACCTGCTGGTATAACAAAAGGGATATCAGCACCTTTGTTATCAAGAGGCGGGCTAGAGGCCAGCCATTCGTGTCCAATTTCTTCATCGTCGTCATAAATCATCCTCGCACCTTTGGCTATAGCTACTAAATAGCCAATTGTTTTTCTACTCACGTGGTACTTGAGAATAGTGGCGTATTTCGCCGCATCTGTTACGTACATTGTACCGTTTTGTTTGTTTGGTACAAATATATGCAAGCGGTACTGATTCCCCTGTGGGAATTTTAATGTATAAGACCGCGTGAAAGTTTCTGACACAAAAATAGCACACCATGGAACCTGTAGTTTATCAAGGACATTTTTTATTCGTTGAGCGGAGGGATATTTCCCGGTATCCGCAACAAGCCATCTTTCACAAGTGAAGACCTTCGGCAATTCCTTGAAGGAGATGTTACTCCATTTTACGACATCGCCTGACTGTTTGATTAACGGCAACACGTGTACCTTGAATGGCGAGCTTTTTTCCGAGTAAATGGCAAGGTAAAGTGAGGCACTAACAAACACCACCAGGCAAACCACCGTCATCTCCCGCAGGCTGCACCTGGAAACAAAGCACGCATGCGTGTGAATTAGGGGTAGAAATAAAGCAAAAGTTTTATAAATGTTATTCACCGATTCTTCAATACATTGTACATGTGTAATCATAGATGCTCATGAAGTAATGGAAATATGTAGAGTCAATTGATAAGAACATCTATACGGAAGGTAATTATTACTGTCATTTCAAAAACAGGGGCTAATATTGAATAAAGTCCCGGAGCATTGTGGGGATGATGTGTTCCGGTGTACAGTATTATAAACCTAGGAACCAAAATATAGCTTAACTAGACAATATGGGAATGTTTACCCGAAGGTATCATGGTTCAAATGCCAATTACCGCTTTCGTATCTTCTTTATCTTCTACCCTAGTATAAACAGGGGCACTTGAAGGGTACCCTCTACCAGGACGACAGACTGATTTTTCACAAGATATTCAGATATTCGATTCTCTAGCTTTTTTAAATCTGCCTACAAAATCTGCCACCCTGGTAGAGGGTATTTAAGGAGACATTTCAACCGATGTGATAGTATTGTCCCAACTTCCTGTGTTATTTACATGTGTAGATAGGGAATGACAGTTACCTGCGAGATAAGATCATTTCTTTGTGTCGGGTATTGATAGGGAGCATCCACACCGAGAAGAGCCGAGGTCTAATAAGGCCGCGACCTAAATATAGCGGACCTGCATTATCCTGTAATGGGCTCACCACCTCTCACGCGGCTCCCCACGCGTCTTCCCTCGACCGGTTAAATTGAGCCGAGATTTAATTACTGTGCCCCTGCAGGGACAACGAGCAGGGAGCCGTGTGAGAGGCGGAGAGACCATTAATGGATTAAGCGGCCTTCCTTTCATGTAGGTCCGCCATATTTTGGTCGCGGCCTTACTAGACCTCGGCTCTTCTCAATGTGAATGCTCCCATATCTCCAACACTACGCCACTACACCTTCACTACTGGAACCTCTTGTACGGAGATTCTGTATAACAAGCAAGAAGACAAATGTGAACATTCCCTCTAACGCATACTAATTACCACTACTGGTTTCTCACACAACTCAAAAATTAAAGTCACTTGCCGAAAATTGATCGAAATTAATCACTCGGTCAGCTGGAAAAGAATTCAAAACTGCATCTTTGCATTTCTGGTAGAAATTTTTGGTAGACCTACATACCGGCCATTCAGTTCGAAATGAAATGAAAAATGAAACGAAGGGGAATGATGGAGCGAAACCCTGTGATATTTCTTCAAGATATAATACTTGTATCTGGTAAGCAATTTAGTCGTTTTAGTGGCAGTGATTTGATATGTCTACTCGCGAAGTACTTACCTTTAAAAACATTTTAGTGAACTTCTACCAAAGAAATCATTTAGATACAGTACGTGAAAATCTCTGCCACCGCTATACACCTCCCCCCCTCCCCCCCACACACACACATACACACACACACACACACACACACACCACCCCTTTGCCACTCATTGTAATATATTTCAAAATATTACTGGTAGAAGTTCTCGGTTTTCAAACTAATACAATTACTTGGAACTCAAATTTAATAAATAGAGAAATCTTGGTCATTTTTCAAAGAAAGGCCGGCAAGCGAAGGGATAACATAGATGTAAGAACTTTGCAACATACTTAAGGCTCACATTGTATTTAGTAGCATTATTATTATTATTATTATGTCACTTCATATGTATACTACTGAGGTAACGTACCAATAACAAAAATGACACGGTGAAACAAAATACCACTATCACGACTACCAGTATAGCCAAACTGCCTCTCACTTAAGTAAAAAGAACCTCATGTAATGTTTGACAAGAGTATGCATGTACACAATATACAGGGTATATGCTGTTCAAACATTAAAAAAACACATCATGTTAAAGACACAAGATTAAAACGCTGGTCAAATATGATAACACCACCACAACGAGCGGAGTGGGACCTACACATATAAATCCTGCCGAGATTTCATTGCAATAAAACAAAATTTAAATAAACTGCAGAACGCAGTCATTCCGGAATGTGAATTCAATATTCTGCATCAACAAAAGCCATTCACTCCTCAACGTGAAACCCGATCACGGACATGACGCCATCAAATATGCCGACAGTGCAGACATTTCAGTTATTACTGGTAGTATAAACTGGATCAGTAGTCCTCAAGAGGGGGGGGGGGTGTTACTATGACCGTGTATGACTTTAGCTACAGATGGAGAGCAACAACTATACACTCAATCTTTACAGCAACAAAATGTTCTCATACATGCACACAATGGTACACACACACCACCCACTCACTACAATAGTATTAACACCCCCCCACCCCCACCCCCACCCGCTCACTACACCCTATTCCAGTTCCAGTATTTCGAAAGTACGTTCACAGACGGTAGAGCGTATAAAGTGGAGATTTGCTATTTCTTGTACAGCAACCGTCACCATGTTTATAGTATTATGCAGTTAAAACGCCCCCACGTTCATGGATTACCTTGTTGGCCGCCATGTCCCCTTAGTCTGCATACCCACTGATTGTCCTACCGTCAGACTGTCCACATATAGAAGGGGGGCTCCACTTCACTCCCCTGTAACATCAACGACTTCATGTGCTGAAAGTAAAACACCAAAATAAGATGGAGGCACGCCCTGCACTGTGTGAGTGTGGGGACATGTAAATATACAGGGTTACCCACATGTTAACCGACCGCCGCTGTCGCACATATAATAGTTGTCCGCCATCGAGTCATGGTCAGTGAAGTAAGCACGGCGTAACTATCTTGATAGTGGTCAAGATATACTGGGATCCATCTTCACTGTAAGCCAGTAAACACAGCATCTTGTAGGTTAACTCCCTTCATATTGTATGCATATACTTACATATATGACAAAGCACAATAAATAGACCCTATTAGGCATCTACAGGTATAGTTATCGATTTTTAGGCATGCTGTTTTCTAAAAGCATTTACCTAAGTGTCTGAGTGTTAAACTCTCTCCCTCTCCTCCAACCTCTCCTTTCTCTCTCTCCGAGTGCTCAGCCCTTCCCGTCTCTCTCTCTCTCTCTCTCTCTCTCTCTCTCTCACTCTCTGTGTGTGTGTGTGTGCGCGCGCGCGCGCGTGTAGACATATGTAGGCTCTATACATATTCTTCTCTCTTTCACACACACACACACACACACACACACACACACACCTTATTAACAGTGAGTCCAGTTCTCTACTACCACTGGAGAATGTGTCTGTCGACTCAAGCTGTGTTGACTCGTGTGTTTTCCATCACCTGCACACCTTGTATATACACCTACATCAAATAGAACAGAGGGGGTCATACCTGAAAAAAAAAACCCGCGTAGACCTAGTGAGACGTCTTTCCACGCGGAGATCAAACCGGATATCAACGTGCCAACCTAAGGTCCCGTGTCCTCACAGCAGCAGTCAATTTCAAACTTCACCCAGTATTAAACACCCAGCTGGTATTGTGTATTGTATTCAACTACTGGTATTGTCCATGCGGAATAAAAGCTTCAATGGTCGCTGGAATAGAATGCCCTCTTATGCAACTGACGTATTCTGTGATAGATACAATGAGAGTCGCCGAGCCGTGCGTGAAATGGTAGGAGTGTATTGTCGAGCCGCAGACGAAACAATGCACGAGTAAATTTCACGTACAGCTTGGCGACGAGTGTTCTATCTGGCTTAAACCACGGCATTTGATTGGCTACTTCGCTGCCCTTGCGATATTTGACTCGTGGAACGCATTCGTACATGTACATGACGTGCTCGTACGACGAATACAGCACGGCCGAGTATTTTGTTCTATGTCACAGCCGTGGTTCGAGATTACATAATAGAAGGGTTGAAGACGATCGGTCTCGCGTTTGTAGTAAGACTCATGCCGTAATTCGATAGATCACGCAAGAAACACCAACGTAATGCATGTTGATATATTTTAACAATGCTAAAATAATTGGTCTCAAAGCACTATAAAATTTTAACATAACTATAAGGTCCTCTTCATATCGTGTGCTATACGTTCATGTTTTCACCATTTTAGGAGATTGACATTTATTTGCCTGAGTTTTTGGTCTTACATGCCAAGCACCTTAAGCGTTATAATCAATGTTCCTTTTTTATTTTCAACGCGTTTGTCATAAATCAAGTTTGTCGACACTAGTTTTGAAAAAAAAAAAAAAAAAAAAAAAAAAAACGATAGTCAAAATCAAAGCCAATATCAAAGTCGTGTGGGCGTATTGCAACATTCCGCAGACACCAAAATTCGCTGCGGATACTTTTCTTTTTATATGCTACTTATGGGCTAACGCTAAATAAATAAAATGGCACTTAAAATGTGATGACTTAAATGTGTTTAAATCCTGTTTCTTGACAGATGTAGGCCTATCATCAATGCAGTAATCACATGTTTGAACCCCAATATATTCCTTAAAGAATGCTGAATTGATACGCAGGTATATCAATGTGACTCTCGTGCTTATCTACGGTGGATTAGAGACCTAGCTAACTGCTGAAAACAGACCCTATGGAAAGGAATCCACGTCTACATATCTAACATTAATATGCTTCAATATGGTAGTGCATGATTAAACAGCTACTTTTTTTAGTTGCAAATGGCGCCATTTGACCTCCCCGTACAAAGGAGACGCCTGGTGGGTGTTACAGTAGAATTTATTCTTACTCCAGCAAACTGGTACCACACTGCCTTTGGGGTATCGGGGTTAGTGGTGGGATATCAATAGGGCCTATATCCCATAATTACACGTATCTTTCTTTTTTCTCTATTTTTCTAAATTTGACATCCGCCCTTGCCTGTTGTTATCTTTAGCACCGCGAAGTTCTAGCCATCTACAGTACTTTCTAAACTGACCGTTTGGTGGGATTCGTTTGATGGGTCTTCCTCATAACCCTCCTCCATACATGTAAAACCATCATCCCTAAACCCCTTATTCATAGCGACCGTTCATAATGAATTTTGTCGACATCGACCCTCATTTTCAATATATAGAAATATAACAGTTAATAGATTTATCCGTTCTCACACAGAAATATCCATTTAATATTTTTTTTTTAAATTTTATTAAAAGTAAGCGAGCGGAATAGGCTACTTGTTTGTCCGTGTGGAACTTGACTTGACTTTACTTTACTTTACTTTACTTTACTTTACTTTACTAAGATGTCTAGCAATTTAAATCACTAAAAATAATAGGCCTATCTAGATTTATCCATTCTCACACAGAACACCGTAAACGGGCTTTAGGGACATAGGCCTAATTTTAAACCTTCGTTACTGTCGCTCGCAGCAACATCTCACTTTCTCCAATCGATCAAGTTTATTTTTACTGAAAGAGAAAATCGGCCGCTTGTCAGGAAGCATATGGGCCTGTCTTACGTCTCATAAAATGTCTGAAATGTTTAGGACCTATTGTAGGCCTAAATTATAAAATAGGCCTAACTCAATTAAAAGCTACTTTCGCAGTGTCGTTTTTTAAATTGAAAAATCTTTACGTCTTTTAGCGATGGCCATTATTTTTAGTTTTATGATGTTTTTTGTAATATTTCAGCCTTTGATAAAATTCTCAAATCAGTTGCATCCAGTTTTAGCGTAAGCATCGTCTCCGACCTCGTACGTATATTATCACTGCCGTATTACGGAACAAAACCGGAAGTTTGCCCTTTTTACCCAGCATGCAGCGTAAGTTGCGTCTGCTAGGCACGCTATCACCTCATACAATTGAAGTGTTAGCCGTTGAAAGTTCGTTGCTCCCAAATTTGATAAAAATATTAATGAACTTACGTTTATTAAGCAGGTTTAAAAGTCGTCTACCGCCCGCTCTCGGCTGCATATGTTACTGATTTCTAACATTTTCATACTGGTTATGGGTATAGATACATCCATCGCCACGTCCCTCTTTCTATATGCCGACTACTGTAAGTATTGTAACTTGTCTCGTCTCTTACATTGTTTGTGTTTCTTGTTCTTGGAGAATTGAAATCATTTTCCAAACATCTACTTTCAGGAAAAACACGCAAAGTTGTAGTATTCCAAGATCTCATAAAAAATAGCTTGAATGTTCGGCAACGCTGTGGGTGTTTTCTGTGCACTGTTAACTGCCGCTAGAGAACGCTACGAGCGCTATTAGGCTGACACAACTTGTGTCCTTAAATAAATTTGTTAACGCTTCATGTTGCCTTTTTATAATCGGACTTTATGAGAAAAATAACCGTTACTGACCTTGTTCATGCACAATGAATTTCAGCATGCTACCGTCAGTGCCGTAAAGGAAGAAGAGAGAAGGAGGAAAACAGATCAAAAGAAGACCAAGAAAGAAAGGAAACGATTAAGGCACCGTAGCAGAGGGAAATGTCATCCTTGAAGAACCTCGGGTAGGAGCGGAGGCCCCCAAGTGAACCCCGTAGGCCAGCCCCGGTCTGGACTATTTGTAATGGTAGGCCCTATACTGTAGAACCACCAAGCTGCAGCACTAGCCTACTAGTAAATCAGGTGTTGGAGGAGGTCTATGAATTTATACGTTGCGTTGTCTGTAACGCGCAAGAACATCTCACTATATCTTTCGCATGCACGGAGCGATATATAAGATGTTTTGAACAATTTTTTCCAAAATAATTTCACACGCTGCTTATATACTTGTTCTTATAGGTCGGGAGAGTGTCTCAAATTTGCACATTTTATCTATTTCACATACGATACCTATACGCGTCTCTTTATACGCTAGTGTGTGGCAGGCTTTACACATTAAAGGGATAATAACACTTCGTTTTGGCCAAAAAATGAATTTTCCTGGAGTAAACAACAATTTTCCCATACTAACCAATGGTTAGTGAATCCATTTTTACATTCAAAGTTAGTCCCTGATTTTTTTCTAAAAAGTTTGGTTTTTTTTTAATCTCTTAAGAGATTATAACTGAGTACAGCCATCAATAGAGGTCAAGTGATCTGAAGACAAGCTCAGATATCAGAATAATAGCTATAACTGCCGTTTTTGTGGTAAAACAGAATATATTATATTTCTATGAGTTGTTCACAATGTTTTTATTGTGAAATATAGATATCATATGAAGAGTTATTATCCCTTTAATTGTGAATTGTATCGTTTACGTATTATACAACATAGACACTATAGGTTTTCTTACTGATTAGCTTTTATTTTATAACATGATCATAGAAATTTACTTATGGAAAAGGAAAATAAAACATCAGCGTTAACGTTATTAACTATGAAATGTAATGAATATTACTAATTCGTCTTAGTCTTTATTTTTTTCATTTTCTGATACTGTTCTTTTATAAATATCAGCAGCTGCTTTTCACTAAGGTATATGGAACCCAGGACCGACAGCCCGCAGACGACACCTATCCCGAAATGCACCAGTCTATAGAGATTGCCTTTATCACAGCATAGGAGTTGCTGGAAAAAATTAACAAATTTAAGTCTTGGTTCACACACACACCGAACAGTGACACACACACACACACAAACACACACAGAGAGAGAGAGAGAGAGAGAGAGAGAGAGAGAGAGAGAGAGAGAGAGAGAGAGAGAGAGAGAAACGTGTTTGGAGCTGCCAATGAATAAATCATAGTAAATAGTAAAACACACGATGTTTTTACACTCGTTTGCAATTTTGCTCAAGTGGAGATTCTACATTGTACATCTTTTTTTAATTTGAAAGCAGTAAAGACCGTGCAGCAGTTACAAAAAGGGGGAAGCTGATAAGACAAATAAGTCCAAAATAACACTTATTATGATTCATTATTTTTCACATTGCACTTTAAATCTTTGGACTATTCTTCAGGCTTATTGGCTTATTTGAAAAAACTTCTGTTTCAATCATTTAAGAGATCTTTCACTATGATTTCCACTGAAAAATTCATGTCTATACCTCAGAGAGAGCTGTGATCAATAGTGAAGCTGTCAGAGAGATCATCACAGGTGCTGA
Organism: Lingula anatina; assembly: GCF_051362555.1. Classification (NCBI taxonomy): domain Eukaryota; kingdom Metazoa; phylum Brachiopoda; class Lingulata; order Lingulida; family Lingulidae; genus Lingula; species Lingula anatina. The sequence goes on from NC_141772.1 coordinate 412,527, forward strand.
AGGTAGGATGCCTCTTAGAGGGTGAAATTCACTGCCCTCGTAGTACAGGTTGATGAAGTAGACACTGGAATAACAAGACATCTATCTTAGTGGAGTAAATGCCCTTTTTCACACAGAACAGTAGTTATCTGCACTGCCGGTATGAGAGGTTGACAATTGGATAGCCTGGCTATTACACAGAAGATTCACAAAAACAAACCCTCCCTCCCCCCTTTACTTGACACAAACCATCTAACAGGTTTATTTTTTATTGTTAAGTGAGTCTTGAGAAAGAGAGTAAAACCCAATGCAGTGTAATATGTTACGACCAGTCAAACTTATGCTGCATAGAAAACTGTACCTCTCAACATGACAAAGTCAGCCCTCAGTTATTATGTTATTTTAGGAAAAAAATTAATTTGTGAAGTTCACATCTGCAGAATAATTACAGTACCTACCTATGTATTATTCTAGCTAGCATGTTCAAACAGTTGGCCAGGATGAAGCCTACACTTCCCAGCCACTGAGTGAGAGACCAGGATGCCAGCAGAAACAGCAGAGAAAACAACATCATTTTGTAGTTATATCTGGAATGTTAAAGGGAGAAAATACATGACATTCTAACTGACTGACTAGTTATTTAGAGCTAAGTCAATTTATTAGAAATGGTATTGTATAAAACATCATATCCAAGTGCAGGAAAGGTATGATAAATGATCTGTGAGCAGGAGAAAATTCCATTCTTTTTCTCAAAGAAAACTGATTTGGAAAGAAATTCTTGGATAGGATATCTTTAGGAACTTTTAAGTAATTTTGCTAAAAATTAATTCACAAATAACAATGATATGCAATCATACTTCATTCACTCCCCTACAGCCAGTGTTTGCCTCTTAGGAAAATTAGTTGCTGGACCTTGAGAAGTAGCTGGCTCGAATGTCTGCCGGGTGGGAAAACTTCTCAGCCCGATCTGAAAGTTGTCAGCCCCGGGCAGACGGTCCAGCCTTAATTTCTAACACTGCCAGGGCTACAGTTTTAAATATTTTCAAATTTTTAAATAAAAATGCACTCTCTGGCTATTACATTTCACACACAACTTGAATTAAAAAGACACAAATTAATCACTGCAACACTCAAATATGTATAGCCAATCATGTGCTGTTTAACAAATTGCAGACTGACCTATCAACATCCAGCTTACTCATGGCTGCAAACACAAAACATTCGGTGGTGCCATTGATTGCAATGATGAGTACATAGAGGCAGTACACTCGCAGTAACATTGGACCTGGAGATACGAGAGGAGAGAGAGAGGTAGAAAAAATTCAACTTTTTAAATGATGATGTGCAATAAAGATCAAAAAGCATTCTCATTTTACTGTTCTATCATAAACTGTTATACCCCCTATACACTGGACGGCGTCCTTTCTGCGACCATAAAATTTGGCATCGCTGTGGTCTTAATAAGGAGGCACGAACATTGATTGTGTATCAGAATGAATGCTCAATGATCGGCCAGTTGTCGGCACGTAAAGTATTAGAATTTTTAAACTCTCAAATGGGGTCGTACTGCTGGACGCAGAAATGACGCCGTCCATTGTAAAGGGGCCTTTACTGGTGAAGCACTGTATCATCATTATTTACTTGCATCATTGCTGAAATCAGAGCTAATGTTAAGATTCTACCAGCCCAAAGCAGACAAGGTCCCCAGTAACAAACACATTTTAAAATTTCACCGCCAAGGCTTTAATTTCTCTGACATTATGCTAGCACCAGAGTTCATCTTGCAGACTATTAACTAGACTAGTCTTAGGTAAACAAAGGCGTGTGTTACATTACCTGGTCCCTGACTAAGAGTGCTCCCTCCATAAAGGTCCAGGAACAGGTAGGAGTACGAGTAACCAAATATCAGCACGATGAGCCCTATGTATGTAACAAGTTTTAGGATACTTTCCAGAACTCTGGACGCAAGCAGAATTGTGTCCTGCAAAACAGAATTTTGATGAGCTAGATATATTATTTTGAGACCAATTCCTCACAATTAACAAAATTAAGAAATAAAAATTAAAAACAATGGTCAAAACTGCTGAATACATGTACCTTTGCTTCACTAATTCGTGATCAAAGAATTATCATACAATATTGATTAAAATCTATTTAATCATATTAAATCCTTATACAAACATCTGAATTTTTAAAACTTATTTTGGTCTTTTTTCACTATACCCTCACATGTAACAATAACTGAAAAAATAGAGTCAGCAGACATTAGACACTGATGCACATGAAGAGTAGTGTATAGTACTATCTGACAGGGGGAAATCCATATATGAACCGACTGCAAAAGTATTTGACATCTTTTCTATGTTATGTTACTAGTAATGACCTTGTTCTGCTCTTTTATAGGTACTTCTCTGGTTAATGTTTGTGAAAAAAACAGGTAACCGCTCTCTTCGACTGCTTGAAAGATGAACCTTGCAGCTAGGGAACCGAGATTATTGATGACATCATATACTCCCTGCTCGGCAAAACTGAGAACCCCAAACACTGTCATGACATAATATTCACCTGGAGAGAAAATATTGAAACAAATATTTTGTAAGCATCAGCCTATTTGTATCAAATGACTTTAAACTAATGTCTATTCATTATATCTAAGCAATTAAAAATATTCTGAGTTTTTTCATCTCTTGGGAACTTTTATAAGAGGATCCAGAAATTTGCTAATTAGGGGCTTTAGAGGAGCCATAAGGCTATTTCTTCAAAGATGAACATTTACATGGAGGGCACAAGGATGGAAAAATAATGGATTTCTGTCTCGTTTCACTTAATATACTTTAAGTGGGGAGGGGGGGGGGGAGAGAAAGAGGAGAAGGTACTGTATCTCTGAGGCTAAACTGGGGGCGTGAGTCCCTCAGTGTCTGTTTGGAACATTCATGTTTTACCAAAAACTAGTCCGATACTTCATGTAACAATTCACTTGCCTTCAGTCAGGAGTTGCTTGAGAAATGACTGTTTGACAAAACTCCAGGTCAGCACCACCAAGTCTGTACTAATCCATGGCTGTGAATGACATATATTTATATAAACATTATACCACCAAATCTGTACTAATCCATGGCTGTGAATGACATATATTTATATAAACATTATACCACCAAATCTGTACTAATCCATGGCTGTGAATGACATATATTTATATAAACATTATACCACCAAATCTGTACTAATCCATGGCTGTGAATGACATATATTTATATAAACATTATACCACCAAGTCTGTACTAATCCATGGCTGTGAATGACATATATTTATATAAACATTATACCACCAAGTCTGTACTAATCCATGGCTGTGAATGACATATATTCATATAAACATTATACCACCAAATCTGTACTAATCCATGGCTGTGAATGAAATATGTTTACATAAACAATATACATTGCTTGTCCAATAAAGTAAAACATGCTCTACTGTTGAAGTTACAAGGAAAGTCCAAAGTTTCCAGTTAGCTTTCAACAATTATTAGAACAACTTACATGAGCAACCACAAATTTTTGACAATAATCCTGATGTATATAATTCAGAGATTTCCCACAATCTCAAGTCTTCTTTTAATAATTTAAATTTCATTTTACCTTTCCAGGTGCTTTTGTTGGTAAAAACTCTCTAACAGATTTCACTGGGAAACTGTCATCTTTCTTCTGCTGTGTGGAAACATACCAACTGAAGTAAGCATAATACGCAGTCACCCACAACACAGTGAACACTATCTGGAAACAAGATTATTATAAACTACGATAAAAATGGAATCATAATAAAATCTCATACGCAAAATTATTTTTGAAATGGAAGTGACAGCATTTCAGCCTGTCACACGCACACTTGCAAAATGTCCTTATTGTTCAATTTTTTTAAAATGTGTAGGACAGAGAGATGAGGGTACTAGCCAAAAACCACCCAATTTCTTAATTTGGAACTGCCTGTGAATATGCACAAACCCACACATGCACGCACACTCACAAACACACACTTGTATAGCCTCATATCCACACAACAGCACACATCAAACCCCACACAAATCCTACCTGTGCTACTGAAAAGGCAATTATCCCCCAGTCAGGAAAATACACCACCAGTAGAATATTGATCATACTCCTGGTAATAATACACACACTTTCTATCACTGCCTGGAATGTAATATATAGACACATGGTAAAATACACCACCAGTAGAATATTGATCATACTCCTGGTAATAATACACACACTTTCTATCACTGCCTGGAATGTAATATACAGACACATGGTAAAATACATCACCAGTAGAATATTGATCATACTCCTGGTAATAATACACACACTTTCTATCACTGCCTGGAATGTAATATACAGACACATGGTAAAATACATCACCAGTAGAATATTGATCATACTCCTGGTAATAATACACACACTTTCTATCACTGCCTGGAATGTAATATACAGACACATGGTAAAATACATCACCAGTAGAATATTGATCATACTCCTGGTAATAATACACACACTTTCTATCACTGCCTGGAATGTAATATACAGACACATGGTAAAATACATCACCAGTAGAATATTGATCATACTCCTGGTAATAATACACACACTTTCTATCACTGCCTGGAATGTAATATACAGACACATGGTAAAATACATCACCAGTAGAATATTGATCATACTCCTGGTAATAATACACATACTTTCCACTACTGCCTGGAATGTAATATAGAGACACATGGTAAAATACACCACCAGTAGAATATTGATCATACTCCTGGTAATTATACACATACTTTCTACCACTGCCTGGAATGTAATATAGATTCACATGATAATACTATATATTGACCATCATCTTCAAAACCCATCAAAATACAACTGAGCAAAAAAAAGGTTTGTCAATGAAAATTGTCACTCAAAAACTTTAAGCCATAATTTGCCTCATTTCCCTTGGCAATTTACAACAAAAGACAATGAAAAAATTACTATACTTTGTAGGATACAGATATGGAAAAATGCTTGGTTTTTGTCTCATTTCACTGTTTCTTAGGCAGGAGAAGAAGTACCTTGGAAGTCCTAGATCAGGCCATGTTTAATGTGTGATTAAAGGATCAATTCAACAACAAAGAGGACTGGTTGCCAGGATATTACCTTCAGTTTTACAAACAGGAAAGCATGGGCCGTAAGCCAGACAGGTTCTGACAATATCTCAATCACAGCACAGGAGGCATAGCTGTATACGCCAATGTGGTAGTTTGGCATCTGAATAGGATCAGGAACTTCCAACAGATAGAGCCACACGTAACTGAATACCATGGCAGTCAAAATTCCAATAGGGACTCTGAATTAAGAAAAAAGACAGAAACATTTGTAATATCTGTAATAAAAGCAATGCAAAAAGTGTGTCCATACTGAATTCGGGGTAAAATATTTGGCCTGAAATGGTATACTTCGTACTGTCGTGTAATGCATCTTGACAACATACTCAAGGTTAGGGAAGAAGAGTTGGATTTGGTGTGGAATTTCTGGCTAGGATATGTTTCATATGCACAAGGTGAATGTGTACCCCTGTATTTATCCACACACCACCACTTCTTACATACACCAGACTAAGTTGATGACCTGTCTCACTACTTACATACACCAGACTAAGTTGATGACCTGTCCCACTACTTACATACACCAGACTAAGTTGATGACCTATCCCACTACTTACATACACCAGACTAAGTTGATGACCTGTCCCACTACTTACATACACCAGACTAAGTTGATGACCTATCCCACTACTTACATACACCAGACTAAGTTGATGACCTGTCCCACTACTTACATACACCAGACTAAGTTGATGACCTATCCCACTACTTACATACAGTACACTTGACTAAGTTGATGACCTGTCCCACTACTTACATACACCAGTCTAAGTTGATGACCTGTCCCACTACTTACATACACCAGACTAAGTTGATGACCTGTCCCCAGTTTTGTTTACTGCTTTTACTGACACAAGCTCTTCTGAAGCCCTCCCTGGCCACTAGCAATATGGTACTGTGTAGTAAGATAAGTCTGAAACAAAAGATAAAAAGCTGTGAACAGGGAACTTTCATAGAATGTGGTACTGGTAATGGGGTTACTTGCAAAAATGAGGTAAGAGACTCAGCAAAGAATTACATCAGCTGCGTTATACGTTTTTTGTGCCACAGGAAGCACAGTTTTCAATGTTTTAAAATTCTTTTTGGACCTACCAGAAATTCATAAGCACTTAAAATAGTCATATGTTTCAAATGTTGTGAATATGACTTATAATGCAAATTTCTATAATTTTGTATACTTAAAGTAGAGTTATAAAGGGGCTGTGCATACAATGTCATGCAGATTGAGTGTATGAAGAGATTTAGCACTTAAAGCATTTTATGCACAAAGCAGTTATTTCTTTCTTCAGTCAACAGCTAGTCCTGAATTTGTTGCTGACCTCTCTCGTTGAAGCTATATTCTTGGTTTTTACCTGACATTAACAACCCCCAACATATGGCTGGTCACATAGTGCAGTAAAACTCCATTCATCACAAAACTCAAGACTCGGAACATTAGCTGAAATAAAGAGAATTCCAAATAATTTAGAGTTAGTGACACATGTAAAGCTGCATTAAAATGTCTTACTAGAATTTGACATTCCGGATCACATAACTTGGCCTAACAGTTTCAGAGAAACTTAATTCTATTTCAATACTAAATCCTGCAAAGTAGTTTGTTTTACGGATTTTTGACCTAGCTGGTTAATAAATCAACAAATGGACATCTTTTACAGGTATATAATCTATATCATACAGTAGATACAATATGCTTCAGCAAATACAGTTCACGAAAAAGAAATTCAATGTAAATACGAATGCAACCGCAGGGATTATTGCTCTGAATGTACTAGTAGCACTGCATTATAAAGAATTTCCTTGACTAAACACAATGTAAACAACACAGTTAAAAGTCTGTGTTAAAATCGCCTTTGCCTTCTGGCCTTTCAGATATCTGGATCTAAGAATCTACTGGGAAAATTAGTAATAAATAGTGTCTCTACTTACATTGAGTAACATCCGATAAGAAGCAGAAGCTGCTGCACTTAACAGCACATTGGTATCATCTTCGACAGACCCCGACATTTTGTCCTCTGGGTAATGTGAGTGTTATTAACGAAATATTACTGTGTCGATTTCCTATCTCCAAGCAAGTACAACATACAGGTGCTGCAGAGATGTTGTTTTATGTAGACCAGCTACAACAAATCTATACATGCAGTATGTATTGTTAACAGTAGTATGTCAGATTGAAATATACACACTGAACATTCCATATAGTACTTGCATCTCATTCATTTTCTGGATGAAAACTATGTACGATTGCCACGCTCCAGTTTCGTGGGCGCTGCCATGTTTGTTATGATCACGTGACATACTAGTCAGATGGTATCGATTTTTTAAATATTTGCTAATTATATTCAGTCTGAACGGATGCTTTTATTTAATTTTCTTCGATAGGCTTAGGGCTGTGATCCTTTTTTTTCAATTCAAGCAAAGGGCAAACAAAATTCAAATTCGAAAATAAAACTGAGAAGTCTCACAACTTCATTTCGCGAGAGAGGATACAATTTTCCGAACTCCCGCCTTTTCTTAAAAGACTGAACTTCATTGATCAACTTTAGAATGCCGAAAGCTAAGAAGAAAACCCAACGATCACAGCGTTCCTCACAGGCAGAGTCTTCGGTAAAATCCCCTCACTTTATGCTATGGTAACCGTGTTTATTTCAACGAGAATGACCGCGAAAACTGCAAATTGTAATCAGCGATTGCGATCACGACAAGCCTTGTACATGTATACTAGTGAAACTGCTACTGTTTTCGTAATGTAATTGTATATATTATAGTGTAGTTATCAATTCTCAAATGTGCGAGATCGGGTCCTATTTAGCTTAGAAACGTAACACCCTGCAAAATACTTTATAATTCTTCTCTCTCTCTCTCTCTCTCTCTCTCTCTCTCTCACACACACACACACACACACACACATGCTCATGTCTCATGCTATAGGATGAAGAAGTGGAGGCGACCCAATCCCTGACACAAGCACAGAGAGCGGTGTCCAACTTCTCCCAGGCAGATATACAGAAGAAGGTATTAATACTTGTTAATTAAAAAAATTCAGTGCCTCCGTTTTAATGATAATTGATTGGATACACGCTGAAGTTTAGTACCAACTATCATAGTTTTTTCAAAGCTGTCTAACTTTGTATGCAATTAAGGGCCAAGTTACAATGAGTTTTGTCAACCTAGCTAATGTGCACCAACTCTGCAGAGACTCTCGCTGAATGCAATCATATTAACAGTCTCATCTCCTTTTTTGTTTTATTGCAAAACTTCAAAAATTAGTTTCTTAAAGAAATCATTCAATCTCTCACACACCTCTTCTTGTTTTCAACTAAAACTACTTTACTATAGGACATATGTTAATGTATTATTTAACCACAATTTAATGTAACTATTATCTTTCTCTCCTGTAAGGTAACAGAGCTGGTGCAGTATATTTTGATTGCAGACCAGAAGAAAATTCCAATCAAAAAGAAAGGTGTGTGCTGCTTCTTTAACAAGTGTTTTCTGGGAACAAATGCCTTTATGTCTTGTCTTTTCTTGAATAGCGACCTCTATTGTCTTTGTTTGTGGTGAATTGTTTGCTCCTCTTCTGCCAAGGTTTATGAAAACTTCATTATTTTGCTTTAAAATGTCACAAATGATGACCAAATTTGAATGTTTCCAATACTCAGTGCACTTTTCTATTTTTACAATATTTTTTCACTTGCTTACAAAGACTTTCTGACAGACACCATCCATTTTTCAGTTTAATCTTTTCAGACGTTAAGAACAGAACATTTATTTGGGGAATTCAAATTATCGCTGTTCTTAATTTTTAGTAATTCGGATTAAGGTCTGAATGGTATATTGTAAAGTTTCTGTAGCAGAACAAAAATCACACTGACATGACTAGATTACTGTCAATAATTGTACCATTATCAGCAACACAAGCCTTCCACCATTTTATATCTTGTAGAAATCAACAGACATGTCCTGAAGGAAATGAGCAAGAGTTTCCCAATACTGATCAAGAAGGCAGAAGAACAGCTGCAATATGTAAGTGGATTCAGTCCACCAGGCCAATTTTTAGACTGTGTTCCTATAAACCCATTGTACTAGCTGGATCGATCTAACTCTGCAGGGCTTCTTGCTAAAGTGCTTTTAGTGTAATCAGCTTAATTGTCTGGCATGTTCCCTTGAGTAACTAGAGGGTAATTGACTTTCGTTTATTACCCCTTATCAGCTTGAGTAGGCGTGCCAGACATTTAAGCCGCTTACACTGAATGCAATTCAGCGAAAATCCCTGCAGTTTTAAATCTATCCACTTGTACATGGGAATGCCCCCTTAGTCTTATGCCAAATGCCAGTAACATTTAGTAAATATTCAGTTCTTTGGGTCTATTTCCGTAGCCCATGAGAACATTCCCCCCTCATCCTTCATAACATTTGGTTTCCTGGACCTATTAACCAACCAATTAAATCACCTCAACAGTATTGATGATTTTTGTAACAAATCAAATTAATTGATGAATAGTTCATCACATCTATCTAGTAAACATATCTTACCTGTCTAAGGTGTAAAGCTATTGTATTATTCCAGGTGTTTGGATTTAAACTGCAGACAGAAACAACAGGAAAACAGACCAGTTACATGCTGGTCAATGCCATAGATCTTAATGAAGATGAACCACATCTGAAATGGTAATGTTTTTATTTCCAGTGAAAGTTAAGTGTTTAGCTCTTTTGATAAAGATAGACAAGGACATAGACACCAGTAAAACATTACATTTTGGTCTGAACAGGAACATATTATATCCTGATCTGTCCAGTACTATATGTCATAATGTGAGTGAAAATGGAGTCAAATAGAATACTACAGAGAGTCCCTTTCATCTTTACTTGTATTATGTTCGATTAATTTTTAGTTAATTTTTTTAATCTGTAAGGTTAATAGATTTCATTTCTTTCTCTCTCTTTTAGGTCCCCAGAAGAAAATGCTAAGACTGGTCTTCTGATGATTATCCTCAGTCTTATCTTTATGGAGGGGAATGTAGTCCCAGACAGTAAGTTTTATTTGTAATGAGAGAATGGCTGCATTTACAACAAAAGTTGATTCGCTGACTAACAGAGCTGTGGATCAAATATGGCAGACCCACTTGAGTGCTTGTGGCCGAATACCCAAGGGGAATCTATCCAAAGTCTATTAGGGGATTATGCAACAAGCTTTCAAGTTGGTCGCCCATATTTGATCCCTGGCTCTGTTAGTTTGAAGATCAACTTGGTCTGAGTGCACCCAATAATATCCTAACATGCTTAATTAAAAGTCAGTAATTTTTTTCATGAATACAGTAAATAAATCAAGTTTTTATTGTTGTGATTCAAGTATTAATCTTTTCAATTTCTACCAAAAAATACAGCTATACCTGACAGAGCTTTCGATCACATCCGTGATCTTCTTCAGTGTGATGTCATATGGGACGATCACTGCTCACCAGTGCTTTGGTGATTGTTTTTATTGTATGTAGCATTTAATGTTTTATTCTCTTTATTTTAGCAAAGCTGTGGCATACACTGAAAAGACTTGGAGTGGACTCAGAGTATGTTTTCTCTAAATTTTCCTATATTTACCACCCAGCAATTATTGAGACTGTCAAGAAGCTATATTTTATCAGTTCTGTCATTGCCAATATGTTGAAGGCGATATGCGTTTCCTATTTCAAGATAAAATAGGCATTTTTTGGTATCAAAGTAATAAATAACTTATATTGAAAACGCATCTCTAAAGATCAACTATGATAGGTAAAAAGCTATCAAAGTGAAACGTTAAGCTTTTTATGAAACAAAAACATAGTTTTGATAGATTTATAGAGTCCTTAAATATAAATCTAGTATTTTGACTTACATATCAAGTTCTTAAGTGCATCGAGAACTTTGTTGATTGACCTTCCCATGCCTTCCCAGGAAGAATCACGAGGTGTTTGGTGACGTCAAGAAGTTGGTGACGCAAGAGTTCGTACGTCAGGCATACCTGGAGTATGTACGTCAACCAAATACAGACCCACCGTCCTTTGAATTCCGGTGGGGTTCTCGTGCACTGGCTGAGACCACCAAGAGAAATGTGCTGGAGTTTGTTTGCCAGGTAAGGTTCGGTTGTGATTGATTGCTTGGTTGACTGATAGGTAACAATGGTTGTATCGTTTATTGGTAATTTGATTGATTGTATTTGGTTAGCTTGTTAGAATTTTATAAATTGAGAAAAATGAGTTTGCAGATTTCATTGAAAATCAATTGGTTCATTTTACCAAGAAATAACAACGATATGAATAAAAATTATAGAAATTATATAAATATCTAGTAAAGATAAATAAATAAGAAAATAACTGTATTATTTTTTTCTTTTTATTTATGGTCAAATAAATATTGCTTATAATTTGACAGATGCTTTATATGCTATGGAGATAAGCTGATCTGGTAAACACAGTTGTAAACAAAATAACAATTATTTTTACTTTTTCTTTCAGTTACAATATCCAAACAAAAGAGATTTGCTTCAATTCTGAGAGTATCTTAACACAAAAATATAAATTAAATTTGCGAGTTCGTCTTTTTAGAATCAGTTTCTATTATTTTTTTAAATTTTATTTTATTTCCAGATTTACGGCAGGGAAGTAGATGATGTAGACAGTCCGGAGTATGGCAACTGTGTACCTATGGAACTGACCAAGTGGACCTCACAGTACCAAGATGTCGTCAGATCTGAAATGGAAGGTCCAAATGTCAGCCATAACGAAGACTCCAGTTGAGAGAGAAACGAGTTGCTGGACTGATGGACCAAAACTAGCTTTTAGTCAAAAAGAAGTTCTGTAGATACAGCGTATAACCAAATAACAGTCATTTAGATTCCGGGGTGGAGAAAATTAAACAGTAAAGAAGAAAAATTACAAGATAATGGTGTCCTATTTTAGCCTGTGTCATCTACGATAGAGTCCCATTTGTAATACATCATTCCCATTCCCATTGATTTCTTTACCAAAGTCCCGTCCTAGATTGTGAACCATTTACGTCACGCTAACCCTGAACTGTATGAATCTAATGACGGTTGGCGTCTGTTACCAATTTCCGTCACACCAGCAGAACAATCTTTTAACACAATTCAAATTTTAAGTGAAGTAAACTTTTTGATACTGCATCACTGGTATATTGGTTATTTTTCATTTCCCTAGCAATCTCTTGTTACACTTCAAGACCTAAAGACTGGCGTCCATTGCCTGTGGGTCTTGTGGAAGGAATTCTGTTGGAAACGTCAGAGAGGAACCGGTAGTATACCGCCAAAGCGAACGATAAACTACGCTTCTGCTTGGTGTAAGTGTGCTCTCAAAGTATTAGTCGCATTATGTTGCTCATTGTAACTTTTTTTATTGCACTAGATCAATAAACGCTCCTTTTGATCTTTTTTGTGTTTGTTCGCAGTTTGCTGCATCGTTTTCGCATGGATGTCACTAGTTTCACTTTCACTTTTTAAAGGCTCTCTCGCCGAGGTACACATGGCATGATATTCTCATGTTGCGGCATGTGAGAGCTCGGAATTTGGTTGTAATTATTCGATTTTCACTTCTTCAGATTAGTGAGAAAATGAGTAAGTTAGTGTGATGACCGCTACATTTACAATCCTTCCGTTCCCTACTAACCGTGGTATACCCGGTAGCTACACAGACGAGTCGTGACAGAAATTGTAGTTCTAGGAATGATAGTCCCATATGATTAGTGCAGGCTAGACTTAGTCGGAGTATTGGGAAGAATACCACCTGACCAAAATAATAGGGGACGGACTACGGTTCGTAGCGGACTACCGTTCCTATCACACCGCCAGTTGCATCACAGGGAAGAGAACGGTACATTTTGAAAACATTGCACCGACGTAATGGATACATTTATTATTCCTAGATGAGGTACTTATCTATTTGTTCTAAAGCCTCCTCCAAAATGCTTACAATAAAACGTTACGTAATTTTTTACAATGACTACGTTATAAATGATATCGTGACGTTTATTTTTGCGTCATGCCGACATTATGACGTCATAACGTTACCATGGTGCTGGGCGACGGTTTGATACAGTGGTGAATAGAAGAACAGACAGGGCTTCATTCTTAACTTAACATGTTTCTTATACGCCACACAAACAATGGAAACCAACAGGTAGGACCGCAGTTCCCTCCATATCTTCCTGCGACAAGATTGCAGCGACAAGAAAACAACAGCAGCTTTGGTTCTCAAATTTCTTCATGGTGGCGATCGCTACTATCCAGAAGAAGGGCGCGGGTGACAGGAACAGTGTTTTATTCCTACGAGCCTTTTATGGCCAATTATCAGCGTTCAAGAGGTAAACATTTACCCATGAGAGTAAAAGTATACGATGCCATAATAAGAAACGACCTTGGTCTCCTTAGAGAATTGCTACAAGACGAGGATTATGATCCCAACAAACTGACCAGTTTCTTGCCCGATGATACAGAGGACTCCTTGCTTCCAGTCATGCAGACCCTGCCACTGCACGTGGCCTGTATTTACCGCCGGCCTGACGCCATGAAAATGCTTCTAGAGCATGGAGCAAAGGTAGGATGCAGCCGTATATTTTCTTTAAATCTTTATAGGCAAGGTATGCTCAGTTACCCTACCTGTCGTTTGGGGCTGTTCTATCATTTCATCATTTTATAAATGTAAAAAAATAAAAGGTAATGTTAAGAGCAGTTAATTGAAATGAATTGTTTTTGTAATTGATGAAGGTGGACACAGTGGACTGGGCTGGACGAACAGCCCTAGAGATAGTCATCGTCTACTGGCCGCGCGTTCCGTGCGATGAGGAAGTGGACCCAAAGTCCAGCGACGACCAGTTCCAAACATATCTCCGAGAGCAACACATGCTGAGTATCAACTGCCTGAGGCTCCTGATGCAATACGGGGCTGACGTACAAGCTAAAGTATCTAGGGCTATTCTGAACAGACATGGACAGAGCTTTCTCCACTGCACGGCTCAAAACACCTTGCCCCTGGCGGCGGAATGGCTCATCCGATATGGAGCTGACATCGAGGCCAGGGACGCTGAAGGTCGCACCCCCTTAATCACTGCTGCCAAACTCCCCTGTCTGAAGGTGGCAGAACTCCTGATGAGTCTTGGAGCAGATCCCAGTGCGCAGGATAACCATGGCCACGCCCCTCTGCATTATCTTGTCTACAGGGGCCGGGATCATCTGATCCGCCTCGCCCTGGAGCTGGGCGCCGATCCAAACGCGACAAATGATGACCAGTTAACCCCATTGCACGTGGCGGCAGAAATTGGAAATTCACAGGCAGTAAGGGTGCTATTACTGTACGGCGCCAACCCAGATATACGAGACAAAAAAGGACGGACCGCCATCTTCTGTATCCTTGATGACGTGGTAAACGCAACTGACGGCGCCAGGCTGGGAATCAGTCTTCTACTTAAAGAAACTCTTTATATGAAAGTCGTAGACAAAAATGGAAACTTGGCCAAACTTTTGAACAACCGACGCCTCGTCCATCTTCGAGACTCTTTAATTCAGTACACACGCGAACCCCCAACGTTGCTCAAAATATGTAGAATGAAGATAAGGCGGAGTATAGGCCTCAGGAATATTAGCGCCACCAATGTTGCTATGCTGCCATTGCCGACAGCATTTAAAAGATATATTTTCTCTCCTTGGTGTGCATACTGCAGGAGGTGTGAGTGTTATCGACCAAACCACCCAAAAACTAAAGCAAGGGAACTACATTTAAGAATACCGGCTCCTTAAAGAAAATTCAGTGTGGAATGTGTTGAATTGCTAGGTCGCTTAATACGGTCGTCAATGTACAGTTAACGATGCATATTTGTTGCACTTTTACCATTTTGTGTCAGACCTACAGAAGGGGGATTTGTCAATTATTTTAAAAGTGATATATAGTTAACTTATACGTTTCTTTATCAATTCCTCGCACTTTGTTTATTTGGTAGATAGCTATTGTGAATCAGAAAAATAATTCATTAGAATATTATTTACAACAAAAATTAATTTAACTACATATAAAATTCTATTTTTCAACGACTCATTAAAGAACGTGAGATTTGCGTGGTTAAACTAATGTAATGGAATTCGTGACGGAAGCGTGCTCAATACTTTAAGATAAAAAATGCAGGATTGAGATAATAAAAAACGAAAATGAAAAGTGCGCACGGACAAAAGTTGCCAGACAATAAACGCGTTTTGATGCATCAGTTTGGATGAAATAGAAATTACTAAACACTGGACAATTATGCAAAACATCACCTACATCTTTATGTTTTTCACAGTGATAAAACCTATCCAGGCTCATGTGATCATAATAATTATATTTTTAGGTTTTTTGCAATTGTTTCCTTCACGATTTGCACAAATATTGATACGCTGAGAAAACAAAACCCAAAACTGCCGGAGATAACGAAAAACGGACTTTATTCTAAAATTATTATTTTATACTTTTACACAATCTATATTAATAAGTGACGCAATGCCCAAAGACATACGTGTGTATAGGACTATACATGCAATGTATAATACGTACTACTGGACAAACAATACACCTACTTATAAAACTAGTTTTCTCTTAACCTGTATTTTTACAACCGATTAAAATATCTATTAAGTATATATGTATATTAAAAAGACGCACCATCTAAATTCGAGATCATGTATGTAGACTTAAAGATACGGAAACATTTCATCCCGTCCCGAAGTTTAGTCCAAAATGCAACCCAGAAAAACGTGTTGAAAATGGAACATGTGAAGCTGGTATTAATGAAATTATGTCAGGCATGCAGACAAAACCATTGTCAGGAATTACTTCATCCCATTTTAATAGCTACTTTCATCTCTAATGCGCAACTAACTGAGCATATTATAACAATTTATCAAAAAGACCAAAAGGGGCACGTTTCACCACATGGAGCTTTTAAGTAAAAATTATTCTTACAATCTGGTTTGTACGTGCCGCTTTTAAACAATAAAATAACATCTTCTGATAAATTATTTTGGGCAACTATGAAATGGTGTTTTGTCTACGATATCTGACGATCATGAGATCTATATATATTCTATGCGCTATATATCACCACCAGGAGGCAGCACATTACCAGGACCTCTGTCCTTATCAACATACTCCACCTCCACATCTCCTTCACGTATTATCTTATAGGTGATAACAGCCTGGCCGGGAATGACACGCTTTATAACTGTCTCGTCACCCATGTCTTCTTTGGTCATCACGGAGCCATCGTGTTCATCTACGTGAGTCGATTTCGAAAATGGTGGTTTGAACATGTTTCCTTGAGATTTAACTATTGACCCATTAGAGCCTGCGTCATCAAAACAAACGGCAGCCATACTGGAGGGAGACCGGAATCGTCTGCTGCGCATGAACAAGCCATGTCTGTAGTTCAGTTTTCGTTTTCTGTATTTTTTTTCATATTTAACCGAGCAAAATGATGAATTACTGCAGTGTATTTGATCGAGAGAAGGTAACTTACTTTACAAGCGTTCACAGACTGCCTGCAGTGGTAAAAATCCATGGTGAAGGAACTAAAACCATAAACGGAGGAGAGACGGCGAGGTGGCTTTGAATCAAGACTCTTCGGAAAAGTAAAGGATAAAACTAATTTATTTAATAGCAAAGAATGAAGAGCCAACTGTGCAGATTTACCGTAAACGAAAAAACAGTAGAACACCAAAGACCTAGGTGTGTACGTTTGGGGCGCACGTATATATTTAAAGTAGTGCCCAAAAAGTGTGGATGGAGAGTGTGTTAATTTGTTAAAACGTGTGGAAATACCCAGGCAGGGTTTCGACTTTTATAATGAAGACTCACCTATTGCCTTGGGTGTAATTTGTTATCAGTTACGGTGCTCTCTAGCTTTTATCGGCTGTCACCTACCTCTTTTATACCTGGTTAGCATTATTCCCAATTAGTGTCAAGGCTATATTTGTACTGTACACAGCTGAGCTGGGCCAATTAAATCAATTACCTGTATGAAGTGTATTTGGAAGTTGGTGGCTTAATTTTCGATTTGGTGTAGTGATAAGAGTAATTTTATTTTGCAAGTAAATTCTACCTCAGGTGTAATTGACATATAACTTTAATAACCTCATGAAATAATTTTGCACTTTCCTCTGTAAAAATGTTAAATTCTGCTCCTTTCAACTGTATTGTTGTAAGTTATAATATGAATAAAAATCACTATTGTTATCTTTCTATTAATTTAGATTTACATGTAGGAAATTGATCAGGCATTTCCCACCAAGCCACACTGATTGGGTGCAAGTAAATTATTAAAAAAAAAAAAAAAAAAAAAAAAAAAAAAAAAAAAAAAAAAAAAAAAAAACGGAAGCTTTTGATGACAGGTACAAAAGGCAGCTAGATGACACACAAGGTAGAAGCAGCAAAAAATATTCCTAGATCTCTGTGACCAGCTGAGGAGACAGGATCTGAACATCAGGAGAGTGAAATCCAGTGCATGACAGGAGTTATTGAAGCAACACTCAGAACTCAGCATTTCATGTTCACTTTTATTCATACAAAATGTGCACTTTTCCTATATGTTTAAGCTAATGGTTGCAGAAATCAATTCATGAACTGAATTATTATTTTACATTGGACATCATAAATACATGATTGTGAAAAATGCCTTGCTTCTGTGAATGACTGAATAATAATAAAATCCTAACTATGTTGCTTATATGAATGGTTGCATTCATGGTGAATATTAAACTCTCTCAAACAACAGTCTCGTTACATGTGCTTTCTAATGAACCAAAATGAAGTAGAAGAATGCTGAAATAATTTAAAAAGTTGATGATGGTATAGAGCAAATGTTCTGCATACTTTACTTCTGTACTGTATAAACAATAGCATCTGAAAATCCCCAATATAGTTAGGCTTTACATTAAAAAAAGAGAACAACAAATACCTGATATTGCAGTTTTAAAGTAAATTTAAAATACATGAATTTTGTTCACTGAATACCTAGCAAAATTTTCTCAATGCAAATGGTATATAAAATTTTATAAAATAAGTTTGATACAATACTTTTTATGACAGTAGATGTATTTTGAAAACTTATTTACAACACAACTCACCAGCTTTATTTTGATACAAAGGACACGTCTCTTTCATCATTGACATAGTTTCTTTTGCTCCATTGATATCAAGTGTATAGTCCCATGGCAAATTCCCATTCTCTAAGTCCCACTTAACTGAGGTTTGAGGATATTTGTAGTGCCTAACAAATGCTTCTGTGAATGACTGAACTAATAATAAAATGCTAACAATGCTGCTTATATGAATGAACAACAGTCTTGTTACATGTACTTTCTAATGAACCAATATGAAGTACAAGAACGCTGAAATAATTTCTGACAGCTTCACGATGTAAAGATAAGTCATAACTAACAGCAATATTTCATGTCATAAGACAATCATACATTCTTCCTTGAATCCACAAGGGTTTATCCTAATGATCAGCTCAATTTTTTTTATATCTATCCTTTATGAAAACAGTTGCTTCTATTTATGGTTAAACTTATGATTACACATTAAACTCTCTCAAACTATAACTGTTATTACCCAATGAACAAGAAAAATGAAGTTCAAGATAACTGAACTATCTTCTGACAACACGATGTTGGGTAAGTAGCATTTAGTAGGATTTCACGTTTTTAGACTGTCTTGAGTTCATATCGGTCGATCCCGCTGATCAGCTGAAGCCTCAGCTTGTATATATCCTTTTCCCTTTGGTGTCCTTGATCGTGATATGAAGTTTACTTTATTTTATTTGGTTTACCTATATTTACGCTACTATTCCCCGTCGTTCATTCCCTCCAGCATGGCCGCGGGACTAGTGTTACGGAGCAAATATGACGTCACTGTAATCGGTTAATAGTGGGCAAGTTACTGGGAGGTGGGCCACCATTATGATTTTGTTGGCCATTTTGTGACTGTTCTGAATCGCCAGTTTTTAGGTTGGTAGGCTGAGTTTGCCTCCAGAAGTCTTGGAAACCATAGTGTTCTTCAGGGCTGATGTCTCCACGCTCTGGTCCCCTGTCATCATCACCTCTCCGCACAGTATCAAATCCCTGTCCCTGATTGGTTGGAAGACCCACATTCAGAGGAGGAACGAGAGCCTGAGGAGCTTGCTGCTTGGTTGGCAGTGATATGCCAGAGGTAAAACCACTCTTGTGCTCAGTGAATTTCTCCTGCGGGTTTGATTTATCATCCATGTGCACTTTCATAAACTTCATGCCTCTGTTCTTTATGACATCAATAAGTTTGCCGTCTTTATTCACAAAAGCGTTAGGTTTAGAATCAACATCGTCAAGATATGGGAACAATGGAGATACTGGTGTTGTCAAGACTTTGCTCTCTTCTGGATTGTCGACTGAGGAATCTACAACGTCGGAGTCAACCCCATCTTTATCTTTATCATCATCCCGCCAAGAGGCGACACCGGTGGGCTGTGAACGAAGTACGGCAGACCCGGGAATGGCTGTCTCTGGTCGTACGCACGTGCGATGATCGTAATCGAGTACAAGATTTCCAGGGCAGTAGCACTTAAAACTCCCTACAATGTTGGTACAATTGTGACTGCAGGGCCGGAAGTGATCACATTCATTCACATCTGAAATTACAATGATGAATGTAAAATATCAATCTAAATGTCAATAGTTCAAAAGATGTTAAAATGACTTCAAGCAAGATTACGTATTAATATACTGACTTATTTCAGCTCAGAATAAAAACTTAAATTACGGTCGAAAATTTAAGATTAATTTCACTATGATCTGATCTTTTTTTTAAGAACACCCCGGAGACGCACCTAATTGGCACGTTCTGCCATGGTAACCAGGTTTACAGAGACAGCGATGATTGACACAGACGCCATTGTTCTGACAACGAGGGCTACAAGCCGAGTCTGAAATGACAAAATATATAGTGGTAATTCATCTATGAAGCAACTAAAATACATCGAAAGTACAGATATTTCAGTTCCATGTTTCTCATTTTTGAAAGATACTCATACAAGTAGAATAGACTGGTGGATTGCATTAGTAACTTTATAAATCATTCAGAACTCAAAAACAGACTGAAAAATTGAAATTTTTAACAGTGTTGGGCTGGATCGCTAAAGTGAACGAGAACATTTTTTCTTAAAAAGTTAGGACCTTACACCCACATGTATTTAAATGGATTGTGCAATTTCAAAAGAAAGTATAAACAAAATACAAGCACCCCTTCCCACTATTCATGACCTGCAGGCTTTGTGATCATATTGTTGTGGTAGAGGAAGCATTGTGTTGGAATGTGATCAGATTGTGGTAGAGAAGCCGCTGTGTTGGGATGTGATCAGCTTGTGGTAGAGGAGCCATTGTGTTGGGATGTGATTGTTGTTCCACTTACTGGAGCATGTCCTTTTGTCAGAGTTGAGTCTGGCTCCTGGAGGACACAAACACACGTAACTTCCATATGTGTTCCTACAGATACTCTCACACAGGTTGTCACCATGGTCCTTACATTCATCAATGTCTATACCGTGACAGGAAAAGCAGAAAATTACTCAGCACATTTCATTTATAATATATTTATATACAAGTAAAGCACTTGGAGGGTTCAGACCTCTATCAAGGGAAGCTCATTTCTTAACATTATTTATTATGGATCACCTCTAAAATCAAACTGATTCTAAGAAAGTCCATTTTTAACATATCATAATATTTCTACAACAATCGTTGAGTAATTTTTTGAGTTAGGCCACTAATTAACAAACCAACAAAATATGTTGATGCATGACCGGATTGTGTTAGGGAAGCCATTGTGTTGAGATGTGCCTTACCATCTTGACAGCTGTCTCCTCTAAATCCTGGTCTACAGTAACAGCGTCCCTGTCTGCAAGTTCCGCCATTCATACAGTCTGGCATGCAACCAATAGCTAGGCAAAACAATTGACAAATATCATGAATTACAAAACACATTTCTCATGTCAAATTATACAGTTGTCAGCAAGAATAACCCAAGCTTTGAAGTTCAAAACATTGAGGTGGTACTAAAACAGGTAATGAAATGTAACTTACAATTTCTGTTATGACTACAAGACTTGCTTTAATTCTTCAAAAATGAGGAAGTAAATAACAAAATAAAATAATTGGTAAGTATAAAACTTGTCAAAGCAAAATGGATGAAATTTATGCACCATGAAATATTTTCAGAATGATCTTTTTCACTCACGTTTGCAGGATCTCCTGTCTGCATTGAGAGTGTAACCAGAGGGACACGTGCACATGAAGCTGCCAAATGTGTTACGACACTGGTACTGACAATACCCACGCCTCTCCTCACACTCATTGATATCTGAATGTAATAAAACAAATCATGTTATGACACTGGTACTGGCAATACCCACGCCTCTCCTCACACTCATTGATATCTGAATGTAATAAAACAAATCATGTTATGACACTGGTACTGACAATACCCACGCCTCTCCTCACACTCATTGATATCTGAATTATAAAACAAATCATGTTATGACACTGGTACTGACAGTAGTCACAAGTTTAACAAAAGCTAATTCAGTTGTAAAGTATAGATTTCCAGACCATTCAATCAAAGGTAAAGTCTACTAATCAACACTGCACCTGTCTGACAAGTCTTTCCAGTCACCCCAGGTCGACACAAACATCTGCCATCCACACAGGAACCTCCATTGGCGCACTGTGGACTGCACTCCCTACTGGTTGGCCTTTCTGGTCTCCCATGGCGACGCTGCTCACAACGACCTCCTCTCATCACCCATCCTCGAGGACACACCACATTTGGCGCCTGGGGACGACTTTGGAACTGTGGCGGAGCTGGTGTTGTTGTGGTCGTTCTCACTGGCTGGCGAGACTGGGGACGAGGTTGACGTACAACTTGGGGTGTAGGCTGTCTTGGTTGTAGAGGTCTCTGTGGTACATTGCTGCCACAGTTCCCACCCTTACATGGCTGACTTGAGGTGTCAGGTCTTTGTGGTTTACCTGAGGTTTGTGTTGTCTGACCACCATTAGAGAAAACCTGCCAGGGCCAAGGCAGGTTACAGCTTACTGTAGACACACAGGGCACAGACTGTACTGATGATATCCCAGGAGCCTGTGGCCAAAATGGCTGCTGCAGCACTGCCCCAGGGGGTAAGCAGTCAGTGTCTTGACAAGGCTGTGGAACCACTGCAGCCTGCTGAATGCAATCTGGGACCAGACATGGCTGCGGTAATCCACTAGGCTGAATACATCCAGAGTCTTGACATGGTGGTGTCATTACAGGACCTGACTGAACACAGTCTGTAGTCTGACATGGTTGTGGAGCCTGAGGTACTGATGCTGCTATGGTCTTCTTCTGGCAGCCTGAGCCTATGCAAGGAGGCATCATCTTATCTGGCATCTTAGGAAAGCAGTCAGGGCCCACACATGGCTGAGATGGAACAGGTTGAGGCGCTACTGGTACCGTCTGCTGCCAGGCTACAGGACCACAGTTTGACACACAGGGTACCTGTTGCCATGGCAACACAGCCTGGCCACTGCAGTCACTGGTACAGGGCTGGGGCACAACTGGACCTACTGCTGACACACAACTGACCCCATAACATGGCTGACCCTGAACTTGACCTACTGACCCCTGTGACTGAGGTTGCCATGCATTGTTCCTTGCCCCTGGCGTCAGCTGCGGCATGGAGGCCTGACTGTATATGACCTGCTGGTTCATTGTGGCAGCAGGCTTTCCCTGGGGTTGCCATGGAAACCCAGGACCCTGCTGACAGTTACCTTGGTAACAGGGCTGTTGCTGGTTGGCATAGTTTCTTTGAGGGTTAAAAGACTGGAAGTTTGGGGTTGGGTTATACTGAGAACTCTGTCCCTGACTCAGGCACCTTCCAGAGGTGCAAGGTGAGGTGATGCCTGGACCCATATACTCCTGGAAGGCCTGCTCCATAGCTGGGTACTGCGTGAACAAAGATGGCTGAGCCATGGTCCTGTAGGAAGAAAATCTAATAAAGGGATTACTGCTGAAACCAGGCTGGTAGTAATTTGAATATCCTGATCCTGTGTAACTGGCCCAGTAGGGGATGTCTGCTTGAGCTCTGGTAGGTGGAGTGACCTTGACATTGACCTTGGGGTCAGGGGCGACCTTGGTTTCAAGACCCCCATTGCTCCGGTGATGCATGCCTCCAAAGATGTTTGTAGTATCATCTGAAGGGTTGATGGGATAGTTGAATTGTGGAGTTCGTACTTCTTTTTGGTTTTTACAATTGCCAGATGTCTGCCCGTCTCCACTGCAAGAACTGCTTGCTGGAAATAAAATATTATTCCCATATCAAACAGACTAGATATATGTATCAGCTAAGAAGATTTATTCAACTTACTAACAGTAACATCCAGGTAAACTTGTCACCATTAACAAAAGCAACAACCAACACAGGGTAACACCCCACACTGTCACAACAAACACACTGTCACACCCAACACAATTTCAGACTTACAAACATCTCCAATGGGTCGACATGTTCTCCCGTCTGCCTCCAGAGTAAAGCCAGCATGACACGTACACATGAAGCTTCCCGGAGTGTTTTCACAGCTCTGCTGGCAGTGGTGAACCCCAGCACATTCATCCTGGTCTGATAATGAAATAATAATAATAATAATAATAATAATAATAATAATCTTATTTCTTTTTTAATGCTTTAGTGCACAAAGTGAAAAGGAAAAATTACTTATATTACAATAACATCTTAGAAAACAGTATATTGCCAAGGAATTCTTTGTCATGATTTATGTTATTCAATTACCTATACATGTATGTCCATCACTTGTGAGTAAAAAACCCTCCAAACATACACACTGTGGTGTGTTTCCTACTGTGATACATTTCTGGCTGCACTTTAAGGTGTCACATGTTTGTGATTGTGTTAGCTGCGACTGCTGACTGGGCAATTGTGCTGGTTGAGATTGCTGACCCACTGATTGTGTTAGGTGTGACTGCTGACTGGGAAATTGTGAGGGTTGCCACTGTTGTCTCTGAAACTGTGTTTGCTGAGGAAATGGCCATTGTTGAGTATTGGCAGGTTGTGCTGGCTGAAGTGGTTGAGATGGTTGTCCGTATGAAGGTGGTTTTTGTTGCTGCCAAGATGCCAGTGACACTTGTGGCAGTTGCCGTGAAGATGGCCGAGTTAAGATGGAGGGCTTTTCTTGTTCCTTTACTCGTGTTGGCTGAAATTGTCCTTGAGATGTTTGCAAATAATTGGCAGCTCTGGAATCTGAAACTATAAACCATACAAATATTTGAAAACTGTTATCAAAAATCTTGATTGTCGAATAAAATCTTTATAGCTGTTAGTATGGGGTGACAGAAATTCAGAAGGGTAATTTTTTTTGTTGTTGTTGAACCACTCAGTATCCTGTTTTTCTTTTATTTAATTTTAGTATCTTTATTTTCTTACATAAATAAGCCAAAAGGCAATATACAATCACTGTTTATATTTGAAACTGGTGAATTGTTTTTCCAGTTCTTTTCACTGTTAAACACATCTCAAAGTCACAACCTCCCTCCACTTTAAACCCACAACAAGGGGGTCTCAGAGTGAAATGGCAGCCTTTAATGAAAGATATCATACATTCAACATGCAATATTTATATACACTGAAATAAGAAGTTTGCTGAAGTGTAATGTTATCAAATACTTCTGCTCGCTTGTCAAAAATGTCAGACTGTCAAAATAGTCCATGTACTAGATGCCAAGTGTATACCAAAGTCTGACTACTCATTCTTTTTTTTTTTTTTTTTTTTTGAAAGTATATTTTTCTTATACAATGTATTGTTTCAAAAAATGCATGGGAATTTTTTCTACACAAAATGTTGGATATGTGTTCAAAGGTGAAAACACGAGCTGAGCCATTAATTGTTATATCCCATTAAAGCTTTTGAAATGCAAACAGCAAACATAAGTTTTATAATTCTTTACCTAGTAAAAAAATCTAAAAAAACATATATAACAAAAGATAATTAACACAAGGCAGAAATCAAGCATCAGAAAAAAATTAAACACCCTAATTTCCAACTGATAGGTATGCAGAGAAAGGCTTCTGATACCAGTAAGTGTCTGACCACCTGTTGATAGGAAATTCCAGAAAGGTCAGCTTGAAAAATGGACAGGGTCAACTTTAGGTCAAGTGCTCTTGGGCATTTAACAATAAAACCCAGTGAAAATAGGATCTGGTGGTTTCCTTCCCTGGCTTCTCTGGCTTCCCTCTAAATGGCTTAACAACACAAATGGCTTTGTCAAGTGTTTATGTCCATTTTACAGTTTTATAGAATGAAACAAATTCTGTAGTCTCTTTCTCTTCTGTTGTTTGTAAGTGCAGCAGTCCACTACATTCTGCCTTTTCCCTTTTTTACCACACAAATAAATCTTTAGTTACTTTGAAAACTTTTTATGGCCCCGAACTGTCATAGATAGCTGCATGCTTCAATTATCAGTGGATCCGTGTTTGACTCAGAAACAAAAGTCATATTTCTGGTAATTAACATGTTAGAAACTATTGCTGTTTGATACCATACTAGTTTCCATTTCAGGCACTATGTAAGCATTAACAGTTCTTAAAAACAGAACTTCATACATTTGACATGAAGGAAAAAATATTTCTGTTGTTCAGATAAACATGTAGCAATAGATAAACACATTAATTAAACAATGAATTAGTAAAAGAAAAATACAAAGAAAAAAACTTTTTTGTCACAATTTTGCTTTGAGATGTGTTACTTTGAATAATTTTGCAATTTATCTATAGTAAAAGCCTGACAACCCTCTGCCCTGCATCTGTTTTATACAACTACCAATAGATAACAAACCATTCTGCTATGGCACTACTACAGGTCTAACAGATCAAACATTTTCACTTTCTGCAGTTTACATCTTCTACCTCAGTTTACAGGTACACTGTGACCTTTACACTTGACTTCCTGGGTTCTTTTACTCTATCAAACAAACCGTGTGAACTCACCTTCTGTTTGGTCAGATGTAGATAATGACGAAGATGATGTTGTTGGTGATGAAGAAGGACAGGTGACAGCTGTTGATCCATCAACACATCTGCAGGTATTTGGTCTGACACAGAGTCCCTCTCCACAGGGAAAGCTACATATAGCTAGAGAGAGAAGGACAAATAGTAGCATCCATGATTATGAACCCCCCCCCCCCCCCCCCCCCACCACCACCACCACCACCACCACCAAACACATTATTGCTGATTTTAAGATCTGTACTATATTTATGTAAGCAAAGCATTTTTATGTCTAATCTTTGAAATGTAACTGGGCCTACCTCTCTCTCTCTCTCTCTCTCTCTCTCTCTCTCTCTCACACACACACACACACTTTTTTTCATGTCATGTTTTCTTTTTTATCTCAAGCTGCAAAGTGTTCAATTATCATATCTTACGCATCACACAGGGTCCCTTGGAGTAGATCTGGGACCACCCTGGGCAACATGGAGATTCAGGGGTCTGAGAACGACACACATGGGGTCCACTGAAAAAAAAGGGCAAGTTATGAGCTCAAACCTCCAATTTGCTTCAGTCTGCTTTTTTCCCTTAACCTGGTCAACCCCTGCAATATGAATGCCATTTTAAAGTACTCAGTATTCCTTGATGCCTATTCAATATCTGTCTAAAAAGAATGGAATAATGCAATTATTCTATCTTAAAATGTACTGGTATAATAACTGTTGGAGTTAAGAATCTTACATAACTGTATAACAGTGTTTCTCATAGCTCTATTGTTGCTGCCTGGACCAAATCATAAATAGTGAACAGCCCTAGATCACAAATCTCAGCCAATGATTAACACAAAAACAACAGATATCACATGAAAATTGCAATTATTATTATTATTATTATTATTATTATTATTATTTTGCCTTCTGAAGTGCAATTTTTTTTCTGAAAATTTCATCCAAATTTGTAAAGAGCATTTTGGGATATCATATTCACTACCAGACAGACAAGCAAACCATTGGACCCAACACCAGTAAAATCATATAATCTCCTTTGTTAGGGAAGATAACAACAGTGAAATAACTGAAAATCATTTACAGTACTATCAAAGCCATTCAACAGGTAAATTTTGTTGCAAACGTAACTGAATTTTGACATCAATGAAGTTAGGTGATTCACATTAACAATGAGCCTTGTGCTAGACAGGTTGAAAAAATTGGAAAATCAACCGCTTGTGTCAAAAGGTTAATTAAATTTTGAGATGGCACATGGTTCTAATACTCCATTCACTCATGAGTGAGTGCAATTGTTATTGAATTTGAGAAAAAGTCTGGGGCCTCATGGCACATTCATAACAACCATAGCAGAAAAAATTAAGATATAATTTTCAAAAAATGTAATTGATGTGAAAAAAAAGAATTAACTTGTCAAATATCCATTAGTATTTTTAGCAACATAAATATAGTAGAGGGGAATTTTTAAAACTGGAAGAAATGCTTAAAAAGCAAGATGTGAAAATAAATTATTATCAAACACCCAAGAAGCAAATAAGTATGATAAGAACAAAAAAAAAAAAGAAAAAAAATCTATAAATTTACAAGAAAATTTCATTGCAGTATAACTTGTCCTGGGCTATTAGCAAGCAGACCGTGTCTCTGTAATGGACCCTAGGCAAGTGATTTATCCATTTATCACCTGTCAAAGAGGAAGAAGTCCAAGACGTCCTCTGAACTGAGCTGTCAGCAGTAATAACATGACTTCTGTATTCACTACACTGCCACTTTCTACAGTACCTTATCATTTAAACTGAAGAAACTGCAATTTAATTAGCAATGCAGACTTTAAAACACAAAACTTATGGACATTACTGGCTCTATAATGTTTGAACAATGGAACGTTATAACAATTTTGTAAGCAATTATAGGGAAAATGTGTTTAAAATGGTTACAAAATACACCCACGAAGCTCACATCCTCACCTAGCAGTGAAGGACAGGTCTTGCAGAAAAAAGTGTACTTTGAACAATGCACTGCATTAACAGAAATCGCAAATATTTTCTTTTCAGAGTGAATTTTACTCTTTACAAGCTTTCAGCACACTTTCAAAACAACAACTCTGAACTACATATTTCAAGGACTATTACACTAAATTACTAAATGACAACTGGATGATGATTGTCAGGTATTTGCAATCTATAGTTAAATAATGAAATGTTTGGGTAAATAACAGAAATAGGCCTACTTTATGTGAACAACGCATACGGAGATAACTGAACTCTAACATTAAAAAAAAACCCCATCAGTTGGTTCAGCAGCTGTCTTTTTCAATAATTTCAGCAGTGCGAAGTCTGAAAACTGACAGCAATCCGCCACAAAATGTCACAGAAAATGACAGAATCAGTTGATGAAATCTAGGACTGAACGCTGGACCCTAGATTAAAACGAAGCCACATGTGCGCCTTGCACACGTAAACACAAATCTTAAAATCTAACATTTTGGTTACTTCCACGAAGTGTAGAACGTGATTTATCAGCACCTAATAACACAAAGCAGAGCTCGAGTGCTACTTACCTTGGAAACTGCGCGTCTGCCAAAGCAAACGAGAAAACACAAGCAACTGTGAAAGAAACAAAAACAACAGAAACAGAAGACAAACACATCTTCTGAATGTACGGCATCTGAGCGGCTTCTTCCTCAAAATATTGCGCCCGACTTTCCGACCTTCTAAACCTACGTGTCTACGAGTGGATGATTCCCACTCAGTGGTGTTTGCGGTTTAGCAGCAGGTGTCGGCCAGATTTCACAAACAAACGTTTCCTGAATCAGGTCTTTGTTGCGAGAACGCACCATGTGCGCTCAGCGGGGAAATTTGATCTTCGCGGAATGTGGTGATCCATTGCGACGGCGGCGCTGTCTGGCACCGCTAACACAATTGACCGCTGAGGCGATCACAATTTTTTATAAATGTGCGTTTTCTTTGGATTTGTTTTTCTCTCACTCGGTTTTCATTCATTAATTAAAATATATTGCTTGTCCATTTTGAGGTCCGCATACTGAATATATTGTCTTCTAATTCTTTTCTTTTTTTGTATTGTTAATAATACTATAGTTTTGTAAAAAATAAAAAATAAAAAAATTAAAAAAAACGTACTGTTGAAAGCTGCCAAACGTGATATTTGACAAAGTGAAGTATAATTATTATAATTATTATTATTATTATTATTAAATTTTTCAAGCAAGTCAATGAGTATTATAACAAAATCATAAGAAGAGCATTTTTACATCATTTAAAAATATTGAAACCGTCTTCTTTTTAGAGATATATCACTGAATATCATCCTCTGATCCTCTTTATTTATGACTATGAATGACTGTAGTTGTGCACTTTGATAAAAAGTCTTATTTCCCTTAGTATAAAACATTTATTACAGTTAAAAAAACAATACACTATGTCCATATTTAACAATTCTAATCATCCCAGTGAACACTAAATCACAGACAACTTACACAGACAGGGACTCGAATAAATCAACATACATTATCAAAAATAATATATCTAGTAATGAAATAAAGCCTTACAAAGTCAGATCCTGAAATTGGGTGCGAGAGGCACATTACTTTCATAGCTTTCCTGAAATTATATGAATATGAAAAGCAAAGCAAGGCATAGACCTTTTTGTCACCCTGTCAGCTCTGCTGTGCTCTTTAGTTAAAATCTGGAGATATACAGTTTGTCACAAATATTCAGACTCAGTCAACAACATGATGGATAATATAATAATAAAATAACAGTTAAGAATGTAAAACAAAGCATAAGATAATAATAAATAATAACTAAATGACCAGCTGAAATGGAAAGCACAGCTAGCATTTTAGGATGAAAAATATATAAAATAAGGCAAAGTCTTTAAAATTAGCCATCCAGACAAAATACTAATAGCCTTGTTCGTGTTAAGTGATACCCTTAGTTGGTAAAACATCCTTGATAATATCCTGTGGGCAAAGACAGGAATCTACTTGTATTTGTTAGAAAATCTGTATTAATATTGCCAGACATCCCTAGAACATAAGTAACCCTGTCCACCCTTATCAATGGAAATCTTACATTCACATCAAAAATACAGGGTGGTTTGGAATGCTTTTCAGCTGTTAACATATAATTATGGCATAATGATGATTTTTATGGCACATATTACTTCTTGCACCAAGTGATGTCAGTGCACAAAGACGGACGGCAAAATATTTTCAAAACTGCTTTGTTTGCTTGAACACTTAATTCTTTTAAAAAAATTTTAACAAAACATGGTTTTCACCAACCTATTCCTTTCCTCTTGACACTGTTTTTAATTTAATTCATATCATAAACCATTTGTCTAACATCAAATATTTTAGAGGCTAAACCTTGCAAATTGCACATTTCGCAGTACCGTATCACAGATTCTACAGGGACCTGTTTTACGAAAAAAAAAAAAAAAAAAAAAAAACTTCAGCGCAAAAATTGGTCTAAACTCTTAGGCTGAAGTTATTATTTTCTTTGACCCACAAAAACAGATGTAGTCCAATTAAATGAACTATTACATAAATTATGAGCCATTTCAACCTGTTTTATTAACAGAAAGACATTGTCAATGTTCAACTCCAAAACATACCTGTATTCATATGGAACTTTTAGGGGTATAAAGTCCGTTAAGAAAACCTCTAACTCCTTAAATATCTACATCTATGTTTTACATAAAAAATAATGATATGAAATTAACAGCTGCAGAAATAAGATTTCTACAGACATTCAGCATGTTGGAAGAACCTGGATGGTTTAGAAGAGAGACAAATTCCTGGTACCCATTTTGAAATTATCTCAGTTAAAACACTTTCTGATAGGCATGCTGTACAACTATTTCACCCTGGGGGATGGAGGGGGGTCTCCAGCACAGACAGTTACCCCACAAGGCTCACACGACACCCCCAGGGGAACTGATCTGGGCATCTGGGTGTGTTAAATATTCATCACTCCTGGTCACAGCATTATCCTCTCAGTTATCTTGTCTTCAACTGCTACCTTGAAGGCTTAAGGGCACTGGAAAGGTGGAATTTGAAATATGTTTTTACCCAACAATAACATAGTTTACTATAAAATGGAAAGAAAAAAACGTACAAAACAAAATAAATAATTAATTAATATATATATATATATATATATATATATATATATATATATATATATATATATATATATATATATATATATATATATATATATATATATATTTGAGCTTCATTAAATCAATAAAGCTGAGACCTTAATCCAGACAATGTTACCCCTTTCAAGTACTTTCCTTCCACCCTGAAACAAAGTCAACACCTTTTACAAAGTGAATAAAGTTACCTGGCAAAGTCCAAGCCTCTCTCATACTCATCCAGGTCAGCCATGTCTTCATCCAAAGCCTGGGACAGCTGTGTTAGCAGCACATCCAATGCCTGGAATACATGTAGTGTGTTAGATGTGTCAGTTTTACATTGTGGTAGATGTGACAGCCTTACATTGCGTTAGATGTGACAGCCTTACATTGTGTTAGACATGACAGTCTTACATTGTGTTAGATGTGACAGCCTTACATTGTGTTAGATGTGACAACTTATCCTTGCTGTAGATACATAATTATTCTCAAACGTCTCTCTTTTTTCTTCAGGACCATGTGCATGCATATTACTTGTCTGTTTTAGGAAGTAGATATGTATAAACATCAGTAGAAACCACTCACCACATCTGTCACTATCTTCTCATGGAG
Organism: Lingula anatina; assembly: GCF_051362555.1. NCBI lineage: Eukaryota > Metazoa > Brachiopoda > Lingulata > Lingulida > Lingulidae > Lingula > Lingula anatina. The sequence goes on from NC_141772.1 coordinate 444,553, forward strand.
TTTTCTGAGGGGTAAGTTATCCAGTGTTCTCTGTCTCTCTCCACTGACCCCAAAGAACTGCTCCAGTAGCACATTCAACATCAAACCTAAATATTATAGCAATATTCACAGTCAGGTATTTCACTATAAAATAAGACTTTTAGTATGCAAATCAAATTCAAATCAAATATAATTATACATTTAATACCAGATATAAAAAAAAAAAATGGAAAACTGGAAATAAATAAATAAATAAATATCAAATCAAATAAATGAACAAAATATAAACTAAAGATCAGTACATCAAAGAGATTAAAGAGAATGGTAAATGTGTATAAAGTAAGATAACATACTGTCCAGTAGTTTATCTGCGTGGTCATCTTCTGTCCACAACTGCCCTTGTCTGGCCACCAAAGACAACAGGTACTCTAAACACATAGAGTCAATGAACTTCTGGCTGGCATATTTGGCTACCTACAAATACAGGACATACATTTTAGTCTAGTAAGTAGTATAGTACTCTAAACACATAGAGTCAGTGAACTTCTGGCTGGCATATTTGGCTACCTACAAATACAGGACATACATTTTAGACTAGTAAGTAGTATAGTACTCTAAACACATAGAGTCAGTGAACTTCTGGCTGGCATATTTGGCTACCTACAAAAACAGGACATACATTTTAGACTAGTAAGTAGTATAGTACTCTAAACACATAGAGTCAGTGAACTTCTGGCTGGCATATTTGGCTACCTACAAATACAGGACATATATTTTAGACTGGTAAGTAGTATAGTACTCTAAACACATAGAGTCAGTGAACTTCTGGCTGGCATATTTGGCTACCTACAAATACAGGACATACATTTTAGACTAGTAAGTAGTAAAGTACTCTAAACACATAGAGTCAATGAACTTCTGGCTGGCATATTTGGCTACCTACAAATACAGGACATACATTTTAGACTAGTAAGTAGTATAGTACTCTAAACACATAGAGTCAATGAACTTCTGGCTGGCATATTTGGCTACCTACAAATACAGGACATACATTTTAGACTAGTAAGTAGTATAGTACTCTAAACACATAGAGTCAGTGAACTTCTGGCTGGCATATTTGGCTACCTACAAATACAGGACATACATTTTAGACTAGTAAGTAGTATAGTACTCTAAACACATAGAGTCAGTGAACTTCTGGCTGGCATATTTGGCTACCTACATATACAGGACATAAATTTCAGACTAGTGAGCAGTGTAATAAGGGCCACCAAAGACATTAAGTACTCCAACACATGTCAATGAACTTCTGGCTACAAATACGGGCCATACACATACATTTTAGACCAGTTAGTACTCAATTTTCATCATATAGTAATTTTCTGTACAGCACCAGTTCCACTGGTCACCACATACAATTATGTAACAGGAACTTTATTCCCTTTTACAGCTATGAAGAGTACAGATGTCCATTTCTCCATGAGTGTACAGTAGCTCTTATGTGAAAGCTTACTTTAAATCAAAGTATGTGTGTCTGTACATAATACAGGCCCATAGCCAGCAATTTCAAAAAGGGGGTTCTTTTTCTGAAAATGTGGACCTTTTACTATGAAACCTTCATGTACCTAGGTAAAATTTTACCCAAAGGGAACCTTTTCCCAGTAAAAAGGGGGAGTTCTTTCAACCCCCCCCCCCCTTGGCTATGGGCTGGTCTGCACATAAACAGTCCAATCACCGACCTCTCTGAGCTCTCTTTTCTGTATCCTGGTGTCGTAGTGCGTCAGGACCTCTACTGCCACCTCATTGGCTAGCTCGTCAACATCTTCCTCGATGAACTCATCGAGGACATCTTCAAACTGTACCTCTGTGATGACCTCTTCAACCTTGAAGATACAAAAATAACTTTAATCTTTAAATGTTTAACTTTACATTTTTTATACCATTAAACTGTGATAACCTCCCTGTACACAAGAGCTAGCAAAAAGCATATTTATCCATTCAAATTTTTAAAAATATTCTCATTACAAAATTGTTGCAATGGAAATAAAAGATTTATGACCAAATGAGACTGAAAACACACCAGATGGTGCTGCAGATTCAAGAGGAGCCCCTTTCAGTACATCACCTTCACTTACCAACTCATGGCCTATCTCAGCGAAGTAATCCTCCACCAAATCCGTCATTACGTCAGTTCCGGCGCTCTTAGCCAGGTATCCGCTGACCATTTCCTGTGTAGCCAGTTTGACAACCTGAAGGACCCCCTCATGGACCACCTCACTGAGCAGGGCACTGGCGATGTCCTCGCTGAGATCCTTCTGGGACATTCTCTCCATTAGGTAGCTGGGGATTAATACAGATGTCTCTATGCCAGCAATGTTATTGATTAAATAGGGGTAAGGGTGGGGTGGTGTATTTAAGTACATTTTATAAGGGATGAAATATTCACATCAAAGACAATAGGTTACGGGTAAAAATTATATATATATTAACTTTAACTCTTTATAAGGATAATTAGACCAACAACCACAAAATAAGACATAGTGATTGCAAATATTATTGAGTATCACAATGTCTGGAGAAAACACAACCATCTTGTTAGGACTACCTGTCAGTTAGTTTCATCAGCGTGTCTCTGTCCAAGTCACGCAGCTGAGCAGCTGTCATGGAGTAGAGATCTACAGCGCCACCTGGCAGCAAGCGAGATTTCACTGACACCTGAATATGTGATGAGACAACCGTGAAAACATCTTATCATGTGACATAGCCAGTAACATGTGTTTCACTTCAAAATTACCTCTAAACATCATGCAAGGTTGGAGAAGACACGTTCTCTATAGCAAATCACAGAAAAATCTTCCCAATCTTGTCAATCTGCTGAATTTGCTTATACTTGTAATCTAGATGAGAACCTGGGCAAAGGAACTGAAGAAGTAGTCTAACAAATATATAACACCCTAGTCAAATATAAAACACTCTCCAACAAAGCAAAGCCTACCGTCTCTTTCTGCTCTGACACCACTTCTATCAGAAGATCAGGGACAATCTCATCCTCCAGAGCCTCCTGTATGAAATCCTCTACAAATACTTGAGCAAAGGAGTTATGAGCATTGAAATACTGGGCTACCTGGGTATGCTGAAATAATAATTATAATGATAATGATAATAATAATAATAATAAGAAGAAGAAGAACTTTGTAAAAAATGTGAAAAAATAAGTTAAAAAGAATGAAATTACAGATTTTTACATAAAAATTGGAAAGGAATGTCATCAATGAAATATTAAGTTACTTGTGCATTGTGAAATTCATTTAGTGTTATTGTTTACTATAAATGTCTTCACACAGAGAGTTGCTGATACTATATCATTATTCTGTGTACCTTATTTAGTCTTGTCAGGCTCAACTCTGCAAATGTCTGTTGTGAAAAAGCAGGTCCTGAATCTGGGATTGGACTTTTATATTTCCCCCTGTCATACTTAAAGATGAAAAAAATATACTTTTCAAAACACAGAAAAACAATAATTGTAGCAGCTGTTGTGGTATGTGACAATAAGACAAAACATCGGCATTATTTTCCTATTGTTTTTTTGTAAAAACTGAAGATCCTGAAACGTAGTTTGCAATTTCTCATCGCAAAATGAAGACTGCAGTCTGTTCCTGAAATCAGGCATAATCATGACTTTAAAGGATTCACATTTTTCATCAAATACTGAAAAACCATCACAAAGATGTAGCTGAAAATTAAATGCTCAATATCTTACTCAACAGAAGAAACATGCAGTTGCATGCTCTAATATGAGCCAAACTATGCACTCAACATCACAGATGTCAATGTTTTTGAAAAACTCACCTTATACCTTTGTATCACAGAATTTGAATCATCAAAAACATCACTCCTCTGTTTTGTAGTGGAAATATACTTAAACCTTGGCACAGTCTCATCTTGATTCTCATCGCCATCTTCATCTAAATGTGACTGCCTGTCTTTTCCTTTATAGTTTATAACTCCATTCATTCTACTTTGTGTAGGTTTTGTGTGGAATTTGTAAGTTTCTTCAAACTTGTCCTTCCAAAATGGACGGTTTTCTATGTGCGAGTATTGGGTGGCCCTGTCCTCTATTGTATAGGTGGCCTGGTCTTTTTGGTTGGCTTTGGCATTGGAATGTTTTGATCTTCAGGGAAAAGGAAATGAAAAAAAGTCAACAAATTGTATTTGGGTTGTCCTTTCTTTTAATCCACTTATTTTAAAATGGTGATCATGGATTGTAAGTTCCAGAAGAGAAATAAGTAATATTCTTATGAGATTGTTAGATTCTACACTAGTCTAGTTTACACCACAAACAATACCTGTCTATTGCTGCAGATTACTTGTGAAACCAGAAAAACCTTCACTCAAGTAAAATTTACAAATCTTCCTAGCACAAAATTCACAGGACAAACGACATAAATATTCAAGGAATTAAAAAGAGATTATATGAAAACCCAAGTGCAAAATTAGTTTTGAGTATACAGAAGGCAGCAAAGGATGGATTTCATTAAGACAAAATCACTGAATGCTCCATCATGTGCTGCCCTCTACAGTTCAAATTAGTGACTATACTTGTGCTTTTTTCTGTGCTTTGGTCTTGCAGCAGCTGCCTGGAGGTAGTATGGGACTGGAGGGGGTGGTGGGTACACCATGGAGGGTATGGGGTAGACTGCAGGGTATGGATATGGGTATGGCTGAGGATAAGGGTACTGGTAGGGTACAGGGAACACCTGGGGGTGGGGCTCGTACCCGTGGGAGCGGGGCTCGTAGCCATCACTGTCATCACCCCAGCTATCCGTAGAAGGAGACCTGTAAGAGTAGTGTGCACGTGGCAATGATACATGGGCATGCACGCATGCATGCATGCACATGCACACAGTGTAGATACTAGCTTTGTTATGCTTCACTTTGAGTGTTACCTTTGCTGTACAGTGATGTATTAGTATATCAATAATGCTAGCAGCCACATGACAGGAATGGTACAAACTAAGGCACTACATGTATGTTTAATGAAGATTGTTTTCCTACTGGGTGTATTACAGTGTTAGCAGCAAACTGTTAAAATAATGCAAACAGAAATTAAAAAATATATATAAAAACTACATTATTAAAAGCAAACATTAAAAGTATAAACTAATGATTTTTATTGAATAAGTATGCTGGTTATAAAGTCAAAAATGTACAAAAACAAAAGTGTAAAGAATAAAGTTATAATAAGTGAAATAATAAAAAACAGAAAAACAAAAACAAAAAAAAACATTACAATACATTTACAATACAATACAATACAATACAATACAATACAATACAATACAATACAATACAATACAATACCTGAATATCAAGCATCATGCTGCATATGGTAACATTGCAATATACAGTAATAATTACCACAGAAACAAGAACACATTATACCAACATATATCTATACTAAGGTCTATTTACTTTCCTAACATTATCATGCTTTTGATTGGAAAATTTATAATAAACCTAAATTAAATTTACAATTCTTATTGATGTCCATTAATCCATTATCTACAAATTAAAAATAAATAAGCAAATTTATCAAAATGGAAAAAGTGAGGGACTCCCTTTCCACTTAGAAATGATCCATATTTTGTAACCTTCACAGACTAGATTGAGTTCACTGCCTTGTTAAGCGTCAGTAAAATGATCTCCTACAAAAAGACATACCTCTCATATGCCTCTTGGCGGGGTCCAACAGGTGGCACCACACCATACCTGCTGCCTCTTAACACTGGACTCTGTCTGTACTGGTCATGGTCAGGAGGAGTGTCCAGTCTGGAAAGGTTAGTTGACCACTATGATTTATATTTCGATTATGTTCTACATGTACTATATACGTACATGTATGTAGAAAAATTTATATTGATAAGAGCATGATGCTGTGATGGTTTGTAATAAGCACTAATCAATTTCTTAATTAATATAGTCACATTTTATCATCAAGTTTATGTGTTTTTCATATAGTGATTAGTACAGTCTTGTTTTGAGATACATGTACGTGTGGAAGACAGCACGACTGGTTCAGAGTCAAGGCAAATGATTGATAAAGTCATGGGGTGAGATATGTGTCAAGGCAAATGATTGGTCAACCTTGGTAGAAGAGCAGGTGGTGTCCTGGTCTGCCTGGGATCATATCCCTTCCTCTTTGACGTTCCTGCAGAGTGGCGTCTGGGCTGGTGTTCCTGTGCCTCTGCCAACTGCTCGCGGATCCTTCTCAAACTAACAACAAATAAACAACAAATAAACAACAACTATAAACCATGAAGTGGATGACAGCACTCTATATGTATTTCTTTCATTAATATTTCATATGCACACCATAAACACTTTAGATAAACACATGAACTCTGCAGTTTGAAGGTTGTTTGAAAAAAAAATTCCTAAAATCATACTTTCAGATTTACCCATTATGGTTTTTGAAAGTTTTAAGATAATTAGTAGTTCAAAAAATAATGACAACGATCACGTTGGCAGTTGCATTGCATTAAAGACGAGTATTCATAAATAAAATGACACCCAGAATGTGTTTGCAGGAAAAAGTATTTCATATTTCACTAGATTCTGCGACTTGGTGAGTACTTCATCTTTACACAAATTAACACATATATTTTCACGTTACCTGTCACTTTGCTCATTCCACGTTTGTTCCTGTCTCGTTTGAGACATTATTTGTTCCAAATGCAGTCACCAGAAAGAAGAAAGTAGATTACATTTTGCTAGAAACCACTTTTGTTTACATCTTTCTCCTCCATCTTGAATTGCGTTACCAAAGCGAGGCGATATGGGCTAGGCTGCAAACGAGAGCATGTACCTCGAGGGACACAAATGGTTATTTTCAGGCATTAAAACTGAAATTTAGAGTATAATAAAATTAAAAATACGCCACAAATACTACTTATGATCAATGTTAGAGACAAAATTATCGAGAATTATACAATTTGTGTGTTTTAAGCTTAGCACCCAGGCACAGATAGCACGGACGCTCTGTGGAATACAGCACCATCGTTTGTTTCCTGTTGCACAAGAGCATGAAATTGATTTCTCAGTCATAAATTTTAGACCTTATTTAAATAAACCAAATATTTAATTGTCCATTTTCACGATTTAACACGGACATGTCAAAATGTCAGAGGAGGTTTTTATACCTAAAGAAGAAGAGAATGTCTACCAGAAAGGTGAAGACGAAAAAATTTTGACAAATATGAAACTGAAAGTCGCCTCGGACGATTCCAAGCCTCGTTCCCTCACACGATCGGAGATACTTGATTTTGGAAGCGAAGGATTCTTGCTGCACGGTATACTCTCGCAGCAAGAATGTCAAGAATATATTCAAGAGTTTGAAAATGAGGGTTTTGGGGCCATACGTGAACTTGTGAAGAATAATTACCGAAGTTGTGAAAGGTACCGAGTTTCATATTCTTGTAGCTGCATGCATCGATATACTAGTATACACATAGCATGAATAGTTTACAAATTATTAAAAGAATGGCCCGGGGAAATGGATGGGTTACATTAAGAGATGCTGTAAATATATAATCATGGGGGCGTCTCAATATTACGAATTAAGGTTCATTGGTCCGAATTAAGGTTCATTGGTCCGAATTAAGGTTCATTGGTCCGAAAAGTGGTAACATTTTCTTCTTTTTTTTAATCAAGGGTTCATTGGTCCGAAGGTTCTATAGTGAACATTCGGACCAATGAATCTTCAGACTGTTGCTACGGCCCCATTATCATCAGGTGAACACAAGAATGCTTCAGTATGTAAGTTATAGCTACTAGTACATATGTACATGTATACTGTGTACACAAACTTTAAATATAACTTATACAATGTACAAGTTATTGTAGCTATACTAGTAAACATCTTCCAAACAACTTCATTCGAACCTTTGAAAGTGTTTTTTTTTTTTCAACTTAAAGTTTTTTTAACTGTAATGTTCATGATCATTTATCACTGAAATCCGTTGACTCATATGTTTTTTAGACAGACTCAAGTTTCGTATATGAATCTTTAGTAATTAATAACTGAGCTGTTTGTACTGGTAATGTTAACACAGGGTACCTTGTATATTGCAGACTATTGGTACAGTCCTCTGCCCTGGCCTCTCATCTCTGGGACACCATCAAGACACACGTGGAGGAGATTGAGATTCACGGAGACCCACATCTGCAGCACATCCATGGAATAAAGCAGGCATTGCAAGGGCGCTGGAAGCCTTATGGTCTCAATGAGGTATGAAGACAATGTCACATGTATTTACTGACAAGTATTGTTTAAGTTTTATTCATGTATTTGTGTTTATCCCTCAATAAAATAATTTCCTAGGGCAGTCCAGTTTATTATAAAATGTCCTCTAAATATTGTATACCTCTGCACATATTATTTTTACATTTCTTAAAATTTTGTCCACCATCTGCCACCTATAGAGTTATATATGCTACTTTCAATAGGTATTTCCTCCAGTTTGTACAATTTGTGTATAATAACTTATTCTTAAAATGAAAAATCACTTTCTTATGTCTCTGAAAAATTAATTAGCACTTGATGTACATTGAAGTGAAGGTCTATAGATTATAGATATTAACCTGTTACAGTAGCTGTGAAACTACTGGTAATGTACTGGAACAATTTTGTACAATTTCAGCTCTTCAGAATCTGCAAGTATCAGCCAGGGGGTCATTTTGCTCCTCATTTTGATGGTCATTTTGTGTCCAGTTCTGAGAAGAGGTCAATGAAGACATTCATGATTTACTTAAATGATGACTTTACAGGAGGAACAACTAACTTTGTGGACGAATCACAACAACTGCACATGGTAAGATCGCTTTGAGGAATTTTGTTTGTAGGATCCATGGGCACACACATGGGAATAACAAATATGTTGATCCTGCAAAATAAAATATACCTGAAAAACACTTTTCATATCTAACTGCTGCCTATTTCCCTCCTCCCCCAACTCTTACCCCCTCCCCAGGGTCTTCCTCTCTTGAATGTAATTCAGTGTTTATCACAGTAATACAGATTTACTCACCAGAATTAATTAATTAATTAATTTATTTATTTATTTATTTATTTATTTATCAACATCTTAATTACAACTTTTTTCCATTACAAGCTAGGTCGATATATATTACAATCTTAAACTTATGCCAGCGGTTATGTTTTCTCCCAGGATTCCAGCGGCAAATATTGCGCCGAGGAGAAAAACGTGATCCATCGCGTCCAGCCAGAAACGGGCATGGCCATCATCTTCAACCATCAACGCTTGCATGAGGGGGAGAGAATTAAGTAAGTAACTCATGTAACAAATGCTTTTTTTTTGTCTTCTGCCACGTTGTTTATCTGATGTCTAGTAGATTGGTTTATCTGGGCATTTGATATTTCTCAGATGATGTACAATAGTTTAGTTTCATATAAAATATACGGCCAGAAAAGTGGACATTCAAAATGAAAATTATGTTTTTAGTAAAACATAATGAAGGCTATAAGTTTTCCAACTTACGGAGATAAATATTGCGAAAAATCAACAATAAAAGAAAACAATATGACACTAGGGTCTAAGAATTCAAATCTGGTCCAATGCAAACATACTGACCAGGAACTGGACAGGCGTGTTGGTAAATTAAAGTTGACTGGCCCAGCCTCAGTTTTAGTCACTTTTGGCTTGGCATTAGTATATTTATCAGCCATAGACTGGAGTGATGGCCGATTCAGAATACTTTCTAATGGAGGGAATTGTTCAAGTTTTTGACACATTCCTGTTGTTTGTATCTGTAGGTCAGGAGTGAAGTACATCATGAGGACAGATATCATGTATCACAGGGTCGAGAAGATGGCAGCTAGCGAGCAGGACGAGATGGCCATTCAGCTTCTACAGGAAGCAGAAAGATTGGAGGTCAGTTGAAAATATCTTAAGGCAATATCTTAAGTAAATTGCTCTTTTTTTACAACCCTCCCAACCCTCCCAACCCTCTCTTTATTGTACCACCAGCGTAGGCGCTGGCGGTACACATGGTTTTAGTCCCGACCCGTATGTTCCGCCGGCTCCTGCGGCTCCTGCGGCTCCGCCGGCTCCTGCGGCTCCGCCGCCAAGTCACCGTTACCGTTTCTCCTCCTAGACGGTAAGGGCCTCCATACCCATCTCTTGGATTTAGGTCACCTATAATCTCAACTCGTTCCACGTAAAATTTGGGCTTTGTCGGTATTGGGGTCTAGGTGTGGCACTCATTGCAATGCACCCTTGTCCAAAAATGGCAAAATTAAATGCTAATTATCTCCCCTATGGAAGGAATTATGGGAAAAATTTCTACAGACAGCTTTCCAAAAGTCATATGTATAGATTTCAAATATGCCCTTGGATTTGACCTTTGACCTTTATTTCAAGGTCAAACGGGCCAAAATTTTCAAAAAAACAAAATTTTTGCCGAAAAAAAAATTATTTGCGGTCTTATTCAGACACCACACAGACTTAACTAATAATATTAATGGAAAGTGTTACCCTTCGGGTCATCTTTCATCTCCGTGAATTTGGGGTCAATCGGTGCATTTTCACGGGAGTAGCGGCCATAAGATATCGAAACTGAAAACTGTCTCTAATTCGGGAACCGTTAATGCTAGACACCCATTCTTTTTTGCATTTTGTAGAGCATGTAAAGCCCAACACTGGAGGTGGTCTCCGTTTTTTTGTATTCCATACGGTTTTCGAGTTACGCTGTATCAAAAAGTACATATTGGTGGTGAAAGCAAAATGTGCAGTACGGTAATGGATAATAAATTTTGAACTCTGGAAAAATAAAACATAAGGCTTGGCAAAGCAGACAACTTGTGGTCAAAAATGACATTATTTCATCAAATTTGAACTTCTGGAACTTCAGAGAACCTCCCATTTCAAGAATTTTGACCAAAATGACCTTTTCTTTATTTTAATTAATTTTTTCTGTAGGAAATTTATGGCACATTATGGTAACTCCAAAATTATAACATTTTGTCCCTTATATCTCCAAAACTGGCAGAGATAGGTCCATAGTTACTATTGAAGTTGAATAGGAAGTCATATACTGGCAATCTAAATGTGACCTTTGAAATGACCTTTGACCTACTTTTCACCATGAACTGAACTTTGCAAATTTTGCTTCCCTTTTATCTCCAAAACTGGCAGAGATAGGTCCATAGTCTCTATTGAACTTGAATAGGAAGTCATATACTGGCAATCTAAATGTGACCTTAAAATTGACCTTTGACCTACTTTTCACCATGAACTGAACTTTGCAAATTTTGCTTCCCTTTTATCTCCAAAACTGGCAGAGATAGGTCCATAGTCTCTATTGAACTTGAATAGGAAGTCATATACTGGCAATCTAAATGTGACCTTAAAATTGACCTTTGACCTACTTTTCACCATGATTTGAACTTTGCAAATTTTGCTTCCCTTTTATCTCCAAAACTGGCAGAGATAGGTCCATAGTTTCTATTGAACTTGAATAAAAGTCATATACTGGCAATCTACATGTGACCTTAAAATTGACCTTTGACCTACTTTTCACCATGAACTGAACTTTGCAAATTTTGCTTCCCTTTTATCTCCAAAACTGGCAGAGATAGGTCCATAGTTTCTATTGAAGTTGAATAGGAAGTCATATACTGGCAATCTACATGTGACCTTAAAATTGACCTTTGACCTACTTTTCACCATGAACTGAACTTTGCAAATTTTGCTTCCCTTTTATCTCCAAAACTGGCAGAGATAGGTCCATAGTTTCTATTGAACTTGAATAGGAAGTCATATACTGGCAATCTACATGTGACCTTAAAATTGACCTTTGACCTACTTTTCACCATGAACTGAACTTTGCAAATTTTGATTCCCTTTTATTTCCAAAACTGGCAGAGATAGGTCCATAGTTACTATTGAAGTTGAATAGGAAGTCATATACTGGCAATCTTAATGTGACCTTAAAATTGACCTTTGACCTACTTTTCACCAAGAACTGAACTTTGCAAATTTTGCTTCCCTTTTATCTCCAAAGTTACGCTGTATCAAAAAGTACATATTGGTGGTGAAAGCAAAATGTGCAGTACGGTAATGGATAATAAATTTTGAACTCTGGAAAAATAAAACATAAGGCTTGGCAAAGCAGACAACTTGTGGTCAAAAATGACATTATTTCATCAAATTTGAACATCTGGAACTTCAGAGCACCTCCCATTTCAAGAATTTTGACCAAATGACCTTTTCTTTAATTTAATTAATTTTTTCTGTAGGAAATTTATGGCACATTATGGTAACTCCAAAATTATACCATTTAGTCCCTTATATCTCCAAAACTGGCAGAGATAGGTCCATAGTTACTATTGAAGTTGAATAGGAAGTCATATACTGGCAATCTAAATGTGACCTTAAAATTGACCTTTGACCTACTTTTCACCATGAACTGAACTTTGCAAATTTTGCTTCCCTTTTATCTCCAAAACTGGCAGAGATAGGTCCATAGTCTCTATTGAACTTGAATAGGAAGTCATATACTGGCAATCTACATGTGACCTTAAAATTGACTTTTGACTTACTTTTCACCATGAACTGAACTTTGCAAATTTTGATTCCCCTTTATCTCCAAAACTGGCAGAGATAGGTCCATAGTCTCTATTGAAGTTGAATAGGAAGTCATATACTGGCAATCTTAAAGTGACCTTAAAATTGACCTTTGACCTACTTTTCACCATGAACTGAACTTTGCATATTTTGCTTCCCCTTTATCTCCAAAACTGGCAGAGATAGGTCCATAGTTACTATTGAACGTGAATAGGAAGTCATATACTGGCAATCTAAGTGTGACCTTGAAATTGACCTTTGACCTACTTATTATCATGAACTGAACTCTGCTAATTTCTTTCTCTTTTAACTCCAAACCTGGCAGAGATAGGCCCATAGTTTCTATTGAAGTTGAATAGGAAGTCATATACTGGCAATTAACTGTGACCTTGGAATTGACCTTTGACCTACCTTACAATGAACTTAACTTTGATTGTACCATTTTTAGTTATATATATATTTTTTGCATATTTTGAAAATTCTTGTTGATTGCATTTTTACAGCTTGTCAAGCACAAGACTGGTGGCTATGTTCCTTATTTTGTATATGTGGGGGTCTATACGAATGCGCTTGCTCCAGCTGGTGGTACAATATTTAGAGACGGTATCGCCTCTCTGATCCTCTAGTTCCTCATTCATTTACTAAATTAGTTCAATCTTCTACTCTTTTTCTATCTCTCTTCATTAAGAATCATTTTATTTCCTCTTCCTCATTTTAATCATTTACTCATATACATGTACCTGCATTTTTCAGGCTCAAGGAAAATGCGCAGAGGCAGCAGAGCTTTACCGCAAAGCCTTCAAGTTATCACCCGATATAGAAGACTCCTTTAAGCCATAGTCACTTACAATGTACTTCATTACAACTTAATAGATGAGAATTAACTTATTACCAAGCTAGTCAGTCAGCTAGGGCCATGGGGCAGATCAAAATTGTATTTACCATTTCTGACCCTCAATAAATAAGATTCTCCTATGCCCCCCCCCCCCCTCCAAGTCAGAGTTACACCAAAGAACGTTACAAAGTGGCACCTGATCAAAGATAGAAATATAAGATATGTAACTTGTGCATTACATATTGAAGTTTATCATTTATAACTTAAGTTTTTGCTTAGTTGGCAGGGTAAAGAAAAATAAAATATACTAGGTATCTTGATCCATGCACATTGAGTTTCTTTTATTTTTTTACCCAAGGATATCAATGAGGTCTGGATACCCAGAGTGAAGTGTTCTTTTTTAAAAATTCCTGGTGGCATTGTGCAAATATTTTTATTGAAAATGTAATAATAAAGATAAAGAATAAGTGCTTTATTGGCAGGACTACTTCATTCTGTAGTGATGAATAAGAATTCATCTGATGATACAAGCACAACATTATGAAAAAGTTATACATGTAGTGATGTTTTACAGAAAGTAAATGTTATAATTACTTGCATAAAATGCTTAAATTAAAATAGTTTGGTAAACTTCATATAATTAACAATACTCATTCAAGTAACACTATAATATTAGAATTTAAGTTAAAATTCTTTGTACAATTAACAAAAATAATGGTTTATGTCAACCAATAATTTAGTTTTTACAACATAACGTTTAATCTTGGTAACAAATAAATAAAATGCTGTGTATTTTCTCATTTTCTTTATTAATGTGGTGAACAATGTTAATTCCTAATTAACAGATATATCAAGATCATGCCACTGGTAATTAACAAACATGTGCAATTGTCACCCTCCTCACCATGTAGTGACAGGGTAATCAACAGCACATACATGTAAAACAGTAAAGCACTCCAATAGTATCTGTCCTTCTTTTTATAAAAAAAAAAAACCTTTCTGCAAAATTTGTTATTTTCTTCTTGGGTATTAAAACTTAATTAAAAAGAAAAACCTTCAATCCACTTTTAAATTAGTGTTTAGGTAAGTATTACACATTGACTAAAAACAAAGTTGCTTTTAAAATTCTTCAATGTGCACAAAGAGATAAACTGTACATTCAGGTACATGTACTGGTACAAAAACTGTACCTATACAATAACATTAAGGTGCTCTGACCTGCCACCTGGTGCAGTGTATATTAACTAGTACTAGCCACTAGTTTGTCATCACATCCCAACTACTGGTATTAACTATTAAAGCAAAACATTGCAGGTAACAGTAAGCATACTGTATGTATGTTTATTGCCTAAACAAAAAAGCCGCTTTGAAGAAACACTCTTAGAAACTAAAACAAAACATTATTATTAAGGCCAGTAATATCATTACCAAATTTATGGTCTCTTAAAACTGGCATCCAGCACCATCAAAAGCATTATTCCTATAAATATGTAAAAAGTTGCATACAGAATTCTGTATTTATGTCTTCATTTATAATAATAATAATAATAAAACAAGCCCTGGCCAAAACTAACTTTCTAACAGTGTAAATTTCAAGTTCCAGTATGTTAAAACTTGAGACAGCAAAGAAATGGTGACAAATAAAAACATGAGAACTTTCAAACTTTGAAGGTTGTTCCTTCTGTCGTTTTGCACCATATTGCATCAGTTAACATATCATCAATTATCAACCCAAGCACATATTGGCTCCTTTCTTCAACCTCTGCACCTGAATCCATCTGGTTCATGGTCAGCCCAACTGGACAATGGTCATCTGAAAGGTCTACACCCTGGGGTTACTTCTATCATTGGTGACCGTTTTCCTCAGTATCATTCCTTTCCTGATGTCACCCAGTAGTGCTCCCCTCCCTCCTGAAGATGGTGCTGTGGTCTGTGTAGGTGCTGGAGGTGGTGGTGGTGGAGCTCCCCCTGGTGGCGGTGGTGGAGGAGGAGGAGGAGGCTGATGAACTGTTGCAGATGATGAGACAGTAGTTGGTGTGGGAGACTGTATAGATCTCGTTCTGGATTTTGAAGATTTTGATTCTTTCCTCATTTCCCTGAGAAGAAATGAAGGATTGGTCATAATTTTGTCCAGCTTAAGTATGTATTTCATATCCTTGGCATATACCATATATAAGCAGTCGAGCAGTTTTCAGTGTTCTAACATATTACAAATCATCTTCAAAATTAAAAAATTTTAAACATCTCCATGTAAAATATTTGAACACCCATTTGTTAAAACGTGTATTTTACCCATACCCATTTTAGTAATGTACGTATTTGTGAACTAGAGGACTTTTTCTCACCTATATTAAAAGCAAAGCAATTAAATTTTAGACTTCTGAACTAATTGAGAAACCACAAAAACATTTTCATATTTAGTGAGTCTGTACATAAATCCATCTCACCATTTGTGCAGACAAAACTTGAGTTTTTAAAATTAAAGAACATGCTGTTAGTGTCTACTAGTATATAGCATCTAATAGAAGAAGAAGAACTTGAAACCTTCTGTAAAGTAATAGTGGGATATAAAAAGAACCCAAGTAAAATTATGTGTTTTAGAGTAAAGGAAGAAGTTGATAATAAAAATCTAAATACTGTAATGCCAGTGTTAGAAAACAGTGGGTTTTATAAATAGGTATCATGCATCTCACCAGTACAAGGTGACCATTCCATATATATATGCAATACTGAAGTCAAGTCAGTTGTAAACTATGTGACAAGGGGGCACTTTGTTATGTTCAGTTTATTAGTTGAATACTGACACCATTACAAGCAGGTAAGTATACATACGTTAGATCATGGAGAAGATAATCTGACTAGTCCAATAGTGCCAAACTTTGGGCCATATGCTTTTTTTTTTTTTTTTTTTTTTGTCCCTGGTCATACAATGTCAACATAATGTCACCAAACACTATGAATTCTGAGAAAAGGGCTTTCAAAATTGTACCAAATTAAAGCCATAATTGTTTTTTTTTTAACTATTGACATTAACATGCTTCTTTCAAACCCAATTCTCACGTTTACTTTGCATAATTAATACCACATAATTATGGCATGCTTTTTATATGATTTCATAAAACTAAAAAATGAAAATAATACCAATGTCAAAAAAGTTTTCTGTGTACTTCCACATAAAATGTTCACTATAATTACAAAAAATCTTCAGTTTACTACTGGCTGAAAGAAGTGCAGCCCATACTGTTATAGCTCAAGGTTCACAGCTCTATCCCTGAAACTGCAATGATAAACTTCATTGAAAATTTCATTCTCACAGAACAAAATGCCCAAAGTATGACAATTTTTGGAAAAAGGGGGAGTAAAATCCGAGCAATTCAGCACAAAAGAGGTTAGTTTGCCACCATTATTCCACCCAGTAAGTTGAGTTATCCTATCTCTGCTACATAGTACTTGTAAATTGTTTCCTTTACCTACATGTTTGTCTTAAACAAAAGGAAGACTGAACAGAAAAGAAATGGGATTAATTTAAAAAATGCTTTCAAAAAATAATAATTATTATAACAAATAACATACAATGAAAAATAAATTTCTACAAATATTATTGTGTATTTCTCAATCAGAACAGAGATCGTCTATTCATTTTATGAACATAGTTGTCCACAGACTCTAAACACGATGCAAAAAAAATTAATGAAGACTTAAAAAAAGAACCATCATACATTATTGTCAGTACAACAGGAAAATGACCTTATTTTAAATAAGGCAAAGCAGTTTGTACATGCAGAGTGTCCAGCATCAATCCATATTAGCAACACTTACGGTAATTACTAGATCTTTTCAAGGGGGAAAAATTATCAAACTTTCAGGTACAAATTATGATAGCCACAAAAATTATATTTCTGTATAATATATGTACTGGTAGTGCATTTACTACATAGAATACAGCTATAGAGAAGCCAGCATTTCGATTCTGATGCTATTGCGAAACAGGAATGTTGTAATTTTAAGTGACTTAAAAATACAGTTAACTGTAAAATTCACAATTTTCCCCCCACTTAAAAGATCGAGTAATTACCGTAAGCAAGTTTTACATTAGTGTCTATCACAATATAGAATGTATATATCTGGAATACTTACCCTGGTTTACTGTATGGTGGCTGCTCTGCTTCACTTGATGATTTCCTCTTCAATTTTCTGTCACATTTAAAAAGGTAAAGACAATGTGTGCATTAAAACCCTAAAATATTTTCCTTAAAATAATCACTATAACTATTTTAACAAAAAAATACAATGTTAAATAATAATACTTTAAATGATAATCAGATTATGTTTATACACTACAAACTAAAAGTTTAAAACTTCTGTGGTAAAAGATGATCATTAGAGGATTGCTTGAAAAGAGAAAAACATAAAAAA
Organism: Lingula anatina; assembly: GCF_051362555.1. Taxonomy (NCBI): domain Eukaryota; kingdom Metazoa; phylum Brachiopoda; class Lingulata; order Lingulida; family Lingulidae; genus Lingula; species Lingula anatina. The sequence continues at coordinate 462,427 of NC_141772.1, forward strand.
TTATCATTTCAAAATTGGCCTCATTTCTTAGTAAAAAATTCACTCACTTTGATGATAATTTTCCCTTCTTTACACTCTTCAGTAACGCCTTCATGTTTGATGTGAAGTGAATCTAAACATAATTACAGTCATTATATTTACTGCATCCATAAGTCATCCAGTTTTGTTACTCCTCCCCCCCATTAAAAATACAGATATGAATAAGTAAATAAATAAATAAATATTATCTTAATTAATATATAAATGAATAAATGAAATATATTTAAAAAACAATAATGAATATTAGGCAACATGGTTCTGTGCAATCCTTAACACTAAAAACAAACATATACAGTTGTCAATATATTAAAATTGTAATACATTATGAACCAAAAAGTATTCAAATATTCTTAAGGTTTAAAGATAATTTGGTATGAAGGGTTTAAATAAGAAGTGGTTAAAAGCAACTCTCACTGGAACAGGGTTGTACAGCTTCAGGGCAGGCAGGATAACAGGACTGAAAAAACTCCATTGGTTTATCTAAAATATACAGGGGAAATAATGTTAAGTTGATAAAGTTATTTCTAAAACAAACATAAATATTTTTAAAAATTTTACATCTTGTAGCCATCTAAATTTACAGTTCAGTCAAATGAGAAATAATTGATTTTTATGCTCCTGAGGAAATTCATTTGCTAGTTAACAATATTTTGTATTTATGTTATGTTATAAATCTTAGAATGATGTAACTTTTTTATAAAGACCGAGGAATTAATCAGTTATAAAACATTGGACAAAAATATTAATCTGACTGAGATATGATAAAATTAAAAAAAAACTTGGTCTTCAGTATGGTTTATTACAAATCAGCATGCAATGTCTTCTAGTACAGTGAATACCATGTTAAGCCCCTGCATACACAAATTCTTAATTCTTTTGACAGTTGAAACAATTTTTTCACCCCGAGTTTCAAAAAATAACAGAAGACTCATCTCCACTATCAGTGAGTGTGCTAGTTAGAGTCCAAAATATCTGATATACAGGGGAATTATCTCTTGTATGGAGAGAATTGTTATTTATTTATTCATTTACTTATTTCTCACCTCTTGTATGGATGGAATAGTTTCACTGTGGAATATATAGTTCAGCACCTAAAAAATATTTAATCTGTTACAAATAATAATATTTCACCACTGAGGATTCTGTATGCATGCCAGCAATAATATGCCCCCCCCCCCCCCCCCCCCCCAACTGCCTAAAGTGGCAGAGGCTGTGCAATACCTTCTCTCTGAACAATGTTCTTTTAGATGGGGAGAGCAACTGACTGAACTGCTTTCTTTTGAAAGTTACCAGCCAAAAGCATTTAAAGTTTATTTTGTCACATTTCATCCACTTGTCACAATAAAGTCTGGAAACTACTGTTTAACTTTTGACCCCGGGTCAGATAAATAGTGACCACCACCACCTTACCTCTGCCACATGAGGGGTTAGTTTGATCAGGTGTCTCGCTTCCGGAAAGGCAGTATCGAGTTCAAAACCGCGTGACATCTCATAGAATAAATGACCTGTAGGATGAAGTGTATTATTCAATAAAATGTTCAGCATCAGCCATACATACGTGATGTAAAATAACTAACCTACTCACTTTGATCAATACTTACACAATACCCAATAATACACTTTAATGTATACAACATATGCTATCAATTACACATGTGTTACAGAGTAAATCTTGTATCTAAATCATCATTACAAAACTATTGCTGGCCTCAATAGTTGTGTGAATAAATTATCAACTTTATTATCCTTGGTGGTATCTGTGATGATGTGATTGTGTTGGTTGTGACAGTCAATTGTGTTAGTTGTGACAGTCAATTGTGTTGCTACTGCTAAATTTGGAAACAGGCTGATGTGGCATGTAGCAGAACTCGTTCTTACCAAAACAAAGTGAATCAATAGAATCCCTGCTATCCCTGAGCTTCTTCTTAAGAATTGGTTCTAATTTAGATTCCAGACCAAGGAAAGCGTTTTCATATCCAGCGAGTCTACATACAGAGTTCTGGATAAACACATTTCCTGAATGCACATGTCCGTGTGAAGGAAAACCCTTCTCTGATAAGAACAACAGAGCCTGAAAAAAAAATTAAAATTTCATTTAGGTTATTATCAAAACTTTTTCAAAATAAGAAATACTTTGAATTCAGACAAAATACAAGACTTTGAAACATTTGTCAGGGTGTTAATCAATATTCATTGCCAGGTAAACTATGTGTCAGTTAAATATATATACCAGGGGGTTAAAATTTAGTCGACTGCATTCAGCAAGAGTCCCTGCAGAATGGATCGATCTACTTAGACCGATAATTTCACTGGGAATGGGCCCTTAGTTTGAAATGTATATATTCCTGATACACCTACCTCTAAAATCTGCTTCCCAAATGTCTGTAATTGCTGTAATGGTAGACCACTACTTCTGAAGTTATATTTGGAGACATATGCTTCTGAACACCGTGTCTGCAAAAATAATTATACAAATTAATACCCATTACAGTAATAACCAGATCTTTTCAATGGGCTAAAATTATCAAAATTTTAGATACATAATTTTATTACCACAAAATTACATTTCTATGTAGCATTTTCGATGCTTTTACTGCATAGAATAGAGCTATTGAGAAGACTGCTTTTTAATTTTAAGAAATTATGACTTAAATACACAGCATATGTAAAATTCACAATTTTCTCCAATTGAAAAGTTGGAGTAACTGCATAATACTATGTACATACATGCTTTTCTTTATGTATATAATATAAGTACTGTATGAAATAGGTGATATTTATCCATATTAAGTATTCAGTCCATATTACTTAATCTCCAATTTTTCTGTGTTAATCCAAAATATCATATTTCATCATCTGACATTCATAACATTCAAATATAAAACTCAAATATAAAGCTCACATACCTTGTATATTAAATCTTTTAATGATCCCTTGTTGCTATAAGGATGTATAGCTACTATCAAGTCTTGTTCAAAAACAAAGTCTATATCATGAAGGGGAAATATAAAGGGATGCTGAAAGTAATAATACAATATAACTGAGAACAGTAATATAATTCCACACTTAACAATCTTTTTTACATTCTTTAAATTTTGTCAAACACATTTCAATATTGAAAATTACATTCCTTTAGACATCTTTTAATTTAAAATAACAGCTGCACACAACAGTGTACTTTGTGTGTGTCTGCCTGTCTGTCTGCCACCCATCTACCTGTTCTTTGTCTCATCATAAGCCGTGTAAGCAACATAAGCTACCTGTATCTGTATTGCTGTCATCACCTCTGACAAAGTCTTTTTATTGGCTGCAGTAAAGAACATTGGCATTGCATTCGGTTTGGGAACCATACTCAGCACCTTCTCTGTGCGGCTTTGGACATCTTTTATCAGAAACCAGTGCTTCCCAACTCTACTTCCTGAAATATTAAAACAGCAGTACTGGTTGGTTCCAAGTAATAAACACTTGAATTATGAATTTTTAAAGAGAAAAACAGTGTTCTATGAAACTAGAAGAGGGGGCATATAGTCTTGTTGGTAGGTAAACTTCATCAGAAAATTGGACAGACTAACCCAAGTCCATCATCTGGTTAGACCTGATGATTGTGCTAGATGTGACCAATCCTGCTGTTACTCAATAATGTGTTAGGTATGATTCAAGTTGTGTTAGACATGACTTAATTGCATTAGATGTAACTCATGTAAAGTTATATGTGACTCATGCCCTGTGATGTGTAACTCAATGTTATGTTAGGTCTGACTCATGTTGTGCTGAATGTGAGATGTGACACCAATGTCTTACGTGAGACTAGATTGTGTCAGGTGAGACTTGATTGTGTCAGGTGTGAAAACAGACTGACCTATGTCTTCCATCTGGTCCACCAGCACATACTGACCAAGTGACCGTAGGTAATACTGACAATTTAACAAGGCAGCCTCTGAAGTCAATAAACAAATGAATCTTTAATAAAACAGAAATATCAAAAAAGACATAAAAGACATAATGTGTGTAATTGTGTACACTTGGTTTCACTCGACTGTCAGCAGTCAGCAGAGATCAAGGACACAATGATAGTTGGGAACTGGGTACTTCATGTGATAAATAAATAATTGAAGTTGACATTGAAAACTGATAAGATAAAAACATAAAAATGTGATCAGAATCCATTGTCTGCATATTCCCCGCCACTAATTTTACTCACCTCTGACTGCATTTTGGCGTTGTTTGCTTTCTAACTCCAGTTTTGCTGGAAGTGCGATGTCCTCGTGAAGTGCAGTGTAGTCATAGCGAGCATTATGTCTGAAAAATAAGAGATCATTGTTTTGTTAAGCACAACATTCTGGAGTTTAATAACACATATTATTATGTAGTCAACAGATGGTACCAAATATAGCATAACTCTAAACAATTGTAATTGTAAGTCCAACACAACCAACTTAATCAAAAAATTGTACATGTACGAGCACACCAACATACACACGTGCAAACACTCACAAACACATACACATAAACATATAACATTACCTGCATTTACATATACAGTAGACAACGAGGATAATGATGACAACCAACACAATCCCCACAACTACCACCACCTGAAACAGTAACAGAATATTCAACAATATATATATTTAGCACATATATTCTGTATTAAGAAAGGTATATAAATTATCCTGTAATGAAGTTGCATTGCATCAGTTGTTATTATAATTCTTCATACAGATGTTATAAAAGATAGTCACAATGATGTGTGTCAATTAAAGTGAGTTATTGTAACGCTGAGCGATCAGTTCTAATTGGTGGTTATTCTGGCAATGTGCATTATGTACCTGACCCTGTTTGGTGAATAAATATGGAGTTGAGATGAAGAAGCATATACGGGGACTCCATAAAAAAATCGCACTCTGAGCTCTTAGTTCCAAAATAGAATGTATTGTTGCAGTCATTATGTATCTAATAAGTCACTGGACCACAACAGTGTAACACTGCATCAAAAATGAATAAAAGCTTTTGAAACTAGAAAAGCACTCCTAGAGCGCAGACCTCCGCCAAGGCAGCAATTTATTATTATTATTATTATTGCTTGATTATTGATCCAGATCACCACCAAAAACTAATCACTTCTAAGTTAACCCATTTCCCACCTACCCTGAAAATTTCATCAAAATCGGTCCATAACTGTTTGAGTTATGTTGATGACAAACAAGCAGACAGAAAGAAAGACAGACAAACAGGGGTGAAAACAACTTCCTTGGGGGAGGTAAAAAGTCTATAATATCACCATGGAAGGAGTACCTGTAATCACTGAAGTTGTTTTTATTTCACTTTTTGTCATTTTTTATTTTCTGTACTCCAGAAAATACTGGAGCACAAATTAGTTAGCTTTGAAAGTACATAAAATCAAAATTGTTTATATAATTAATTTTCTTTAACCTTTTATTTTATGTTGTAGTTTTGTTTTGCACATATTTGGATTTAAACTCTAAATAATAATAATAATAATAATAATAATAATATTATTATTATTATTATTATTATTATTATTATTATTGGATAAAATTCTACTTTATGTTCAGCAAAGAGAAGTATATGAATTTTTATGATACAATCTCTTTTCTTTCGGATAAAAAAATAAATGGTGTGGCTCAGATTTGTCCAAATACTGGGTATATATCATGACTCATAAACTACAAGCATGGTGTCCATATATATTAGTGTTGACGTGATCACTTCACACTGTCTAAACCTTTGTTTTTTTTAAGTATTTCATAGTTCTATAAAGAAGTGCCTTGTTTTATCTCTTAAATATGTATGACTGATACTTCAATCAAACATCTTGAATCTAAAAAATGCACAGCTGTATAGTACACTCAGGCTTTTTTAATTTCTGTGATGGTTGGCCTAGAGTCCTGCACCTTATGTAAGTGTTCCAGGTAAGTCCATGGGTCCCTTGATAATTCTCACCTCAGTCTCTTGATAAAGCTGACCTTAAACTTTTAACATGAATGACCTTATTCACAGGTCACTGCACCCCTACAGGGGGGGGGGGGGGGAGCGGCACGTACCTGTATACTGCACACACCTATCAACATTATGCTTAAGTACTCTGAGTCACCAACACTATAGTGTTTATTATCAATATGGCCATGGTTGGCCTGAATTTTCACAACTTGCGTAAGCTGTGCAGTAAAATCAATGGGTTGTGTGTGAGTTTAATGACCTCAATTATGGGCCATAGCAGGGGCAAGGTGGGCTGGTCTCAACAGGCCTCAATTACTATACATGTTTATTCCCCTGGAGATATATACTGCATTGATGGGAGTTCACTTTAATTTCCTCATATTATGTTATATAGTGTGCAGCGTGAGTGATGTGGTCTAAACCAAATAAATTTATGCTTTCACACATATATCACACCTGGTTTGGGGGGGGGGGGGTGTGCAATCAGCAATGTTTACTGCTGACCATGCTTAAACACAAGAGGTGATTAAATCTAAAGCCAGGGCTGTAGATAGACAGTACTTCTGTTCCTAGCCAATGGTTCTGTTCATTTTGGCTAAAAAAAAAATGGATTTTCCTGGGGTTTAAATCACTTTTCCCATCCTACCAACGTGTAATAAATCCATTCCAACATTCAAAGTAATTACTCCCTGTATTTTCTTAAAAGTTGGGCTTTTTGCAATAACCTCTTTTGAAATTATAACAGAGAGAGCCGCCTATGGAGGTCAAATAGTCTGAAGACAAGCACAGCTTCCAGAATAATTGAGACAACTGCCATTTTGGTGGTAAAAAAGAATTTATATAATATTTTTATGAGTTTTTTACAATGTAATTATTTTGAAATATGGATCTCATAGGGAGATTTTTTTTAATCCATTTAAATCATAGCTGGTTTAAATCATAGTTTTGGCATTGGGGGATACGTTAACCTATTTGAAATATCTATATTTTCTAAATATTATTAACAGATATTTATAGTATATAAAAAGTACTCATGTATTGTGATAATAGTAATTATTCTGTGTATATAATTAATGCTGTTTATATTTAAATTATTAAAACATATATGTTATACCGGTTTACCGTTTTTAATATAATAATAATAAAGGTGATCCAAAACTACCATAGTACAGCATTATTTTTAATACTGTACGTGAGGTTCGAGAAGAATTTCATCAGCTGTGTTATGTCAAAAGAATGATGTGATTTTTTCTTCAGTCATCAGCTAATATTGAGATAGTTCATCAGGGAAACCATTCCCTAATGACGATGTCCTGCTAGACATCGAAATATTGGAGGTAAAAACGATCTCAATATTAGCTGTTAACTGAAGAAAAAATCACATCATTCTTGTACATGAGGTTGCAATTGCTAGTATATACTAGTAATTATTTGCAGGTTGAATATAGTGTCAAACCACTGCTCACGATCAACTGCCATCACTTACCCAAACGTTATTATTAATGAAATTCTCAAAGTCTCCCATGTTGCGGTATGTGCATTTGACGTAAACAGCGTTGACGTTACTTCCAGTTCAAACGCCGAAATTAGTGACATAAAAACACCCGTCTCTCCCAGTCGAGCGTGATCTCTCCTTTCTGTCAAGAAGACTAAAATTTCGTCCAGGATCTACATATTGTCCGGATGAGCGGCTTTGACCCGTCAAGTTTCCATGTACGAAGTGAAAAGTGAACTTTTACCCCGCGATCAGCTGAACTGACATCACATCTTCAGTCGCAACATTTGGAGCACATGATCAGTCACGTGACTCAACCAAGTTTCGTGGAACAAACTTTTGTGCAAAAAATGGTAATTGTTAGGTCTAAATGTTTTCGCAAAATATGCATAAAATTATATGTCAACAATGACATTTATATTATGTTTCATATATTGATTTTCGCCTGTAAATGTAGAAACAAAGTTAGTCTTCCTTTTAGATTGAATACAATATGTCTGCGCCCTGTAAAATTTTTTCTTATGCAACTTGCAGTGTGCAACTTGTGTAAAAGACGCTGATATTGATTGGCTGGTGTAGATATTTTTGATCTTCCGTGGTGATTTTCAGAGGCGATATGTATCGCTACCGGCGATTTCTGAGAATTGATTTGGCAGTATCTGCCGTTAAACCCTCTGTGAAATCAAAATCATTCTTGACAGCATCTTTACCAAAAGACAGTGTTGTTGACAATTTGAAACCCTTATCAAGCTGTGTATATAGCAGACGCAGCTTTTCTTCAGATGGAGGATTTCAGTCACAAACAAAATACAAGGTATGAAAAATGACCAATATTACTTTGTCTGTAACTGTGAACGAACAAGAAATGTAAATATATGAAGACGCTTAGCATGGAGTTTGGCTCTTATGCAGGAAAAGTATGTTCATGTCTGGTAGATGAGAAAAATGAATTCCTGAGCAACAGTAAACACAAAGCAAAAGCAAATTCTGTTGAGCATGTGTATACACATTAACTCATTTTCTACCTCCTTAATTTTAAAGTATACCATCTCTCTCTCTCTCTCTCTCTCTCTCTCTCTCTCGGTGGGTTGGCAAACTGGTTTTCATTATACAGCTTTGGAGGCCTTTGCTTTCATGTGTTATTACAGCTAACAAATATACATATCGGAGCCTGAATTTGGTACTACCTAGTATCTTCGTAATATTTTCACTTATACAGTACATTGCTTTATATGTTTTATTTTGTTTCAGGTGTTATATGATGGTGAGTGCCCTCTCTGCATGAAGGAAATACGTTTTCTCCAGTATATGGATAAGCGAAGACAAAATAAGCTGGACATGATAGATATATCATCCGCTGATTACAGACCAGAGGATAATGGCGGGATCTCATATGAGACTGCGATGCAGGAAATGCACGTCATTGGGCCAGATAACAAGGTTGGAATTATTATTATTGGATGATGGAGTGAGCAACTTCATGTATACTTTGTGCAGTACATATATAAGCATATACAAACGTTCAAATGCACACAATTGTACATTTAATCACTCTTCACATTGAGGGGTGCAGTTTTCTGTGCAGCTCCAGTTTGACTAATCCTGTCGTGTAATTTTGTTATGGGGTTTTTTACTCCCTTTCACATTTACATGTACACACCTACTCAAAGTTTTTAAACGTAAGAACTTGGTTTGATTTTGTAAAGGATCAAATGTGCTAGTTGAGATGGCTTTATTGCATTGTGCTAGGCTCAACAGTATCACACCTGACACAATACTGTTCACTATGTCAGTTCATTAAGGGAATTGTGATTGTGTTTTTGGATAAAGTACAACTTACTTCCAGAACAGATATCAACCACCAATTGCCTCTGAATAAAGAACCCATAGGTATTTTAAATACATCTAGAATTTAATTTTTTCTTTAGACATTTGCAGAGAAAAGTAATAAGTGCATAACGTTGACTCTAGTTTAGTAAGTACTTATTAACCAAGCCTGATTCTATCTTTTTAAGACACCATCACAATTCCAAATAAAATTCTATCAGTGATATGTGGTTGTTGTCAGGTGTATACCAGGGTGCCAGCCTTCCAGCAGATGTATGGTGCCGTGGGACTGGGCTGGGTGACCTCCTTTACTAAACTCCCAGGAATGCCGCGCCTCATGGACATTTTCTATGGATGGTTTGCTAAGAACAGGCTGCGATGGACAGGAAGGCAGGTCTGCGCCACTGGGCAATGTAAGGTTGAGAGGAGGGATAAGAAATGAAAAAGGTAAAGACTGTCTGGAAGATGTTTCTGCATGCATGTACACCTGTGTGTGTGTGTGTGTGTGTGTGCGTGCGTGCGTGTGTGCGTGCGTGCGTGCGTGAGAGTGTGTGTGTGTGTGTTTGTGAGTGTGTCTGTGGTAACTGTAGGTGTGAACCTCCCCTGCCCCTGGGACAGCAACAAAATGTTGCTGTGGATGGCATGGAAATCTCTAAAAAAATTGTTACTGATAATAAAGCAAAGCATGTGTTTGTAACTGTCAATTTTGTGTAAGTGATGTTAAAAAAATTGGTTTTGAGTAGTAGTTTAATGTATTATTTTTGCGTTTGCTTGTTTATCATTATTGGGCATTATTGAGCAAATAATGGAAAACCGAAGAAATTGTTTTACGTGATATCCTCAGCTTCAGATTGGATAAGCTACCCTATTCGCAGACTGTTTCATGCTCTTATAAATATTTGATTTTGGAATTGAAAGCACTGTTTATATCACAGCCATCAAAGAGAAGAGAATGAAATATAATGTAAGCAATAGATTTGTTGTTATTGTGGTTAAGCAGTCCCGTTGGTGCGGTGTCAGTGACCTTGTAGCATTAGTACGTCATTCAGGGGGTTCCTTTTTTGTTACATAATTGCAAAGTGAACCATAAGGTACTGTGAAATATGAAAAGAGCTGCTTTGTTTTTTTATTGACAAATCATTGAGTTTTTTACAGTGCATTGATTAGTAGGAATAAAGATATCTTCATAATTGATGAGTGGAGTGAGAGTCTAAAAACAATGGTGCTTTTGAGATAATGGTATATGTATTGTTGTCAGACTAGGACAGCTGAATATGCTGTTAAACGAAAGGTTTCTTGTATTTCACATTTATAAAAAAACTGTTAAATCAGAAAAAATAAATAGACAAGTGCTATTAAAAGTAGAAAGAGCTGCTTTGTGTTTTTATTGACAAACCGTTGAGATTTTTTTACAGTGCATTGATTGGTAAGAATAATGGACTCTTCGTAATTGCTGAGTGGAGTGAGAGTCTAAAACACATTCACACTAGCTCTGTTCTGATACTTGTCATTAATGGTGCTTTTTAGGCAATGGTGCATGTATTGAATGCCATATTAAAAGGATAACACTTATTCATTTTGGAAAAAAATGGAATTTCCAGGGGTACTCTTAATAATTTTCCCACATTTACCGATGATTAAAGTTACCTGTCTTACATAATATACCTAAATGAAGCAAAATAAAATTAGAACCAGAAGAAATATTGCTATAGTTAAACCAGTATAAGTGTGTTATGAAGTATTGAGTGAGAAACGTCCGTGGAGGCGAGTATTCCACCCCAGACACCAGCTGACCTGCGCTAGAATTATGGTCAATTGATACAGATTTTAATGAGGCGTAAGATTATATTTTGTAGAGGTGTGGGTTTGGTTGGGCTAGGTTATTGAATAGCAGCATATTTCCAATACTTATTCATTGTTTTACTGTTAATCAATGAGGATTTATTTGTCTTGATGCCAGATATTGCAGAAGTTGGATCAATATTGAGGTGTGAACACAAACACCTTCAGTGAAATATATACACTGTATCATGCTGCTTTAGCTTGCAGGAAGATATCTTGGTGATTGTGACTGCTTTGGTTGTTTGTTCTATCCATTTCAAATCCGTTGTATTTGCATCACAAAACAGAAGAAGAAATCTGTATTTTTGTCATATTAAAAATATTAATATCTTTAATGTGTTATGTAGCCAAAATATTATCGTCAAAAGAAATGTGAATGTATTAAAAGCTATGGTAAAGCATGAATATAAACATACATCTTATTTCACTGTGTGGAATGAATGTGTCATTTGTTTGTGCCCAACCACATCAAATTTTCATTGATAAAATTGGAATGTATTTTTCCTTCATGATAACTGCAAAAAAAAGTAAGCTCTTTAAGTATTCAATGTTAGAGAGTGGGTGGGTCGATCTTAAATTATTTATTTGTAGGTTTTAATGCTGCAAGCATAATTTGACAATATTTGTGTTAGAGATTTTGAGGTTATCAGACATTTCTGATTTAACCCATTTTAAAAAAGGTGGAATAGATTTTTTAAAACTCTGTTACTGATGTTTCCTCTACCTGTTAAGTGCAGACTTGCGTGTACATGTGTGCTTGTTCCTGCTTGTGGGTATGTGTTTGTATTGATGTACGTGCTTGCATGCATCTACACGCGCTTATGTATTATATAGAGATAGAAATGGACAGAGCAAGAGATGGACAGAGAGAGAGAGAGCAAGAGGGAAAGAACGAGAGAGAGAGAGAGCAAGAGAGGAAGAGAGAACAAGAGAGAGAGAGAGAGAGCAAGAGAGGGAGAGAGAAAAAACGAGAGAGGGAGGAAGAAAGAAAAAGCCAGAGAGAGAGTGGGGGGATACTATAGGGAAAGGGAGGTGTTTATTTTTTGTCAGTTATTATGAGAAGAGTTAAAAGTACCCCTGCTACGTCCATCACTAAGACAATCTCCTCACAGTTTACCTGGGTGGTCCATCTCTGACGTGACCACCCATCAAAGAACCTGTTGCGTAATAACTCCAGAAAATTAATGATGTTCCATTTTTTCTACAACATTATTTGCTGCAGTCATGACAGTGGCTTGGTTTGAAGGCATCCTGTGTGGGATTTTCCTGCCAAATCAAATACTAGTACTAATGTAGCTTTGCAGGATATGTACAAATAAAAAGTATGATTTTGGGACATTTTTTTAACAAGGATATTGAACAAAGTACAGAATATTAGTAGCACAGGGTCAGATTGTGATAAGAGCAGTCCGCTGAGGACTCACATCTCTCAAAACTATATGGTGACATGCACGTTCAGTGTTCAAAGTCTAGTTTTTTAAACAGCATCTTGATTAGCTATGACATAAAACTGAGAGTGGTGTGGAAGAGTCTGTCTGTTTTAGACTACTGTAATGACTCCCATCTTTTTGATTGGAATTTATAGATCTTTCAGGTGCAAATACAGAGTACAAAATTTTGAAATCATTAAAATTCTTTTCTGGCACATTTTTATTTGTTGCTACCAATCAATAGGAATTGTATAATTTTTTTGGAATTTATATCATTAAAAAATGCAGTATCTGTAGAATTCACAATTTTTCCCGTTGAAAAGATCAAGTGACTAGGTATGATTAAAATTTTGGCAGGTCTTTCCCACAGTTTTCCTCAGCTCCAATAAAACCTTCAACACAAATGTAGAATGTTATGTGTTCTAATCCCTACCAAAGAAAGACATGGGCATTCTAAAACATCCCCTGTGTTATTGTAAGAAACGAGGATCTGTTTCAACACACAACATAAGTTGAAAATTGTTGTTAGCATAAATGTGCAAATAATTTTATTCAGCAAAGTTGTATAACATAAGGAATCTAATACATTACTTTTCTCATTGTTTCATTTTCTTTAAAAAATGCCCCTATACAATATGTGCTTGTCATCACAACTTTCTTTAGTTACATCACTCTGGCTATGTGAGACAGGTATGTATGTTAAACATTGGTCAATTGTTCTTAAATCTCTCATAGGTCAGTATCATACAGTTGTCTTTAAGAAGAAGTCAGCTATCGGTTTTTATTTCTATATAAAGTCCATCTCTCTCGGCTCTTTATGAAATATTCCATAGATGTTGTCTGTATATATTTGTTGGTACATTTCTGTGAATTAGAGGGTCGGGGTTCATAGGTCTTTGTCTCATTAGGAAATTGCTGATGGCGGAATTTTCAGTAACTGTGTGTGAATTCAGCTGTGGAATTGCAGAAGAAAATGTGTGGAATTATGAAATCTCATAAGACACCTGACCACAATCTAGGCCTCATTCAGAAGCAATCTCTATCATTATTAACACGTCTGTACAGGAAAATGATTCATCTCAGCATACACATTTCTCGTTTCAATTAGGAGACAAACAATTACGAACTGGACAGTTTTATTGCCCGCTGTTTGCAGCAGATATTTACTTAAACTGTGAGTAATTTCTGGATGTGGAAATCATTATCTTTTTCATGCTGCTTGTTTTAGTGTGCTGAGAAAAACTGTGGTCCTTGTACAGAATATACAGATTCCTGGCCCAAAGAACGATGTAGTGGCCATGTAACCATGATGATTTGATTTTTTTAAAGAAACTAATGAGCAGATATCTGTACAGATTCGGGGCCTCAAGGTTTTTAAATACAGCCTTGTTACTTTAACATTGTTTGGAATCTGATCCTTAGATTGTTTTTACCTGTCAGGTTGATTATGCAGATTCCTGGCCCAAAGGTAGAGATGAGGGCCATGGGGAGAGGATAGTGTAAAAACATGGCCCAGGTGCTGATAGAAGGCCAAAATTTCCTTTCATGTGGTAGAAAACATGTGAGAGGAAAACTTCATGTGATTTCAATTGTTCTAAGCAGCATGGATTTATTTAGTGGTCTCAGTGAAATGGTAGTTGATAAGGTATTATATGGAATCAAAGGGAACACAATTGGAACATGATGGCATCTATATTTAGACTATTGAACATGAACAAACAATGTTTTTCTTGTACAAGAGATATTGCTTTAGAAAATTGTCGTTTGTTTTCCATTCATTTTTCTTCCTGCTGTTGGTTGTATAATTTGATATGATTTGTACATGAAAAAAAAGATTTATATTGTACAGAAAGTATTATCTCTTAAAATAAATACTTTATTGTGTCTCTTGTGTGATTCATGCACAGTTTTTGATAAGCGATATTCTGCTTTTGCTTCAAAAGTTGATCGCGTGTTTGATATTCCTTGTACTGACAAAAGATGTAGTTTTTCCAGTTAAACCTCAGCTGCTGATTTGTCCATTAGCCATTTATCAGGAGGCAAATAATTCTGGATGCAAATAAGTCTATGTCATTAATAAATAATTGTTGTATTTCTTTGAAGGAAATGTTGTTGTTTTGTTGTTCTCATTCAGAGTTTTTTTTTTTTCATGGAAAATTCTCTTTGATATATGTCACTGTTTAAAAGAGAAAGGTTATCATTGTGCAGTGTTTTGTTCAGGAAGCTGCAGGAAAGAAACAAAATTTCCAGGAGACAAATGATGAAGTATTGTTGTGAAATGGTATCAATTACTCTTGCTGAGAGCCGTATCAGGGAATCTTCTGCATTGCAACAATATCTTTTATTACATTAGAGGCCCACTGCTGCATTGATGTATCATTTATAAGGTTGATTGAATTTATTTTCATACCATACCAGTTATAAACTCTAATCACAAAGAAATTGATAGCCTTGTTATATTGTTATCTGCTCTCTTTCTAGGAGAGTTAACCCAACTTGTACTTCACAGTTTACGCATTTTGTTTTGATTAATCTTTTTCTGATTCTAAAGAGAGCAACTGAGAAGGTGGATCATCTAAACATCAAAAAGAAAAAAAATAATTTCCTTGGCAATCTTATCTAATGTTCAACTTACTAATGATATTGTTGTACTGAACTGTTGTTTGCGAGGTTGAATTTCAATTTCTTTATTTTTTTTTACCATATTTAATATATAATCACAGAATTATTTGATAAAATGGTTGTATTGCATTTGCTTACATCTGAAATGTATATCAAAGCTTATATATTTCATTGGTTTCACATTGTCTTATTTCTTATTCTGAATTAAACAAAAATAAAAACTGGAACTAAAAACATCAAATGAAAAAAAAAGATTATTAACAGTACACAATAAACCAAACAAGTTGATACTTATGAGATGAGAAAATATATTAATAACAGATAATCTGCAACTGGGAACAGGAAGAACCGAGATTAACGTAATGGTATTGATTAAGATGTGTCCAGACACAACCTAGGAAGAAAAAAAAACTTCCTCTGTTAAAAACAGATTAATAGCAAACCCCCCAGGGAAAGCTGAATAGCTTGTAGTCCCCTTGGCTCCCATCACAAGGTGCAACTGAATTCACATTTAGCACCTAGCTTTCTTCCTTCCTTTGAAGACTGTGCCATCATTTTCTCATTACCTCTCGATCAGCTGTCCGTCAGGTTTCGGAGTCCAATAACACGCGTTAATCCTCATTGCTGTTCCTCCGTCACAACTGGTACCTGCTCTGTCTTGGCACGGACAGAGGCAGGGGGGTGATTGGGGGGGGGGGCACGGATTACAGTTATACCCTATGAAACAAGACAAATGAAGATATATAGAAGAGAACTTCACTGTAATATACAGGACACAGGAATGGATTATTGCCATTTTATCTCATTTTTGTTTTCTTACAGTAATTTACTCAATCTTTTCCATGGGGGAAAATGAATTTTACAGATACTGTATTTTTTAAAGTTATAATTTCTTATTATGAAAACATAGTGTCCCCTTCCCTCCATATCTTCCATTGCCTGGGGAGCTCTCAGTCAGAATATGTGCATGGTGGCCAGGTAGTAGATGGAGGGAAGTGGATATTTTGTGGTCATGGAATTATTTGTCTGTTGGAGAAAAAAAAGGGAGAGGGGAGGCCGATATTTTACTTTTGCACAGAGTTCAGAAAAGAAATGTGTCCATCAGAGTGGAGAAATGTAGCAGAATGTGTGGCAATATAAATTTGTTTTGGTAATTTGATTGTATATGTAGTGGATTTTCCAATTGTAATGTTTTTGTCCTCTCTCCTCATATTGAAATGAAATATTTATCTACGTATCTAGGGTTGTGGAAGTTGACTGAACTGTCAAACTTATATAGAAAAATGGATAAAAGAGGATGAAAAGAGACAAGGTATAGAGGGAGAGGGGAAGGGGAGAGAGATTGTATGCAAAGATTTTGTACTTAAGTTGCAGAATTCTCTGTAGCGTGCATCACATTTTAAAAATGTTTTTTAAAAATTTCCATAAACTAATCATCTATGACTGCACAGCTGTAGCACGTGGCTGAGGTTAACGTCTGATCTATGACATTGCTTTATTTCAAGTAGAGAAAATTTGATGATTCGCATATGACAACTTTTTATAAAGAGAGAAATGTGAGAGAGATTGTAATTTTGCTACAAACTTTTTTCAGTGCTGATGTGTTTCTGTGCACAGGTAAATATTATACAGATATCTTAAAAAGGACATCAGTTATCTTTTTTTTTTTCTTAGTTGTCAAATCCATTTTTTAACTTGGCTGTGAGAAAATGAGCTAATTAAGTTTACTTCTAAGAATACATTCATAATAACATTGCATCTTTCTGAGAAAGGTCGTCACAGAGCCTGAACCACAGCCGGAGAAGCCATTATGCAATATTTCACGTTACTAAGACAACATAAAAAATTCCTGTGTTACTTCTGCTTTCTGCTGGTTGTATAAGCACATATGTAAGATATAACCAACCTTGTTTGCAATGCTGTATGAGCCAAGGTGGAGATGTGTTGTGGAGTTCCGCCACCCTGCTGAGAGAAAATGCTTTCCAGAATTTCATCTGATATCGCCTGCAGAAAACAACAGCTAGACAGATTTTTATAGTTGTACAAGTTGATTTACTATGCTTCAGAATTTGATTGGAATGTTTCTTGTTTTCTTTGAAATGATTCTAGATGGGCTTTAGATGTGCTATGAATTAATAGAGAACTGCTTTCTTAGGTCTTACTTTCAAAATAATTTTTTTTTTTGCTGCCTTAAAATTCTAGCACGTGCATTCGTGTCTGCATGTGTGTGCATACATGCATGTTTCGATGTCAATTTTTCACAATAAGTGCCTAGTAGATAACCAATTTTATTCAATAAAAATGATGCAAGAAAAGTTGTGTAAAGCATGTGCCCAGTTCCTGGGCGGGTTGGGGAGGGAGGGGGAGGGGGGTGCTGACTTGGGATAGAAAGGATGCAGAATGTATGTCAACTTCCTCTACATCAGCCCAAGTTAATTTTCTCTTTGAAAATGGGGGGAAAATGGACCCCTCAAGGTCTACCAAGAATTTAGCTGCAAATTGAGTTGTCTTAGCCTACGTAGTTAATAAATCTCTTCAACAAACAAGATGGAGGAGCATTCAGAGACCTTGCCACAAACAATGTCATCAACAGATATTCTCCTGCTATAATCAGTAGGCACATTACTAAAAGGCTGTGATATGAAATACAGCATAAATAACAAATACTGCTTTTGTGAGACTTAGTGATGCAATCTTTTACCATGAACTGTTATATAATGTAACTATGATATGATGTATATGCTGTCTGTAATACCATTTTTTCCTGACACCAGCTTTCGTCTAAATAATGATTGAAGATAGAGTTGTGTATCACATATGTCTTAGTAGTGAATATTGCATAACCCACATAGTCCTTAATACAGTGCTCAGTCTTGCTGGCGTCGTGGCCCAGCATTTCTTCCACATCTGGGTGAAGCGTGTTGTTGTTGTGGCGTGTTCACTAGGCCGCGGAACGACATAAAATTTCTTCCTTGACAGATTTGTGCAATAGCGCCACCCAAACAAGTGGAAACAAATAGTTGTCAAACCTTTCACTGGAATGAGCCGTAGAACATGCTGCAGATTTTATGACATTGACACGTGTGAAATTGTGAATATGTGTGTGTGTGTGGGGGGGGGGGGGGGGGGGCTAGTTGAAATTTGGGGGGGGGGGGAGTTTAAAGAACGGGCAGCCAGCTCTAAGAGGAGATGGTTATGGTTGCGTTAAACTAAATGATCGACATGTTTTTAAGAGAGCAATTTTATAAAAATTATGTGACCGGACAAAAATTGAGATTTATTAGCAAGGAAGCATGTATGGAAGTCTGATGTGTTTTAAGAGGTGGGGAGAGAGAGAGAGAGAGAGAGAGAGAGAGGAAAAGAGAGAGAAAAAAGAGGGAGAGAGAGAGAAGGAGTGAGTGAGGGAGAGAAAGAGGAGAGAGGGAGAGAGTGAGGGAGAGAGAGAGAGAGAGAGAGAGAGGGGAGAGGAAGAAATAAAAGTACATGTGGGTGGGTGGGGTAGAAAATTAGTATAAAATATTGCAAAATTGGTCTCCACATCTGTTTGGTGCAAAGTATATTAAATTTTAGTCGCAGCTTTTTTACCATTTCCTTAAAGATCGATGGCTTTAATTAATATATCATGTGCCTCCTATGGCTTACATATATCTAGACAGCGAAGGGGAAACTGCGCTAAGACATGCCAAATAGCATATGTTATCCAGATGCGAAGGCTGCAATTTCAATAATTAATTGAAGACTATAAAAACTGCAATTGCTGTGGTGTCATAGTTTGGCAAGCACCTACTGTTTGTTGATAGTGTTGCTATGGTAACTGGTATGTGATTGTGGATTGATATTCTATGTAAATAACCACAGGACATGCAGGGAACCCATTATTATGTAATATAAAGAACATTTTCACATTGAGCAATGTTCTATAAAGGACAAAGCTGCAAGAATAATTAAGGGAATGAAATGAGAAATATAATAAAAAAGGTGGTAGAAATATTAGCTTTTATTACTCATATGAGGTGGTGAATTTTTTATTATTTTTATTTTCTAATTTTTTTGTAATTTATTTATTTATTAGGATAAATGCAACTGCCCGTTAAATTTATATAGCAAAAATTAAAAGATATTATATGTAAATAAGTAAATATTATACATGGGTTCAGAAACTGTATGCAAAAGTCAAACTGCAGAGAGAGAGAGAGATAGTTGGAGGGTTTATTTTATATATATATATATATATATATATATATATATCAATGTTACATCAGATTTGTTCCAAGTGTCAAGATATGTTATATTAGCCATTCCTAGAAATCACAGCCCTGCTTCTGTGTGCAATATTGGACAGAGACAACAGACCCACTTCATCTTCCATATTCAACTTCCATTATTCTAAATTGTCGACTTTATTTATGTGAGGCATTCCAGTTAATGCTCCAAATGTCCAAGAAAAAAATCCGTCTTCATTATGTTTAGTTGAATATGGTGGGTATGGGACTGCTGCATTTTGCTGGATTGGGAGACGATTTTCCATCATTTTGTCATCCATAATAGACGTTAATTTGTTCTTGGTCCCATCCATCAAATCGGCTTTCCCGCCACAATGCCCATTTAGACACCTTTGGTAGGAATTAACAAAATTTGCACTATGAGAGAAAATCATCACATCCGTCAATGACGGGAGATACTTCGTTTGAAGGGCTCGCGGGGCTCGTTAGGGCGGCCATTGCAATTGATTGGTTGTGATAATAGGGAGCGGAAACTGCAGATTCTAAGAGAATTTGACCAATTAATTGTTCTCATTCTGTTGTAAGGAAGTTTAAGACTGGATGAAAAAATGTCTTGGTAGCTGGGATGAACTGAATGTATTGTTTCAGAAGACATACTTGGATACCCTTTCTTTTTAATTGCTTCCTGGAATTTTGCCCATCCCTCATAGTGATTTGACTTTTATCTGTGATGAAATAGAAATAAGATAAGACAGGAGAGAGGGGTGTCCAAAATAGGTTTTGTGTTTTTAAGATTTAATCTTTGTTTAATTTTACAATTTTTCTCCAAAGAAAAAAGAATTAATGTTGAATATTACTACTGATGTGAAGCACCAGTTGATAGGAGTGACTGGGTTAGAGTAATGTTGATTTCTTCATGATTTTAACAGTTATGTTCAAAGAATATAAATATAAAATATGAGAGAGAGAGAAAGAGAGAGAGAGAGAGAGTGGAGAATAGAAATAAAACTGGTATCAGACTCTTTAAAACACACCCAACTCCAAGACTTTTGATGTATATCCTTGTTTCCTTCATTTCCCTTTCATTAAAAAAAAATAAATAAAGAATGCATACATCTTTAAAAGGTTCAAACATTATTCACTTGCAATTTTGTTTGTTTCTTCTTCAGAAAAAAAGGTTTCTCAAAAAATTTCAACACTGTTTAATTGTAAATTTATTTTCCTCTTTTCTTTTAGAAAAATAAAGATTTCACAAGGGCCATACACAGAGGGAGAGTGTGGTGAGAAAAAAGTTCAATGTCCAGAGGCCTTTTGTGGATGCCGAACACCAGAAAATTTCACAAAACGGTGTGAAAATGAACTTATTGCCTTCAATAAATGGACATTTAGTGGGACAAAGATGGACATTAAGCCAGTACTGGACACTCAGGACAAAGATGCACACAAAGTGAGACTTGGACATTAACTCCCCACTGGTCATTAAGTCAAACTGGCCATTGAGAATGTAATGGACATTAACAGGGGTCAGTTGACACCTGTCCTGGAGCTCTGGACAGGGGCGGGGTGGGGGGGGGGAGGACAGTGTCCAAACTGGACGTGAGATTGACCATCGCTGGAGCAGATATCAGGTGACACTGGTGACGTCATGGACAGGTGGCAGGATTCAAGACAAAAATCTGGGATTGCGCTCCGAGATAATGTCAGAATTTGATGATCATTGATCTGTATTAAGAACCAAACATCAGTTAAAAGCACCTGTGTGTTTATTTTAATTTAATTTATTGTTCATAACTGTGATATACCTGAAAAACATTTAAGCCATCGCAATTAGGAAATAAATGTATAACATGTTTGAGTAATGAAAACAACAGCATAGAATTTTGAGGTGTCTTTGGACTGTGGTAAGAGTTGGTTACGGTTGACTTGTTTTTTTTTTCCTTACACTGGTGAACATGCACTCAGTTTATTGGTGTTAACTAGCCCTCCCTGCCTCTCAGTATTAACCATAATTTATGTTGTCTCTTGGCTAGGTGTGGGGCAACACTGAATGGGAAATGTTTGAAATGTTGTTTTGCTGAAAGTTATTTTTTTTTTTTTTTTTTCTGAACTCATGTAAAGACATCATGTTTCATCAAATAAATGATAAAACAAATTGTAAAAGATTTTCTTGATTTTAGGGACTGAATAAAAAAAAAGTCATGCATTCATAATGATAAATAAATGGGATAGATACACAATTTCTCTGAAAAAGTGTGTGAAACAATCCGTAGTTTTTCCTTCCTCTGTACCACTGCTTTATGGCTTTGAGTAAAATACAGAAATTCTGGTGATTACAGGAGTACGTTGGAAACAAGAGGAGGTTTGCCATTCAGTTAAGCTGGTTGCACTCAGCAAAAGTCCCCGCAGAGTTGGATTGATCTCCGTAGACGATGGTGTCTACGTGAATGGGGTCTAAGATCTCTCCCAGAGTTGAAAAGCATTCAGTGAACATTAGATATAAAATGTACTGATATAAATTTACCTCATTTGATTAAATACAACACCAATAGTACACTGAGATTGGAGGGGGGGTGAAGGGAATTCACCTTGATCCTCAGGGTATTACTCTGCTGTCCTAGACCTCAAACTGCAGGGTGTGGAAATACATGGCTCTGTTTAACCACTGATTGAATTAACAACACTTTTAAGTCACTTTTAATTGAATTTAGTTCCATTATACAAAATGATGTGCTGGCAAGACTCCAATTCTCATCATACTTCTCATTAATTGTGTTGAGTCAGTGAACTAATGTAGTATTGTTTGTTATAATTCCCCGGCTGAGGTGACAATAGATAAGGCAGTGGAGAGGATGTTTGAGGAGAAGTGGGATGAAAGATGTTCATTAAGAGTTGGGCAACAGATGGCGAAGGCAGATCAAAGAAGATCATTGGGGAGTTGGATGAAAGAGAGAGGGAGGAAGGGAAGTCAGGAGGGGGGAGGAGAGAGAGAGAGGGAGGGAAGGAGAGAGGAAGGAAGGGAAGTCAGGAGGGGGAGGAGAGAGAGAGAGGGAGGGAAGGAGAGAGGAAGGAAGGGAAGTCAGGAGGGGGAGGAGAGAGAGGAAGGGAAGGAGAGAGCCAGGGAGAAAAAGGGAGGAAGAGGGAGGGTCCAACCCACAGGCAGGGGTTGAGGTTGGAAAGCAGGGCCCTTTTGGACAGATAAAGTCTGCTCTGAGTTGAAATTTATATTTAGATTCTAAAAAATTTTTCAAGTTGGGATTTTGATCAGGTATAACAAACAACAGTGACACATAATGTAAAACATTTCATGTATTTCTTACCATGTGCACTGCAGTAGAGGGCATGTGGAAGGCTTTAACATTATTTAAATATCATTAAAATATGGTCCCTAACGATTAAATCAATAACTGATTGTTTAAAAATAAGCCTCTTGCCCACCAACACAACCATATTTGTTGAAGACAGCTCCTTCAAGGTCTTATTAAATGTAAGTGGACAGTCATTTTCTGTCTTAAAAATAGCATAGTTTGAAAATCAGTTCAGGATTTTGACGTGTGCTTTTTGTAAAGAAATATTTTGCAGGTGAGGTTCAAATTAATCACATATTTAGAAGTGACTGCTTTATTATAGTTACACCAAAATATAACCTATTCTTTGTGGCAGGTTTTCAGCAAACAACTCAGAGTATGAAAATACTTCAAGAACTGAATCATGCCAATATTGAATTCCGACTAAAGCAATAGTATTTATTAAAGGCGGAGAGAACACAAAACATCCTGGCTGACATAGAAGCACATTTTTGAAAGCACCCACTTGAAATTCTGTAATATCTTCATGGAATTGTTCACTTAATCCCTCCTTGGCCTACAAAGAGACGGCGGATCAACCTGTTGAAAGTCACCTCTGACTGTTAACAAACCCCTCGAGTGTTTTTAACACCATTCTGATAGGCTGTCGTCTGCGAAATAATTTACCCAAATGTCTGCAATCTTGTGTAAGACATTCTTATTGAGCAGGATTTTGTTTGCAGGATTCCACCTGCGTTATTGTCGAGGTAGTTGTTACTCACAAAACCACTTTGTGGTCAAACATTTCCCATTTGATTAAAAACTCTGATTAAATTGAAATATTTGGATCTCCTGAATGCTGTGGTATCTTTCTGTTTTGTTTAAAAAAGGGCACCCACATTAAGTCCAGGTGCGAGAAATTTTTGTTGATTCTTTTGAAATAAATACTAATTTATTCATTTCTGTGGCACACATCCTGCCTTGATGTTTGCTGGAGAATGTTTAACTTGTGTTTCAGACGTGAGACGAAACACTGTTTACATTGTGTCAAAAATACTAATCTATTTTATTAACGTGTCAACATTTCATTTTTGCCTGTCAACCAATAAGAGGCGTATGAGAACTCTTAGTCACTTTTGCATAAGAGCTTCAGTACCTATTTTATGATAGAGAGATTTTTCCCCATTAGATGCTAGATATCTGGAAAAAAACATAGCTTTTATTAATTTTTTCACTTCTTAAATATTTAAGAAAAGCAGTAATTTATGCTACTTATCATTTGTAAAAGCCATCCCAATAATTTCATTTGGGTGTGAAGTCGCATCTTTTTACCAGTCAATAGTAATTTTTTTGCTCATCAACACCTTAATGCCTTGCTTCCTGATGATATTAGAGACATTTTGTAAAATCCATAAAAAAACTAGAAATATGTAACAACATAAATTATTTCTGACAGTCCATCTACAAATATTATCTAGATGATATTTTAATATCCACAATCATTACAGTTACAGAGAAGTTAACAATGACAATCTGGTGGTGAAATCAAGTTTTTCATCATCAGCCATCATTAATAGTGCACCAGTACTTAGTGTGATTCTTACGGTGTCTCTCTCTCTCTAATGATGTGACATTTCTTTGTAATTTAAGGACCGTTTAGACAAGGCCTGCTTTGGGTGGACATTCATCCTGGCATTAACATGGGACTGTTTCTTCAGGCCCAGTTAAAAAGACAGGCACTGATTTAGCAAGGAGGTTCAGATAAAAAAAATAACTCAACTTGCTGAACCTAGGTGAATTTTATTTTTTAAAGATTTTTTTTTTAATTTTTGTAATTTTTTTTCACCCATTGTGGTTGAGGGGTCTGGGACCATTTGCAAATGACTCCCATGTGATACTTCTGGTATTTATGTAGTTATATTGTAGTGAGTTGGTATTATATCTAGTCTAGAGAAACATTATTGTTTACATTCTTGCCAAACTGTACATTTTAGCAAGCACGTGCTGTAGCAGAAGTTCCAATAAATATTTATTATGTTTGGCCAGAGCACAATAAAATTTCTGGCCTTAAAGTTAAGACCTCCTCTAAATGTACAATATTTTGTGAAACTTGTCTCTGTTATATTATATGGTCATCCTGTTATGGAAATTAGTCCAATTTTTGAAGTCACCTTCCTCATAAAGTATACTTGAGATAATAATGCCCTCCAGCCAACATCATCCATCTTGAAATTCCCAGGAGAAGGATGACCCATTCTGGTTGGAGGAAGAAATTAACCTCAGAAATTACCGCTTTCAATCACGCATTATTCATATTGCTGCGACTATAGATTGTTAATATTGTGCAGTTTTGGAAAGTTCCACTACCACACCTTTTCTTTAGGAAGAAAATCACAGGATGGTGACCTTGCCCAATGAAGGTAAAGATGGTCTGTTATTCAATAATAACCCACAGTAATAAAGATTTTAAGACTTTCAGTCACAGTATCAAATATGCTGAAGATATGGCATCCTTTAATAAGAAATACATTAACATTGACAAACGTTTTCTTTCTTTCTTTTTTTTTTCTTTTTTGGAAAAAGATCATCCTGTTTTCTAATAGGGGAAGATCAATGAAGGAAATGGGTTTACCACAGGAGTGAGAGACTTCAGAATAGCACTAATTACTTCAACATCTGTGGAACATGGTGTAAGCGGCAGCACTGACCAAAGAAATAAGACTCCAATAACACTTTGGGCCAACTTAATACTCATCATGAAGGCTGGAAACCCAGAGTTTTCCTGATTGAGTTAACAAATGCTTTCTGCAGGACTGCAATGACTGCAATGAGAAGAAATCTTGAGAAATACATATCTCTCTAAAAATGTTAGAAGAAAGTTAATCATGTACAGAGAATTTACGGATATCACTAATAATAAGTTTTCCGTTTTTGTTTCTTTGTGCATATGGCCATATGCTCAGGATGTCATGAATTTTAAACATTTATATATATGATTGATATTATCCAGGCATTACAATTAAATTCTTTAAATTTTGATTATCATAAAAACCACAACTTTAAATCAAAAGATGGAAATGTGGGCAAACAGAAATTTTATTTTAGAAAAGTAAAAAATTAGGCTTATATTTCCAGGTATTCAAAGTTTTCAATAAACATAGATGTGTTAATTAAAGTAATTTTATTACTTTTTTATATTTAATTTTTTATTATTTTTATTTTCTAATAGCTGCTTAGTTAAAAATATTATAAAAATGTCAAGAATTACCCTGATGGTTTTGAATATATAAAAAAATGACATTTTAATTTTTTTAATTTAGTTGTTTATTTATTTAGGGAGTGGAAGAGGAGGGAGGGAGAAGAGGCAATATTGTTTTTATTTCTTTTTAGAGAGGTGCATGGAAAAGATTTTGAAAAAGTCTGCAAAAGATCAAACCCAGGCAAAGCTGGCCTCAGAATGTGCAGGGCAGAGAGAGAAAGCAATGTCTGAAAACAAAAATGAAGCATGCACCTTCTGAAAACACTGGGCCTTCTTCCATCAAATGAAAGTCTTGCGTAAGGTTGACTTCTGCCATGACTTAATCTGCCTCATCTGTTGCATGCATTGAAGTAAATCTAGGCAAGCTGAACGAGGCTCTAACTCGTGCTCCACACAGCTCCCAATGTGGAAAGCACATGATGAACTGCAAAAAATTCTCTTTTCTGGATAAAAACAGTGTTTGTGTGGTATTTAGATAGGTGGTGCACAGCCCGTTAAGCCACCCAATGTGTGTTTTCATAAAAATATTTGGGCATTCTTGGCTTGATTGTTGATAAATGTGTAAAGAAGGTCGGCAGATAGTTTGTCCTACCAGTGTTCTCCCAGCTTGTAGAGCCATAGGAGAGAGAGAAGAAAAAAAAGAGAAATGTCACTCCAAGATGGCTAAATGACAGGAGCGTATAAGCTAGGCTCTGTTGTTCACAGCTGAAGTGAGGAAAATGGTATAACCTTTATACACAGGAAACGCGGCTCAAAAATACAGGGAGAGAGAGAGAGAGAGAGACAAGCCTGACTGAGAGGTGTGATTAGATACACATGATGCTGTCAGTGTGGCGAATTTTCTTCTTCATTTCCTTTTTTGAAGGGATTTGTTTAAGCACATTCAGTGAAACATATTTAGTATGGGACCTTTGAAATATGTCTTTGAGATGTTATGTATCTCTCTGAAGGTTTGGATCCCTCTGGATGGAAGTGGTGAAGACACTGAAAAAACTTCAAACAAGATCCAAAAGATTCAAATTTGAAGAAAAAAAATTAG
The DNA here is from genome assembly GCF_051362555.1 of Lingula anatina. Lineage (NCBI taxonomy): Eukaryota > Metazoa > Brachiopoda > Lingulata > Lingulida > Lingulidae > Lingula > Lingula anatina. The sequence continues at coordinate 489,448 of NC_141772.1, forward strand.
TATAAAAAATAAACTTAGACACACCCCTCCCTCACTGAATATAGACACACTTAAATGTTGCATGAAGATTTTTAAAATTGGATTAAATCATGAGAAATACTCAAAAGAAATGAATATTATTATTAATAATCATACAGGTAAAAACCTAGAAAGCCCCCAAAAATTACAGACATTTTGAAAGAATATTGAAAAGAACAAGGAAAGCACGGTCCCCGCACCTAGCGCGTCCCTGCCCCGCCCACGTGTGAACTGATCTATAAATATATTAACAGCAGGCTGCTGTGTAGACCCAAACAGCAGCATTGAACTTAATGCAATCTCTCCCTACCGCATCCAGGTAACAAATTTGAAAATAAGAAACTTAATAGACACTGTGCGTCTCCGCCACCGGTTAACTGCGTGCTAAACTTTGATTAAGATGGTCCTGTGTGATCGGTTGGGGCACGGAACACCACTTACGGTCGATATAGTCAATACACACCATTATCTAATATTGTGGCGTTTTCGGTGAGATATTGCCAGCTACTTGGGAGATGACACGTATGGCGGTGGCAATTGGGCCCACAGCCGGTTATCTGCCTTCCCCTGTGTTTACTCTTTGGGATACGGGGAGTTTACTCTCCAAGATGACACAAAAGCCCGATTTAGACAAATTGTTTTCCACTCTGACAAGTACCTGACATTTCTAAAGACGAGGTACAAGTTTCCGCAGAGCATTTTTTTATTAAAGGTTCTTTAAAAATATACTCGGGGAAAGGGCCGAGAAGTAGAAGCCTGTGGAATATCTAGAGTCGGGGAAAAATCTGCGGAGGTCGGAGTTACGATTCGATCTTCGATATTTTGCCTGTGATTCTTTCGTATGTTGACATGAAAGGGGATTTCAAAGGGCGTGAGAAACGATAGAAAACTAAACCTTACACAGAACCCTACATGCATAACATTCACTGACTGTACACATCTCTATATACCAGTAGGAAAAGCTATGTCGGAGTTCTCTGTGTGTCGTCTATATTATTTGCCTTTGATGATTATACAACGTACTAACTGCTCAGTTTTCTGTATGATTGTAGTTTTTTCTTCGGATAGTCACTTTAAACACCTCTGCATAGTTATACCCCCCCCCCCCCCCGCCATAAACACACACACACACACACACGCACGCACGCACGCACGCACACGCAGCTCTCTTCCAGGAAATGAGAAATGATGACAATTTTGGGCAGATTCATACTTTTGCAAACTTCAGAACAAAAAATCAACTGATTTTTACTTTACATGGAAAATGATGCTGATACAATACAATACAATACAATACAATACAATACAATACAATAAATTTTATTTCATGTCGGTTATAAATTGAATGGAAACATTAGCTTTACAGCTATTCTCCGACTGATGACGCAGTGTGACGGAGTGCCCTGTCTTTTCTCCCTCTCCCCCTCTCTCTCTCTCTCTCTCTCCATAACCATGGTGACAGCCTGTCAAAACCAACTTGATCATAAATGAGGCATTGCTAGAATAAAATAGGCAAGTTTATTTCAATTAGAAGAAAAACTGTACAAAATGTTTGTGTTTACGAAACAAAAATCTAAAACAATCCGACCGATTCCATCATCTGAATGATCACTCATGTAAGATTTACTTTGGCAAACAAGATGTGGAATGAGAAGAGTCTTTTTCATATATTGTTTTCAATTCCCCAAATATAAATACAAGATGCCCATTCTTCATTCCATCACCTGTGTGCAATTAGCATCACATCTGCAAAAATATTTGCCAGCTACTAAGCAAAAGGCGAAAAATCTGGGAGAAGAATTCTTTCCTCTCTTTCCATCCTGTGGCTCAGAAATAAAACATAATGGAAGAAGATGGATGTAAATATCTCACCAAATGGGTTACATGCGCCAATATGGAAGCAATTGGGCAAGGCCAGCGCATAAAAATGTACGTTACGCCGAAAATCTGACATTTTCTGATTAGCTGAATAAAACGTTAGTGAAAATAAGGTGATTTCGTAAGAATTAAAGAGGTTACAAGACGACCTCTCGGTGATACTGAAACATGTTTATAGTCTTTAAAGAATATCTCACATATTAACATTCAATGCATTGGACCTTACGGTTGGGTTCGAGGCAACAGGTCTTTTTTAATAACTTCAAAGGAAATTTTCGGGAATATCAGAATTTGGAATGGGACTAAAATGGAACTGTGTGTAAGATAGGGTGGGGGTGGGGGGGGGGGGGGGTTAGGGTTCTGCACCCGTATTATTGTAATCAAGGTGATAACGAATACGCTCCGACTGATGCAAAACTTCGAGGAAGTCGTGTTTTTACACAAATAAAATCTGCGAATTTGAACCAGCGTATTTGTAGGCCTACTTTAACCAGGATTTATCTGCTTTTGACACGATTTCAACACAGTTTCCTCAGTTTCCTTTGATCAAATATGAAATTAATACATATGTATAATGAATGTGAATGTAGCTTCATCTTAGATTAGCTAATGCTTTTATAATAGGTTGTAACTTTTGTAAAAATGTACAAAAACCAATAAAGATTGATTGATGTGGGCTCATTATTGCAGTTGTCTGAATGACAACTTGTTTTGAAATTTCCACGTCCAATCTTATTAATGGACACAAAATCAGCAAGAGATGCCCGATGTCTAAACTTTTTGAGCAAAATCTTTTGTTTATATTTATTTTCTCTCTCTTTGATCATGAAGACCTTTATCCTTTTTTCCTGTTTATAAAGCGAGATATTCTTAATCTGTGCATCCCGCATTATCGATATATTGGACCATCAAAATGTTTAGTGAAAACATTCACCAAACCATACGAATATTTTCTAACAAAATCCAAGCAGCAAGAACGTTTATTTCAGACTGTGTGGACTACATGCTACATGCTGGGTCTAGGCCTACATGGAAAAAGTTTTGTAACTTTCCTCTCCTCGCTGTATCATTTTAAATCATTTTGATACAGCGAGGACATAGAATTCGGGCCTTAATTGGTGTAATTTGTAGATAAGATTTGGTATTAGAGAGTCATTGCAGTAGATAATTAGTGGGAATTTTACGATATCTCTTCCACCATGTCTAAAGCACGTCTCTTTTCTTAGAAAGCGTTACACCTGGCTATGACGTCTAAATATCCCAGCTTATTTATCTATTCACAAAAATAATTTGTATCAAAAGGTGCGAAATGTTCTCACTTGCGACTTTTTCTCCTTCGTTTACGTCTTCGAGGCGCGTAATTCGTATTTACTATATATCGCGTCTGCTTAGAAGACATTCAACCCCCTGACACCTAAAGTAAATACCTCAAAATGTTCAACATTGAATTATTTACTCTGCCCTAAGCCCTGTCAAGACTATTCCTTTGCCAATAGCCAGACAACAAAACACTGAAAAAGAATGCTTGTATTGCTCTCATAATCTCTTCCCCAGGTGTTGGAAAAGCCATGTAACTATGGCGATGACACGACGCGAGCTTGAGAGATACTTTAATAAAGATTCATGGCAAAGAAATTAAGATGTCAGCCACTGGAGAAAGACAAAAATGCAATAAAGTTTTCTGCCTCAGTGAACATATTAAAGGGACTTACTCGCTCTGAATATTGATAGCTTCGTCATTAATCTGGAAAGGGCGGGGCGAATTGTGCCGAAGTCTTGAGAACCCGGCCGAGAAATAGGCTTTCTTTGATATATTCGTTATTGCGAAGATTGAAAGTTATTTCTTCTTGAAATATTTTTTGTTGGGCGAAACAATCCACGTAATAAGTCCGCAGCTGTAAAAATGACATAATTGTTTTTCATCCATTAACCGTTAGGCCTGGGTGAAAAATTGATCTGAAACTATTTCCCTAGCTTATTTTTCATCGCCAATGCATTGAAATTAATCAACCGACTGTGTTTTACACATTTGGTTGCGCGCGGTGACCTCTGGCAGCAGGGGTCGGCCACGTGACCGCGTCAGCCAATCACAACCCGGAATTCCAATGAATAGGAATGTATTTGGAGTGCGAACGTGGGACAGAGACACAATGTTGTGATCGTTCAATTCAGACACCATCCACTCTCAAATGAGACGATAGATCAAGTCACAATGATCGCCAACGAAACTTAGAACATTATAAGTATTGTGAGATGCACAGAGGAGTTAGTATTCGACAGTGATCGGGACTAAAAGAAGAGAAAACTTCGGCCTTCACAGCAGGACTGAATTCAACATGGCGGACCAGCTAAGCCATTGGGCTTTGGCACTCATGTTGTTCTCGGCGTTATTTTGGAGTTCTATATCAGCCCAAAGTGACCCCTGTCCATCTGCTTGTGGATGTCTAGGTTCTACGGTGGATTGTAGTGATCGTGGGCTGACGGAGATTCCCCAAGATCTTCCCCAATGGGTGACTGTGTTGTAAGTAGTATTTCTGTTGTGGTTTATTATCATGGCCGATCGCTGCGTCAACTGCATACATTGGTTTACAAAGTTAGTCAGTTTTCGGTCAAAGTTGGGTATATTCTCGTCTCGTTTTCTGCTTAAGAACGTTAATTACAGCTCATAGCTGCTTAGGGTTACAGTAGCATAAAAGGTGTACAAATACATGAAGTAGCTGAATTGTTGTGATATTTTACACATTGTAAACAATCTCCGAAAACTTATCAAATATGTATTTTCATAGACGTGAATCACCTTGCAAATTCGTCATTAGAATGAAGTTAAAAAGAGTATATTTTGGTTCAGAGTTTACTTAAACTGGTCAGATAGAAGGGTTAGCTGAGAGAGAGGAATGCTGAGAAGAGTTTTACAATTAACAAACACGGCATGAAATTGATCTGAAACAGTCTTTATTGAACGGGGCAGAGAGTTCAGCTTTCACTCCTTGTGTTATAAGTGTTATGTGGATGGAATCTAAATTCAATAAATTTGTTAAGAGATATTAAGAATATGACAACTAGAGTGAAAACAGCCTTTTCAGCTGGACATTGATTATTTGATTATTTTTGATGACTGAGTTGACATATTTTCTGGAATCAGTGAAATGAAAAAGAAACAAATGTCCCAGCATTGTCTACTCTCATAGCCTTTTGGTGTCTGTATAACAAGAAAAACTGTGTTTTAGATATATATACATATTATTAAAAAAATATATATGTAAGCTTAAAAATGTAATGAAGGATGAAAAATTAGAAATGATCAGAGTTGACAGCCCAGAGAAAAAAGATGCTAAATATTCAGGAACTGAGCACTTCAGGAAGAATGTTCTCACATATTTTAATAGACCAGCTGTTCGTCTTATCCGTCTTCTGCTTTTATCAGCTTCTCTTTACTATATAGAAATTGTCTCAGGGATGAAAATGTGCAACTCCCATAAAAAAGTTCTTCTAATAAGTAAAAGAAAGAAAAAAATTTAAAGGGGATGTAACACCTGCAAGTAAATAGTTTCAGCAATATTTTTCAAGGAATATTATGTCCCTGATTATGGCGGGGTCACTGGGGCCGAGCAGGAGAAACAGCCACTCTCCAGGTGCAAAAAATAAAGGTTTCAGCTTGATTTCCCCTATGCAGCAACCATGAAAGGCTCATGGGTGATATTGTTATTGTTTTCTCACTGGTGTGGGAAGCTATTGTGTGGGGTATTCATACCAGCCAGCTGCATTGAATGGCCCCGGCTGTTGTGATACCCCAGCTCAACGCAATCCAAATGTGAGTGCCCGGGTTTGAGGGAGAGGCAGGAAACCTCTGCTCTTTTCTCTATTGGCGCTATGTTGTGTCAGCCGGAGAAGTTCTGTTTATTAAGCTGCATTCAATTCTAAGGCTCTGCCAAAAACGGCAACTACAAACATGGACTTAGGGAGAAAAATATTACATCTATTTAGCTGTGCAGCTTGGAGAATTCTGCAAAGTATTGAAGCCATGCGGCTCATCTGTACCTAGTTCCCATAGAAAAACACCATTCATCGCTTCTCTTGCTGCTCTTGCCTGGCCAACACATGATGGGTGTTTTTTATGGTTTCCTGAGGCCAGGATAGAGAGTATGTGTCTGTACCACAACATGTACAGTTCAGAATGAATCAAATGAATTATACACTGTTTGCGCACTTGAGTGTGCGTGCGTGTTTGAGAGAGAGAGAGAGAAAGAGAGAGGAGTTTCACCAGTGTTGTAAACCACCTCCATGAAACATTCATTACACACTCACAGGGCCCTGATGTAAAAAATTAACACACTGTTGTCTGTGTAGTGTAGTTATATCTTTATCCATTCTCTGGTCTCTAGAGATGTTTCATCTTGGCCAGGGAATGTGTATAATCAATGCTACTAGATGTTCCTCACTGTTCAATCCAGCCTGCAGGTGAATTGAGCAATAAATCACCACCAAATAAGTTGTTCTTCGTTAGGTCCAAATATCATCCCCAGATTGGCCATATAACTGATGCAGATGTCCTGACCCCGAGTTCTTAATAATTGAATATGCTGAAATATTCTTCTTATGGAAAATGTGAAGACGTTTTGCCTCATTTCTCACTGACAGCTTGGTTTTTTGAAAATGATTTTAATCATGTTTGGGTAATAGGTTATTTATGGTATATTCCTTTCCATGGATGAAGTCAGTTTGTGGATATGGTTTAACAATTTTTATTTTAATTTCAGGGATATTCAAGGAAACCAGTTGTCTTATATTCCACCGACTGCATTTGAAGGTTTTCCAAATTTACGTGAATTGTAAGTACTGTTGTAAACTTTAAGTTAAAATGAAAATAAATGCCAAAGCATGAGGCATGTAAGTGATTACTGACACAAAATGTTGCAGAATTTATTGAAGGAGGTTTTCATGTGTTCAAAATTAACTGTTGGGAAATATTTAATCAATGCCCCCTTTATGACTCTTATCAAAGAGAATGGTATTTGTAAGTATTCTTTAATAACTTTTTATTGAAAACACAATGTATCATTTTAACAATAGAGATTAATCCTAAAAGATGCCTTCTCTTTACGCTGGGCTATTGAAGTGTTCATTTTCCCCCCAGACCCCCTCTCTATCAAACCTTTAATGTATTCACACATTTGTGGAAATTTCAAGTGGGATTTTCTCTGTATTGGAAGTGAACATCTGCAAGTAGGCCACACTGAATTAAAACATACAAGCACAAAGATTGTTATAAACTATTTAAAAGACCAAATGTATTGAGTCATTCATAGGGAAAACTCTTTTAATGTTTTCTGGCTTTTGTTACTGGCTTAAAGTGTGTACTTTATATATCAATAAGTTGTGTGACAATTCAGTTGAAATGCTTGCCACCTTTATTGAAGTGTTTGGCGGTTGCAGTGTTCACCACTTCACTAACACCTGGGCGGCCACCAAGAACGTGCAGAACTTTGTTTATTGTTGTGGAGCTTGTTCCCACTTCCCCATGCTTATATATTGAAAGGGGTGGTGGTGGTTGGGGGTGGGGGGGGGGGGGGGGAGGGAGATGTATCTCTGATGTTCCAAAGAAAGGTACCTTATTCCTGTCCCTGGTTGTCAAGTTGTTGTCTAGATCTGTGTGCTCATTCAACAGGGCTGTTTTCTATTCTACCCGGCTGTCTGGGCTCTTTGACATGCGGGGTGCTTGGTGAGCAATAAGCGAAGAGTAATCCTACCATTGAAATGCGGGGTGTGAAAAGATTGGCAGGAATAAAGGCTTAAATGGTTGTTGTTGTCACTGAGGCAGAAGTGAGTACAAAGGGGTGCAGTAAAGCATCACTTGCCCCCCTTTTGTCCCCATGTCACAGAGGACCAGGGCTTATTAAGACCAAAATATTAATTTTTTTTCCTTCTCTTCTTCTCGCCCTCTCGCCAACATCCCCCATTGGTGTTCTTACGTCTTGGTCCTCCTCGGCTTTCTTATGTGGGTGATCTTAGAGACTACAATTACTGGATGTGATATGTGAAGGGAGGGGTCATTATTTGGCACAGTTATAGTAGGGAGGGGTTATTAGCTGGCAACCTGTACATTTCAGCAGGTGTAGAAGCATGTGGAATTATACAATGGTTGTGAAATTTGAAAAGACAGATAGATGTTATGTAAAATTGCCATGGTTACGTCATATTGTTGGGTTAATGAAGTGATGCTCTGGGTGGTTATTACTAAGATGGGAGGTTGCTCTATGAAGACCAACGCTGGTGATGACATCTTGGTGGTGGTGTAATGACTAGTGTCATTCTGGAAGACCGAGGGAAAGTACAGCTAACCAGCACTTACATGTCATTTTAACCATGGTATCATAGATTGGGCTGAAAATTTGGGAATAATTGATGCTCCTATCAGATAATGATGCCATTCCTCTCTCCCCGTGTCCCTCCCCCCATCATTATGTCAGTGCAGTGATAATTACACCTCACGGTTGTCTTTATAGCCTTAAAATAGACATTGGAGCTGGTTTACACTGTATGCTCATGTTAGGGCATTTCATTAGCTTAGAAAATGGGATTCTAGTTGTCTTTTGAAAGAACTGGCACTATGAATTGTGCACTGTGGGGCCCTATTGATAAAAAGCTTGTTTGTGTTCAACTTACTCGAAATTGTAAGTGATAGTTAAACCAGTAAAAAAAAGTATATCTATCACTTGTGGAGTATTACATTTTCATCTTATTAATTATTTATTTTGGTATAATAACACTGAAAAATGTTACCTCTCTGTCTCTTGTTGGGTTCTAGATATGATTTTCCAGGCAGGAGTCGGCCACTGCTATGTGATATGGTTACTGTGGTAGATTGACTGTGTTTGTGGCTGTGGTGTTTACAACAGTAGTGAGATATTTGGCGCCGTGAGGTGTTGCTCAACCCTCTCAATCCCAACCTGAGGATACAGTGACGTGAATGCTGATGTTAACTCTTTTCGGGAACTCGCTGCCTGTTTCCAGTTTACCACATTGTAACTGCAGTTTGTAGAGTTGACTTCTATTTTAGGCACAAGTGAATTTAAGGTGTAGAGAGTAGGGTGGATTTTGTCCTAATTAGGAAAAATGATGTTTGTTTTTTATCATAAAAATTATCATTTTGCTGCACATGGGAAATACTTCAGCTAGGTAGGAAAAGTGAGCGCAGGGTGGTTGAGTTGGAAAGAGCCGTTTAAAGGAATACTTAAGAAAGTGTCACTTCCCGCTTCTAAAGAAAAGTTACAATTAACTCCTGAGCTTGCCGTCCCTAATATAAAGGGATTATCATAAAAGAGAGTCACAACGGACAACTGCCAAGGTTCTATGAGGCGAGGTTAATAAGCAAGCTGTTACAAAAGGTCCTCCTGACAGCTGATTGTCAAAGATGATAGATTTATTTTCAATCGCTATTGATACTGTCAGCTAAGGTGGTGCCCCCTGTGGGGAGGCTTTTGACAGAGGCGAGAAAGTCACAATGAGGATTCTACCTCATAGGCCCCTATCAATTATATTCTCATCAGCCCTGTTGCTGAAACCGAGAGATGACTCCAGAGATACAAAAGAAGTGCAATTTTCATAACAACGGGGTCGCCCTCTCACCAAGAATAGCTTATGTGCCTTGAATAAATCCCAAATAATGATTCTTGCTAGCTACTTTTTTTTCAATATGTTGATTCTTGAATTTTTTTGGTCTGGATTCAAATTTTTGTCTTTGAAAAGAAGTAAAGAAAAGGTGCGTGTGATGCTGCAAAGAAAGAAAAAAGAACAATACACCCTTCAGACAAATTTATTAATTTGTTACCATTTTTGTCCAAGATTGGAATTGAAGGCATTTTCCCAATTCCATTCCTTTCTGCCTAGTCTCCCACTTCCCTCACCACATATTGAATAGAAGTTTTTTGCGGGATCATGGGCTCCAGTATTTATTGCGAAGAGGCTTACAAAGAGTTATCAGTCTCCAAATGGGAGGGCGGCTCGTGTGGTTTTCTCATGCACCGACTGATTGGTGGGCAAGAAATGTGCGAAAAAGCTCCCAGTGAACTGGTGGATTGAAGCAAACAGCTGCGAGCCCAGTGCATATATCACCTATATCAACCTACATGGCCGGGAGTTCTTATTTCTATGAAATGTTACCACATATTAATGGCTCTGATTGGTTTTTCATTCCTACTTAACCATCGGGAAGTGCTGTCCCAGCTTTAAAAAAAAAAGAAGAAAAAGAAACAAAAAAATTAAGTGGCAGGAAAAAAATGTGCTTGCAAAAAAAATAATTGGTAATTGGTTAGAAAGTGTTAGAAAGAAACATGACTGTAAAAATGACAGAGATAGAAAAAAAACTTGATTGCAAAAAAAAAAAAAAAAAAAAAAAAGTTCAGTGGCTGAAGTGCTGATGTGTATTTTGGTTGATGGAGGTGGTGTGAAGTCACCTGTAGTAGTGAAGATACATAGGAGCCTGCATTCCACTTAACCTGTCACTTCTTATTAACATGGAGGCTCCTTAAACCTTGGGATATAGTCAATGAATTTGGGGGGGGGGGGGGGGCTTTTACTTCTTATCATTGAGAAAGAGATGCACTGAATGAGTGGTATAAATTGTTTTATATAAACAGTTAAACTAGGATTTCAGTTTATAGTTAATGTCTGAATTTATCAGAGAATCACTGTTACTTCAGGATGCTTTTTTCATAGATTTTAATAGCAAACTTGGGATACGTTTTGATGTTGTTCTCAAAGGAGGAGTAATAAAATTTTTGAAAAGGGATTTAGTGAATAAAATGGACCAGGTTGGAGGGGGGGGGGGACCTTGAATGGGGTGTGGGAAAGGGGGGGTGGGGTGAGATCAACATATTGCCTTGCAGAAGGGACCTATATTTCAGGTGTTCCAGGAGAAGTTAAAAGAGACAGGTGTGCATTCTTCTAGCATAGGTGGCTACTTACTGGTTAGATTGTATTCATTTCTATGTAGCAGTCATTTCTGGATTGCAATCACATCCAGGTGCCAAGTAATAAGAGGTAGAATTGTCAGCTCACTTTAACCAGTAATAAAGCAACATTGTGACCAGGAAAGAAACATTGTATCAATTGTGACCAGGTGAGGTAATTGTCCAGTTGTCCACACCTGGACAGAGGGGACAATTAAGACTGATTGAATTTTAAACCTTAATTAAGGAAACCTGTCAGCTCCATATCACACCAGTAGTTCTTGTTATTGATTCTAATCCACAATCAGGGCCCAGTGTGGCTTGGTTAGATAACAAGTGGTGGATAGTGACCTAGGGTGTAATTACATCCATGCGGCAGGTCCTGACAGGTGTCATGTATGGCCCCAGTTGTGGATAATTGCATGTTTAACTTACCTTTTTTGAACTAGCCTAATTTGTCCAGTTTTGATTTATACAAACTTCAAGGACCAATTACAACAGTTTTTGTTTCTGTCATGACTTGAAGAAAACAGGTGCTGGTTCCGATGCCTGTGACATCAGATTACACCACATATACTCTTTGTACATGATAAAATCAAAGCACCATGTTGTGGTGGCAGCCATGTTTGTCCAGCTACCCCCCCCCCCCCCCCCCCCCGTGCTGACCTAGCTACTGGTTCCACTTCACTGATTTGAGTGATTGATTCTGAAACAACTGAACCTTTACAGGTGTGAGGTGTTAATCAATATTTAGATAATTTTTCTGTTTCAGATAGTTTGTATTATGCCTATATGATAGAGTAAAAAAATTAAAGCTTTGTCTTACTGATTTTTCCCTTTATAATTTTTTTGTGATGAGAAGATAAAAATGTTGGAATTGTTGAGAGGGAGCAGAAGGTTACAGGCGTATCTAGGAAAACAAGATTGGCTTTAACTGGAATGAAATTCAGGGTAATTCAATCACAAGTCATGTTAACATATTTTGATCTTTTAACCTGCATTGATTTTGTCTGACCTAACTCAGCACTGTTCTAGGACAAGTGATTGCTGAAAATGGGGGAAGTGTGTTGATTTATTGTTCCAGCTAATAAGGCACATCTTTATTACTTTGTAGGCAATTCATCAATTTAATTAAAACAAATGTGTTAGATAGTCTGGCATAGGGGCGCAGATAGCTAGAAATCTTGTGACCTCAAGCGGCTTATATCATACTGCTGTGGTTGAAAACAGGACTAATCTAGATAACAACTTGTCTAATAGATAATCCTATTCAAAAGGACAAATTACAAAGCTTTCTTTATGGTAAGACTTGGTTAGCTCCCATTTGTGGTCACTGGTTAACTTTAGAGTGAATCTTGTAGAAAACAGCAGAGGTAATAAAATCTATCTGTACTATCCCCCCTGTCTCTCCTGGTGGCATGCTTGGTTACCTCTCTGCCCATTACAGGGTGAGGGTAATCACTGAAATTGGTATTTAATGGTTTCATTCCTACTTAGATTCTGGTATGGAGTGAGTGGGGAAACTATTGTGTTGAGTTGAAAGTGGATGTTTTTGAGGGTTGTGGGGGTATCCCTTAGAAACTCATGGGTTTAATTAACTTAAAAGTAGCGTGCTATTTCTTCTCACCTGGTCATTTACAACTTTGAATAAATTCGGATGAACTGTGATTTAAAATTTAATTTTATAGAGGTATCAGGGCCAGATGTCAACTGTTGTCATCTGGTATATGTGTATGTATAGAAGAAATCAAAATGTGGTGGAAGACTGCATATAAATGTTTAAAAATTGAATATGAAATCCTTATATTTCTATATTAAATTAAAGAAAATATATACAAAATGGACAAAAAACTTTATTCTCTGTTTATTTGCTTCAGAATAACAAAATGTTTGGTTTTATGTCTTAGTTTTTTTATAGCTGTTTGGTCTTCTGAAAAAATAAGAAAGAAAAAAAAAAGCAATAAAATTAATTTACCTCTATAATGGGAAGAAGTGAGCAATTTCCTCCTCATGGTTTATATAATCATAAGCTGTCAACCACAAGGCACAATTCAGAGAAAAGTCTTAGGAAGTCTACATATGACTGTACTAGAACACAGATCTGTGGACTTCTATGCACCACATGTACTCAACAAAATGACCTGTAAAAAATATTTATGGTTCGTAAAGAACTTTTACATTTTAATGGAGAGGCTATGAGAAATTTCTGCAGTTCAACTTATTGAAAAGCATCATTTAATTTTAGCTAGACTACGTGAAGCATTTCAAATTTCAGATATAATTATATGAAAATATTTATAATGTTGCTGTCACTTGAGTTTGATGAGTGGCAGTTGGTCTCCATGTTGAACCTGAGTCTAAACCATTGGTTGTATAAATCATACACAATAACCCTAGATCTTAATTGTTTACCTAAATATTTATCTTGCCATGATTAATGTGTTAATATGACATTAATGGTCAATATTGTTACTAGGATTGAGATAAACTGTTAACACCCCCCCCCCTTTCTTGTCCATATTGTTCATAACTGAAGAGAAACAAGGTGGTTATGAACTCTACATAGCTGTGATTTAGTTTATGTAAGTGGTTGGTACGATAAGTGTATTCACTTTCACTATTGCATGTTTAATTGATTCTAGGCAACAAATAGACACAAATACACAAACTGTAGCTGTTTTATATTTTATTGGCCAGCAGAGATGATAAGTGAAGGGGATAAAGGAAAAAAAAATTTTGAAGGGCCCTGGAAATGGTTTATGACAGTGTTCATGGAAGCTGGTTTCAAGCAGATGAAATGTGTAGGTTTAGTTAGAGATCAAAGTTGACCAGGCTCGGGGAGTTTGATAAGAGATTAGATCTGTGTTTTTGGTGGTTTTCTGAATCAGGCAGGGCACACATTGTAATTGATAGATTTCAAGGTTTGCTGCTCAACTAATTACCAGATAGTGCTGTTCAGGGGAGGGATGTTTCTGCACAGAAAATTACACTCAACCGAAATTTTTCCCCTTGGGGATATAATGTAAAAAAAGTCGTTTGGTTACAGATGTAAATCAAGAGAGCAGAGAGTGTTTGTTACTTAAGAGACATGACATTTGACTCCTTTTTAAACACACCTGGAAGGTAAAAATCACGCTATCCCTTGAGAAACAAGTTTTTTTTTTACTGTCATTGTACAAGAGACAATAAAAAAAAACTATTTCATTTTTTTGTTGTTTGGTTTTTTGGTAAGTTCTTTATGAAACAGAGGAGAACAGGTGGCATATACTGAAATAAGACTAATATTATAACTGGTGTCAGTGACTTGTATTGATCAGACGAGGGTTGGCTGTCATTCTTTGGCAATTTTAGAACCGTGTTTGATATCCAATGATGCAGCATCACAGGTGTTCCATGCCGTGGAGTAACATATGTACTGCTGAAGGAATTGAATTTGAAAAGCTGATGAAAAGAACGTCAACCACCTGAACAACTTTGAAGGAAAATTAATGTTTAATTTGCATGTGTGGATAATTTTTATATAGAAACCTGTTGATTGGTGTTGAACACTGTACATAGATTGTAATACGGTTGACTTTGACGTTAGAAGCGATTTCATAGTTGTGTGACATGGATGCTCTGCAGGTGTTGCTCTGTAACAAAAAAGGACTTTTTCATAAATTTTTCATAATGATTGAACAAATATGGTAATAGTTGACAATATTATGGGTTTTGTATTATACCAGTCATCCTGTTAAATAATTAAGCTTCCTGCTTGCCACAATTATGAATTAAACCGAAGTAAAGGGCCAGCCATTCAAGGTAGCTGGTTTTGAAGGAAACTGAGCATTGGTTGCATAATGGGTCCATTGAAAACAAACCACAAGTTTAAAGAGGCCCAGGTGTGAAGTGAATAGAGCGCATATCTTGGTAGCCAAGACTAGAGTGTGCTGACGGAATAGAATAACCCACTTCAGCAGCTTAGTGCTTATCTCCAGGGAATCTGATTGGGGCTTGGGGGGAATAGTTAAGTTTTGATTTGTTTTCTTACGCGGAGTGATGAAATGCATACTGCTACTATGGGGCAATGGTGTGAAAACGTGACTGAGAGGGGAAAGTTTGAGTTGCTATTGGGATTGGTTCTTTTAATAGCAAAAAGGCAATGCAATAAGTTCAATAAAGCTGGGCTGATATTACTCTCTCTCCTACCTTTTCTTCCATGATTTCTCAACTGTTATTTCCTTTTCAAAAACATGAATATATTTAGCATTTGCTGAGAGATCAGGATCTGGAGGCAATACTATACATTCTTTGGGTATTTCCCTCTCTCCCTCCATCCCCCATTAATGTTTCCTATCAGTAGGACATATTATGAATAAATGTCTGAACTAAATATGAATATATTAAGAGAAATCTAAAAGAACTGTATTTTTTTTTTTTCAGGAACTTAAACAGAAATCAGCTGACCAGCGTCAATGCATCAGTATTTTCACATCTACCAGGATTGCAGGAGCTGTAAGTACAGTTCAAAATCCTCATAATTCTTTGAAAATAATTCTTAATCAGTAGATTTTTTTCATTTTTTTTCTGTGGCTGTAATACTGTTATTTATTTATTTATTTATATTTTGGGGTGTGTGTGAATGGGTTGGGCGTGGCTAGTGAAAGTGAAAGTTATTTGGACCACAAATGTCGTGAAGAATACTGTGTGGTCTGTGTGTGTGCTAGTCTCAGGAGTCAGGGAGTGCTTTCCTCTTGTAAGATTTGATCTGGATTACAGGACAGCCACCTTTGGTCATCTCCAAGAAATGAGCTAAGAGGGTGCAGTCTCTGCCTCTTGAGGGTCTTTTTTATGGCTGCTAATGTCCATCTTGCGTTTGCTCTCCTTGGCTTTGGTTTGACCCGTTACATGGCCTCACTAGCCTCATGCAATCTCAAGATTTGACTCTCTCCGACTGATGTCTTATTGGCATGTTCCAGGTGGAAAAGACTCCCCAGTGTTTGAGCAGTTTTGATTATATAATTCATTTTCTGTAACCTGTGTATTGTGCTGAAGATGGTTTTAATCTAAATTTCAGTTCTAAGAGAGTTGTGCTGTGTGTGTGTTTGTTTGAGAAAGAGAAAGAGATGAGTGACTCCATAAAAATTCGTGAAAAAAATCTGACAGGTCAAGTTCTGTTTAAATCTGCACATTTGTGTGACATGTCAGTTTAACATCATATTTGGGGGATCATTTGTGTCCCAGATAGCTTACCATATTGAGTTGGGAGGCAAGTTTTTGACCTAATTTGATGTTTTCCCGTTCTACCTTCTTTTGACTCTTTACAATTTGGATGGTATCTTGACCCCTTCTTTTGTTCAGTTTTTATATGTTAGACCACAAATAAATTACCCCTTAATTTTTTGTTTCATTGAATCAACCCCTCTCAAATGGTTGATTTTTTCCATAAAATTAATCTATTCATTTCTTATGATCGTCCAAAAAAATTCGTAATTTCGTGATAAAAGAAACCGAAACATGCAAGAAGAAAAGTGATTGATTGAAATCCTTTTCTCTCTGAATCATTTAATTAGATTGTATTCATTCAGAGGTCACGTCTTGACCTGAGCACATGGAATGGGATGTTGTTTTACCAATCAATACAAAAGTTTGGTATCATTTTGGTGGGACGCGGGGGTGAGTGGGTGCAGAAATAGGGAGAAATGTGAGTTGTGTAAACACAAAGCCCTCTGTGGGACTGAGAAACATAAATAGCATTGGTTTTATTGAACGGGGCTTAAACTGTGGGTCTTATAAAGTGTCCATCAGGCAGAAACACATTCCACTCATTTTCTTTCACTTTTAAAGTGAAAATATGCCAGAATATTGAAGTTGAAAACAAAAAGTTCTGTTTTGTATGAGGTAATTACAGCAATAATCTCCCAGACATAAATATGTGACTTGGCAACAACAGGTTAAATTCTTAGCAGACGACACTGAATGGCTGCATTTCAGTTTATTTCATGGCTGAAGAACGGAAACTTTTTCAGTTCATCTCTGTTTCTCTCCCTTTTAACATCATAAATGCTGGTGAAATTATGTCAGTGATGACTTGGTCTAGTTTTATGTTTAATTTCGAGTCAAAATTACTTAGCATTTATCTAGAAATTGTAAGACATAGATAACAGATTTGAAGCAAAAGATGGTTAACCTTGTTTGCGCATATGCTGCCAATAATATAAATTTTGAAGTTTTATGCTCAAAATAATTCTTAAATTTTCTTTTCACAGTTCATACAAAAGAAAGAAAAAAATCAAGTAATGAAAGTATAGGTAGTGTCAGCAGATGTAGTAGAAATTATGTAGTTAAATTGACACCCAACACCTTGGAGCCAAAACAATTTACGTTCATCATTTGGCTACTGTGTCCAGTGTAGGGGTCCACTATGATGTTTGTTAAGTTAGTAGGCCTGGCGTAATTAGCTACCAGTGTGGATATGGTCCAGTTCAGCTGTAGTCTGCTGGTGGAGGTGACAGTGGCTGATGACACTACTTTTGACTCCTCAGCTGCTCAAAAACAACATTTAATGGCCCTGGTCCACCTCCTCCATCATGATACTCCATAGTACTGTCCCCGCTGGCCAAACTGAGCGTTGAGAGGTAGTGTGTGAGCCGTGGAAAAATGCGCCTGTATGGTAGTTAATCAGGGATTTTGAATGTGAGGGTATAATTTTCCCCTGTTTAAAATAATTAATTTTTTGTAGTTCGTTGAATAATTGTCTAAAAAAGATTATCAAAAGGTGAAAGGTGATGTGAAAATTAAATTACTATGAAAAGTTTTTGAACATTTTTAAATATTTTGTTATTACGCAAACATTCTTGTGAGAGAGAGAGAGAGAGAGAGAGAGAGAGAGAGAGAGCTAATAGTTTTTACCATATTCATTTATTTATTGACTTTTTTTATTGCATTGCCTGAAAGCACCCTTTTCTTCTTTTGTTTCATTATGCAAGTTATAACTCAGTAAGGCATCTTATTTGGTCAAAGTTATGACTGTACTGTATTATATTTTTTCTCTTTTCAGTAAAATTGGCAATAACATGTTGACTGCTATGCCAAAACTAAGATTGAAGACTGAACTGAGGGTGTTGAATCTGTAAGTATTACTATGGAGTGTCAGTGGTAGCATTTAAACTGGGTGTCTCTGTTCTTGACTTCAACATCTGATCTGCTGCGAGTCGGAGTTCACTAAGGCCGCATTGACAACAGCAGGCTAATTAGTCCGTGGATCAAATATGGCCGACCCACTTGTTTGCTTGTCGCATAATGATTTAATATATTCAGTGTCTATAAGGGGATTAGGCAACAAGATTTTAAGTGGGTCGCCATATTTGATCTAAATACTAGTTAGTCTGCTGTGCTGAATACAGCCAAAAACTTGGTCTTGAATTTTCAAGTTCAGTTACCAGTCTAAAGTCCTGCTCCTATACAGGCCCAGGTGTGTGTGTTTTAGGTGTAAATAAGACTGTAATGTCACCAAGCCTTGTCATCCAGGTGTCACAGATACACACTGGAACATGGTAGAGGTAAACATCTCCTCCGAGAGAGTGGCTCACTATCTGATTAAACAGGTGTTAGCAAGATAGGGAGACCTGTCCCCCCCCCCCTCCCCCTCCTTCTCTCTCCCCCCTTCCTTCCAAACCCTTTAGGTTTTTGAAATTGGATTTTAAAAGTGGGACAATTGATAATGATTATGATAATTTGATAATGGAAATGTTGATGCTTATTTCTTGCTGCTTAAATAAAAAAAAATAAAATGGAATAAAAAATATCAAATTTTAGCTAAAATGGATTTTGAATGAAGTATAAGTATTTTGAAAAAAAAAATGTAGAAGGCAAATGTTAAGTCTTAATATAACATGGCGAAGAAATAAATGAATAAATGACCTGGTAACATTCTTGGAATGTTGGACTGGAGTGAAATCAAAGAAAAGTGCCGTGGATGTCCAACATGGCAGCCATGCTTGGCCTCTAGCCACTGCGCTGTGAGCAGAGTTGTGTGTGGAACATGCTAGTAGACAACCTGTCCAGAAATGAATACGACGAGGAGATGATGTACACATAGTGACAGAGTACTGTGTGTGTGTGAGTGTGTGTGTGTGAGAGAGAGAGAGAGAGAGAGAGAGAGAGCAAAGGAGTGTAATAATTCTTATCTCAAAAGGAGAGGAATGTCCTTCATAAGTTAAGAAGTTTTCAATTAAAAAAAATACATAAAATTTGAGTTAAAAAGACAGATGCACCAAAAATATATATGGAACAAAAAAGAAAATTAGACCAGACATTTTTTGTTCTTCAAAACCCGTAGCAGAGTCTCAGTTACAAAATTTCCTCCCCAAAAAACACTGCATTCACCACTCTCTGCTTGAACACTGGTGGAAATAATTAGGTCAGAGCTGTCAGCGTAGCTGTCAAATCTGTGAAACTTGAGGCGAGCAGGGAGGAAGATGACAAGTCTTCAACGCCCTGAACACCACAGCAACAAATTACATCCAGTTATTGGCAGAGAGCGTTCCTGATATCCACCCTGAGAATGGCGCAGTCCTGAGAGGAGGATATTGGTGATCCACAGGGTTGACAGGGTACCCTTGGGGTGGAAACTTGAATATTGTTGAATTGTCAAATCTTAAAAATGTGTGAGATGGGACAAATGATTGAAGTTTTAAAAAATAAGTGAATGAATGGATTAAAAAAATAAAAAAAATTAATAAAGTAAAGTAGAAAAGCAGTCAGACATTGCAACCTCTGCCACGACGAATAATTAAGTAATATTAACCATAATTTAATTGATTAATTAATTATTTAATCAACACCAAAATCCGTCCATGACTTTATGCATAATGTTGGGCACAGGCAAACAAACAAACCAACCCACAAACAGAAGGGAAAACATAACCTCTTTGTTGGAGGTAGTAAATAAAAACTGACAGCTCAGAGCTGGACCAGAAGACAGCAGAGGGAGCTTCCTGCACTCTTCTCTTCCATCCTTTCTGTCTTCTCTCACCATGCCCTTCTCTTGTTGGACCTCATCTGAAGTCAAATTTCCACGTCACTTTTTCTAACCAGCTGCAGTTTATTTCTGTCCCTTTTACAGATGTCTTTATTAACTTGACAGTGACATATCACCATAAGTTGCTGACAATTTCATGTAATAGGCTTTTATATTAAAGAAAAGAGAGGGAGCAAGTGCCTTGGCTGCTGAATGAAAAAATGACACATGAGACATAGAAGAAGAAGAGTTTTTCTTTTAGTCTTTGTTATTTTGAGGTTTGGCGCGTTTAGAGCTAGCATGCTGGTAGGGGATTAGATTGGATTGGAGTGGCATGTAAGTGGGAGGGGGTAGAAAAATGGTTTGAGTCTTTCTTCCCATCTTTTTTTCTCTCTGTGCGTGTGTGTGCGTGCGTGTGTGTGTGTGTGTGTGTGTGTGTGTGTGTGTGTGTGTGTGTGTTTGTGAGAGAGAGGGTTCCTTTTCAAAAGATAAGAAAGGGATGAGGGGAAATCTCTGAATTGCATTTCAAAAGTTGTGGAAATTATATATGGAAATGAAATAGTGATACAAAGGAAATTTTTCAAAATAATTGAGTTTGAAATTATTGAGATATCTGAAATAATTTAGACATTCAAAACACGTGAATAGTTTTAAAGAATTTACAGGGAATGACACTTATCCTATCAAAATTCACAGTGAAATATCAGGAGGCAAATTTGACAGATTGCTGACATTTAGGGTTTCATATCAAAGTGGAGGTTGACTTCTCGCAAGAAAACAAACATAATTGGACAGTCTGTGCTTTATGAAGCATGTTTCTCTATGTTATGACAACATTTCAGTAACTTTTATGCCATTTAAAAAAGGAAAACTTCTAAATTGCCGTCAAGCCTGGGATGTTTTTTTCATCACTTAAACATTTTGCTTCTAAGGTCCATGGAAAAAAAATCATAGAGGACAATAAAAGTTGAACTGGACAAAATATCAGCAAATAGCCTGCGGCAGCGGCAAATATTATAATTTCGGTCCATCACTGATGTTGGCACGGAGAGCTTGTTGCTGATAAACATATCTACAAAACTTCACCTCGCGTGTTTTCTGCCTCACTACAGCAGTGTTGATCTCTCCCCGCCGGCAGTAACAGTATCATCAGCATTCACCACACCACTGGAACTAGTAACATTAAAGTGACTGCTTCCTTCCAGCTGCAGGGGCTGAGGCCTTGTGGCTAGGGGGAGAATTCCTCTACTCCTGTCTTCATCCCTCTCCAGGGCCAGGCAGAATAAAATAAAATGCCCTTGTCAAGCATTTGTATGATTTAGAAGAGAAGGGGTAAGGGGGGGGGGGGCTTGGTGTGGCATCGCATGTTTTAAGAAAAAAGAGAAGTCTTATTTATGAATATTTAAAAGATGGGCATTATCTGCCCTGCTGTGAGGTATGAGATTTATGGTGCCAGTGGATGGATTTGTGTACAGTGATGCTAAACCAGGGTTGATTTTAACCAAAGTTTTTCTGCTGCTGTGTTAGTAGTTAAACATGTGGCTGGCCATGCATTGAGTTTGTCTTGGGGCCCCCTGCAGGTCTAATGACACGTGCTGCCCTCGCATGAGATCTGCCAATCTGTCATCTAGCGATATCTCGGAGAAATATGATCAGTCCATGATGGAATGTTAAGGCCAGGGCTTCATCATCATTAAAATATTGTTGATTTTTGTAGGGTTTTCAAGATCAACTATTTTATTGTTCACCAAAATTTCACTTTAAACTTGGGGCATGTGTATGTTTTTTGTTTTTTAGTAAAAGCCTTTTTCTCCCCTCTAAAGTCTTAAAAAGACCAAAACAATCTTTCCTTGAATTTTTTAAATTGTCAATTCGAAATCTAGTTATATATTTGATTTTACATCTTATGGATGTCAAATTGATTTTTCATTAAGTGGAACCATCTCTTCCTCTTTTTCAGAGCCTCCAACAAGATTGATGCTATAGATGGCAGTGTTCTCCAAGACCTGCCTGCCTTGGAGTCTCTGGATCTCAGCATGAACAAACTGACAGAAATCAAGTTGGGGATCTTTGAGAATAACAGTGCCATGCAGCAACTGTGAGTAGCTTCTAAAAGAGATATCTTTCTTGCTTTCTTTCTATTTTATTTCTTATTACACTTCATTTCCAAACACCTCAATTAAAAGCAGTACAAGTGATGGTGACATATAAGGAGAAAGTTACTACACATGCGGAATGTGGTGGTTGCTTTCTGAGTGCTTTTCTAGTTATGATATTTTGCTGTGGGGAAATAAGTCTCATAATATTTCATGTCTCCCTTGGAAAAACACTCTCTGTTCTTACTCGCCTCCTCCCCCCCCCCCCCCCCCCCCCCCCCCTCCCACAAACCCTATCATTTGTCTGAAGGGAGGGACCCATAAGAGAATGTTAGTACAATACTTTTACACATTGATCAATCTGGTGTGGGGATTGGGTGGATAAAAACGTGTCAAAATCTTATGTTAATAATTGGAGGGGTCAGTGAAGTCATTGACTATTGATGATTGGATGAGGGCTTAGTGGAAATTCACTGAAGCGTATCAGAGGCGAGTTAAACCCTGGTATAGATTTCTTTAGGTGACTAAAATGTCGTGTTTTCAGAGAGGACTGTGAGGTTTTTTTGGGGCTTATTGCTTATCTGGTGTACAGATTATAGTGCATTCTAATTTTCCAAGATTTTTTTTCTACCTCTACAGTTCCTGTTCTTGGAATATTATCAGTAGGAGCTGTAAGTGCCTTTTTTTTGCACATAAAGTGATGTGACATTTTAGCACCTTTAGTATTTTGACAAGAGCTAAGAGAAAGCAGAAAGTATTGATCAAGATGGGGTTTGTGCGTTGGGTGGAGTGCTTGATGCAGCTTTTGAAAAATATATTGAACAACAATGATACAAGAATAATAAATACGTGCACATTTCTAGATAATTAAAGAGTGCAGCCATTCTGTATAGAATTCCCTCATACTCTTTGAAAAAGCTTTTTTTCTGTATATCTTGTAAATTTTTCACACCTGTGGGTTTTGATAAGTATTATGTCAGTGACTTTGTGTGGCAGTTTTGTGCCACTGTTCCCACTGAACTTGTATCAGGGACACAAACACATGAAATTCTATGATTAATTGATGGAAATCTAAATGAATTGAAAAGACGTGGAAACAACAACATCTGTTCTTTACATTTTGAACAATGGATCTAGTTGGTATTTTTTTAAAAAAAACTAGACTTTGATAAAAGTTCTTTTAATTGAATGTGTATTAAAAAACTTATTATTTATTTAGAGTGAACAGCAGATCAGTCTATTCACATTGAAGATCTATTTATGAGTTCATGAAAAAGGCATCCATTTTCTTTCTTTTTTATTCTCCAGAACATTAAACAACAACAAGATCAAGGTTTTGGAGGAGCATACGTTGGACAACTTAGCCAAACTGGAAGTTCTGAAGATCAGCAGAAATCGGTTGTCTGGGTTACCCAAAGATCTCTTCCGGCAGCTGAAAAAATTGAAATTTTTGTAAGTATTGCGCTCATCAACCTCTTTTTACACTCACTGAACAGGACGAATTGCGCAATTTATTTATTTATTTATTTATTTATTTATTTATTTATTTTTGATAAACAAATCCAAGGTGTCTGGTTGAAAACTGTAGAAAGTGATTCTTTATTTGATATTTGGGAGGAGTATTCTAAAAAAAAGATTTATGAATGAATAAAAATAAATTAATTAATAAAAGATTTTTCAATAGAAAAGAGGTATTGTAATAGAGTTATGGTGAGCCTGGCTACCAAAGCACTCTCTGCTACGCGCTGCAGGTGCTGCTTGTGTAACTAATTAAATCGTGAAAAAAACTTAGCGTACCAGGCTCCCTATTGTGACAGTTGACACGAGGTACGGAGGACACTCTCTAAACAATACCCCTTTTAACAACAGAAACTGCTGGATCTGGAAAACTCAGCGACAACTGATGTGGATCTCCCACTTCATACCAGCATCGACTGAGCAAAAATGTTTTTAACAATTATGAAAGATGTTTTGACGCATGAAGAAAGAAGCTCAAATGTTATACAAATGTTTTTTCAGTTAGTCTTTGTAACCTTTGAGACTGATAAATATTATTCCGGAGAGTATTATGCAATTTTTTTTAGTGTAAAGAAATGCGATTGTAAAAAAACATGCATAGAATCAATTATGACAGTTGTCCTATTGCGCAACAACATGACTTGTCAACGTCTGTGACAAAGTCTGAGGGTGCTTGGCCGAGTGACAAAATTACTAAATTGATTCACATGACAGTAATTGGATAGTGTGGCACTAGGGGCGGACTGTGGTGACAGGTGCTGTATTGGCTGTCATACAGGGTGGGGGTGGGGCTGGGGGGGGGGGGGCGGTAAGATAACCACAGAAAGGGCCATATCTTTTCTCTAGTCTCATCTCAGCATAATGTACCTTTTTGATAGGTCAACTAAATTTTTCATGTATTCAAATGTTTGGGCATGTGTGTGTAACAGTGCTTGGTTAAAAATAAGTACAGAACATTTATTTTAGAAATATATAATAAATAAGTTAAAGACTTTGTAAAAAAAAAACATTGCATGGTGTCATTGCATGTGTGACAGTTATATTCTGTATACACTGTAACAAGAAGCCCAAACATGAGGCAGTCGTGTTCACCCTCCACGCCACCATAATGGTGTGTTTGACATGGTGCTGGCCGCCATAATGGTGTGTTTGACATGGTGCTGGCGTTGTCAAAATTTTGGTGATGGATGGGACCCTGTGTTACCTCACAAAATAGATGATCATCCATGTTAATGGGCCCTGGTGCAGTACTGCCTGCCCTTGTCATGGATACTGTGTTAGATTTCAGTGTCCCAGGTTTTCCATGCATTGTAAAGAGGAAAAAAATAATGAGAAAGTTGCTTATTATGTGGAGAGTATATATATATATATATGTAGAAATGGCCACACATCGCATGATTCAAAAATATGACTGATTTTTTTAAAGAGTTTTTAAGGATACAGAAAAAGAGAAAGAGTTTGCAAGAGAGTTATAGGACAAATAAAACTTCTGGAAAAGATATTATATTTCAACATTTACATTTTGATCCCAAGTGAATAAATTGCAACAAAGGTAAATTGCCCCTCTCCCCCCACCCACCCACACACAAACACACACACACACACACACACACACACACACACACACACACACACTGACACTAATAGCCAGTTCTCTTCATCCAAACTCAACACATTTTAAGGTGTGAAAGTATCAACAAAGTAGACTTCTGTCAAAATATTGGGCTCTTAGTTGGCATTTTGTGTATATTTTTGGTAGGGAAGAGAGTTTGTGTGTCTTCTGCCTGGAAACAGTTTCATTCTAGTATTGTTTTAGCATGAAGTCATGACATCAGTCAATACATGCATCTGCCATGGGGATTTGGAAAGTCTTCGATAATCTCTTCAATTTTTAATTTGTCTGTGATTTTTTTTTTTTTTTGTAATGATTTTGACCACTTTGAATCATCCTGAGTTGTCCAAAATTTGGATCAGTTAATGTTAAACTATTAGATAAGTTCAATCTACATGAGTAGTTATGCACGATATTCTCATATTTTCTAGGGATCTCAGCCGCAATCGGTTCACAGAGATCAATGGTCTTGCCTTCAAAGGACTAGACAACCTAATTACGCTGAAGCTCAAGAAAAACCGGCTCAAGGCCATGGCGGATGGCGCGTTTTATGGACTGCATAATATACAAAATCTGTAAGTAATGTATTGTTTACTAGTATAGGAATTTCAGGGAAAATTTGTTTTGACATGTCCTGAAAATGAAGGCGTTTTAGAATTCATTTTTGTCACTATCTTTCAGTTTTTCCTTTTAAAAATGTCTTATTTACCCATGGGACCTAAACCTGAGACCTTTGAAACATCTTGTAAATGTTAAATAGTTTGTGACATTCAAGTTAAATGATAATTTGCAGAAAGACGCGTGTTGAAATTTAGGCTCATCTTGGTTAACAGACACATACATAGTTTCAGAAAGGGTTGATAGGTGATTGCTAATGTTTCTGCTGTTATAGTTTTTGTGGAGTGATGACTAAAAGCTGCAACAACGATTTCCTGGATTTTTGGCACATTTTAACTAAGTCATGACTTAAACCTCTGTATCGAAGTGAAATTTTTCTTATTTCTAAATTAGTTTATTCTGCTTTTAATTGTAACATTAAAATTTTTTGTCAGAAATTGTGTAAAAAATACTAAATGAATAAAGATATAAAATATGTACGTTATTTTTTGTTTTTGCTTTGTATTATACAGCTGTATTTTCTGATTTTCAGATATCTTGATGCCAATAACATCAGCGTGGTCACCAAGAAGTGGCTGTATGGGCTAAACAAAGTCCAGTTGCTGTAAGTTGACTTCTTCTATCACTTCTACAGAATATTTTATAATGTACACTGAGCAAAAATATGCCCCCCCCCCCACCCTCCCCAAAGTGAATTGTTTGTGTAATGTAATGGGTGACACCAAATCAACTGCTATTAATCTGTAGCACATTCAACAACCAAATTAATTTTTAAATATTTGAAATATTGCATTGAGGGTTTATATTTTTGCTCAGTATATTTAATGAGACACACAAATATCCCACATCCCTGAGTTTTTCCCGTGGAATCTTTTCACCTGATTACTGAAATGTTTGCCTCGCATTTTGATCAGTCCTACACATGGTTTACCCTTAAGAAGGCATTCCAGAGGTTTCTGTCTCTTCATAATTGAGTTTTCTGTTAAAAGTTTTAAGAAATTCAGGCATTATTTATCCTGCCTAGTTACCGTGGGTCCCTCCTGTAATGTATTGAGTTGAAGAGGTTGGTATAATCAGACAGGGGATGAGGCTTGTTAACTCAATACGAACAACATGTTCGAGAAATTTAAAGAGATGGCTTCCCAAACCGGAACCTCATGCCACTGGGTTAGGAATATATTGTGGAACAATTGATAAAATATGGATCAAAAGGTCGTTAATTCCTGCAGGCTGCAGATATCTTGGTGGAAAATATATTCCATCGGTGATGTTGCGTAGAGTGAGAAAAAGAATTGTTTGCTTGGACTTTTTTGGGGTTCTGGAAAAAAATCAGCAGATATAGATTTATTTTGCTGGTCCCTATTTTACTGGTGTGTTTTTCACCATGGTAGGGCAGGTGTAGGTTGAATTCTACAAATGAGTGATGTCTGCACCAGAGATGCATAGTGTTGAAAAATCCTGGATTTACTTCCAGATTGTAATTAATGGCTGCCATGCAGAGTGTTGGCATGGTCTAACACGAGAATGTTGGTATTTGGCAGTTAACATCACCTAAGCCATATTTAGATAATTAGACAACAAATCCTGGAATTAACACACATCATCTTGTGTCACGGCCCGGCAGCGAGAGAGGGGATGTTTACCAATATGTCCCATCACTCGGACTTCATTTACATTCACAACACATCCTGGGTAAGGGCTGATTTCGCAAGCTAAAATAAGCATGTGGGCCCGTTTTGGCGTTTGTTTCTGGAGCACGGTGTTGATCAGCCGGGTTGTTAGTCCACTTGTATAAACAATGCCGTGTTGGTTCTAGCCAGCTTTCTCACCAGGTTTTAAATCATTACTGTCTGCAACATGTGACCTCTAGTGGTGAGACTTGCGCAATCCCAACCTGCAATATCGTGATGATATTTAGCTCAAAAGAAGTGATGGGGAAGACCCAGCCGCCTTGTAAAAAAGGGCAAGCGTAAAGGCAAATGATGCAAGTCAATCCACATGGTTGATAACATTGATACTAGTGAAGGGGAGTTGATAGGGTCGGGGGGGGGGGAGCTGGGGGTTGTCTGGGAGCAGCTGTCTCTACAGGAGTACACAAGTTCTTGACCTTGAGGATCTGAACGAGATATCGAGCTCTTTTCAGTGCTGCTCCCTGCTGGTAGAGATATTGTTATCCTAGGCTGGCATTTTAGACTTGGGCCTTCATATAAAGAAGCTACTGCCTAAATTCACTGCCCCCCCCCCCCCCCCCCCCCCCCCCCCCTCCTCCTCCTTTGCCCCCTCTCTGAAGCAGTGATTAGAACTTGAGCTACAGGTGCCCTGGTTGCTGTTCTATTGTATAACCTGGCTGTTATTGATAACTGCTATAAAGTTTGTGGGGAAACAGTCTGATTATCACAAAGGCAAAGGGGACAGTGATCTAATGAGAGTTGCATACACACACTGGGTGAATACAGATATGGCCTTTGGTTTGTGAACATGATACGGCAGGAATTAGTCTACTTGTCTTAGGGTGCATTCCCAGAGATTTAGATCGATCCATAGATTTAGATTTAGATCGACCTAACTCCCTGGGGGTTCACGCTAAATTGCAATCAGTCAGTGCACCATAGTTAATTACCCCCTTACAGCTTTTAGTAGGCGGGACAGACACTTAAGCTGGCTAAGCTGATAGTAATCTAGTGAGACTCCTCACAGGGATAGATTGATCTAAAATCTATGGGAATGAGGTCTTAAACTCATCCTTAACAGATAACTGTAATGTTAAATATGCAAAAACTGCATTAAAAACATTGTTATATATATGTTAAGAAGTTTTCTGGATATTAATTGAATTTTGAATAAATTTTACATTATATAGTTTGGAAATTTTTGATGATTATGAAAAAGAAGTATATATTCATGTTTTATTTTTCCAGATCCCTGTCCCATAATGCCATATCAAACATCAGCAAAGGCTCATGGGAATGCTGCCCTATGTTACAACAGCTGTAAGTCCACTTCAACTTCAAAACATCAACTTTTTCTTCCACCTGATCAAAGAACTAAACTTTATAACTAAACATGGATTCATAAAAGAAGATTATGATAAAGAGCACCATAACAAGTCAAACTTTTTTCTGTATAGTATTTTCCCAGTAATATTGAAAATTATTCATGTAACAAGTTATTCAGGATAGTCATTAAGGTTATAATATCTGGCCTTGCAGTGACCTGTCCAGTAACAGACTGACCACAATCGTAGAGGACAGCACTTTCCACCTCCTGCCATTACTACGCGTTCTTACGTTGACCAATAACCAGATCTCGTACATTGCGGGAGGTGCCTTCAGGAGCATGGGCAATCTGGAAGTGTTGTAAGTATCTCAGGGTATTCATACAGCTATCAGCTATTGTGAATGTGAGATGGTATCTGAAGGGAATTGAATTAAGAAAAAATAATTATCAGAATCGCATAGGTTTCAGCCCATTCAGGCATGATTTCTGTTACTGCTGTAATTTAAATTGTTAATTTTTTATCGTGCCAGGTGTTCTTTGATAAGTAGATTATTTCAAAGGAAATGAATACACGTTTGAAAATGTAATCACCAAAATTTCGATTTTCAGAGAGTTGGCTGGCAATGAGATATCCTGGACTATTGACATGAATGCAGCATTTGAAGGTTTGACCAGTTTACTGCAGTTAGATCTAAACAATAATCACATCAAGTCCATCTCTACCACCTCCTTCAGCGGCCTGGTACAGCTGCGCCATCTACAGTTGGTTAACAACAACATCACCTCCATACAGGAAGATGCATTTGCTGATCTTGTGAGCTTGGAACAGATGTAAGTTTTCAATCATATTTGTTTGTGCGTGCGTGTGTGTGAGAGAGAGAGAGAGAGAGAGAGAGAGAGAGAGAGAGAGAGAGAGAGAGAGAGAGAGAGAGAAGAGCTCCACCATCATCTTTAGGTTAAACACTAAACAGATCAAATGTTTTGTCCATCCCTTCAAAATTTGAACTCTCAGAGTCTAAAAGATGATTAAAAAAACACAACTATCTCCTCAAAAACAATAGAAAAAATACAAACAGGAAAGTTCAAGGAGAACTTCATTGTTGGGCATAAACAGTGATTCTCTGTTTACAGTACTCCAAACGTAAAGTACATTGAGTCTTCAGGTCTTCTTTTTTATTTGGACAGTGATCAAGAAAGCAGTGTATTAAATAAGCAAGCCTGTTCTTCACCTCCACTGAGACAAGAGGTTACCAGACATAAGACTGAGTCATCTTAGCTTTAGAATTGTGAAAGGATGTTTGAATTGGCTGAAAATCTCTTTATCTTTATTTTTTTGTGATTCTCAGCCTGTAGAGCACCACCTATATTAAAATGTAATGATTATGAAAATATTTTGTAAAATGGCAATTCAATAAGAACAGTAACAAACAGATTTTTTTTTTTTTTTTTTTTTTAGATTAAAAAAACACAATCTCAGAAAAAGTTAATACTCTGAAAATTGTACTTAACAAGAAATTATCTCTTCTTGGTTAAATCTTATTTTAAGATTTATGTTACATGGAATTACATATGAGTTTATAAAAAATGAAAATCACAGACTGACGATCAGTCTGGTCTTACTTACAGTGGATTTAGTCACCGTATTCTGTGCCAAAAAATAAGGTAGGAGTCAAGGTGCTGAATGACAGCTTGGTTTATTTTTACTTTCAGTAAATTCAACACCAGCACACTCCTGTGTGACTGCCAGCTAAAATGGCTGCCAATATGGCTGCAGCAGAAGCAGTTTGAGGCGATGGTCAGTGCTCGATGTGGTCATCCAAGAACACTGCAGGGCTCCAGTATACTGGACGTGAGCCAGGAGGACTTTACTTGTAGTGAGTTGAAACTCCCCAACTTCACTTCTTGGTTTTTGATCCTTCACTTAATAAAAGTCTGAAAAAAAATTAATATTTTTTGGCATTTGTTCTTTCACAACTTTAGATCTGAAAAAAATTCAAACTTCTTTTTTTAATTAAAAAAAAATTTACAACATAAAAGATCTGTGAAAGGTTTGTATTCCAATTGATGATTGAAGCAATTTCTGTATAGATCTATATTAAAAAATAGATGTTGTATATTTTAGCTGACTTTCCAAAGCCAGTGATGGTGACTGAGCCAACAGCAGTCATTGCACTGAAAGGCAACAACATGAGCTTGTCTTGTGCTGTACAGAGCAGCAGTGACTCTCCCATGAAGGCAGAGTGGAGGAAGAATAGTGTGGTGAGTAGCACTTTTATGCATAATTTTCAAAAATAAAATTCTCTTTGTAATAAGATTGTGAGTTTAAATGTTTAAGTATTTTAAAGGATTTATTTATTAATTATTTATTTACTTAATTTTACTTGTGTTTTTGACTGTATTAGGATAATACTAAGACTATCACTGATATTTTACAATTTCATAATTTGCATTTTCTTTTTCAGCCAATGCATAATGCAAATGTAGAGAACTTTGCATCGCTGAGGAACGACAACGTGATCAAGTTGACATCCATCCTCCACTTGACGCATGTCCAGGATGTGGACTCGGGCAGCTACCAGTGCATTGTTACCAACCAGTTTGGATCTGTCTTCTCCAAGAAGGCCAGAGTTAATGTATATGGTAGGTTTCAGCATGTGTTTTGGATTGGAGCTAGTAACTATTATTTGACATATGTATTGTATATATGCTTAGTTTGGGAGGAGGGAAGAATTCATTGAGCTTGTGAATGGTTGATTTTCAAAAAGGTTAATCATTTTGGCCAATGAGAAGTGATTTATTTTTTTAACATCTTAACATGGAGACAATGAAAAAACCTATTTCACCATATAAGCATATAGTTGTCTCTATGTGTTGTGCCTAAGATTGAAACTGGGATATCTGTATTGATTGAAATTTGTCTGAGATCTCAGGACGTGAGTGACAGTGGGTGTTTTTGTTTGTGTGTCTTGGAGACATACTCTGTTATTCGTATCCAGTCTGTGTGTAACAATTGGAGCAGACGGCAGACAGACATTATCAATACAGTTCAATAGGGGTCAGCACTCCCAAGATAAGCCACACAGACTTTGAGGGGTTTGCTGTGAAGTTTTGCTCTGTGTGTGCCTAGATAAATAACTTACTACCTTTATCTGCTACAATTACTTCCCCCGATACTGCCTGGTGCACCTGTATGCAGGGGTTGTGTAATAGTCTCTTTTTCTCTTCCAATTGAGGTCGAAGAAGGTTTAGAATTGTTACGCATTTTCACACTTTGCTGCCTTCCTGTTATTGATTTTCTAGTGATTATTTAGTGGCTCCATTCATCTGTACTGGTGTCAGTGTCAGTGGGTATTAGCTCGGCTAATGTGGCCACAAAAGATGTCTGGTTTATTACCAGCTGTGAGAGAGGAGAAGCACAGTGGGGACAGGAGCCTGTCTTCTCAGCCAGGGGCAGGAGTTGAGGCCCTGTGAGGGGGGGGGGGGGGAGTTGTTAATTTACCTGTTTGGATATTGTGAGACTTGGGACTAATATATAGTAATGTGGAGTAATGTAGAGTGATGAATGCTGTTTGTTTTGTCAATGAAAGATGATGTCCAAGCAAGGTGTTTCATTATGGAATTTATTGTTATTGACTGACCTTGTGCCCATCCCTTTAACAGGAAATAATAAGACCAAAATGCTTCCTGCTGCAGAAACTGATACATGGGATTTTGTCCACTAACTTGAACAAAATAAAGATAATTTTAAGAAAATATAATAGATTGCTTCTTAACAGAAAATGAAAAACCATTTCACTGCATTAATGTGTCTTATTTGATCCAGTCTACCTGGAATCTATTCATTTCTATTCATTTTCTGAAATCTATTTTTTTACATGTGAAATTTAAAAACTATGTAATTGTCCCCATATTTATACAAAAGACACTGAAGAAACTGCTTAATTTTTTCCAGTCTATCCGGTGTTCACTAAGACCCCCCTCGATGTGTCCGTTAAGGCGGGAAAAACAGCCAGACTGGAGTGTGCAGCACACGGAGAGCCACAACCAGAGGTCTTCTGGCAGAAAGATGGGGGCGAGGACTTCCCAGCTGCACGTGAACGGCGCATGATGTTTGCTAGAGAGGACGACGTGTTCTTTATCTTAAAAGTGAGCAGTTTGGACCAAGGGTTGTACAGTTGCATGGCCAGGAATGGAGCCGGAACTATCATCGCTAATGCCACGCTGACAGTGTTTGGTGGGTAGAGTTCGGTATTCAAATCTCTCTAACCATGTTTTTTTGTGAATTAAATTCAGCTCTGGACTTAATTTGTTATTAGTTACACCATTTTTTGATTTGTCATTAGTTACACCATTTTTTGATTAATCTAGGTCTAATTTGTTCATTCTTACATTTGCCTGAAGTGTTATTCTTGAAGTTAGAGTATAGCACCTACACAGAAGTTTGGGTGTATTTGGAGAACTGTAAGATTATAAGTTGTAATTCCTCTTCAGAAAACCCGTCTTTTGTCAAACCAATGGAGGACAAGCAGACTAAGGTTGGGGAGACCACTGTCCTGGAATGCCTGGCTGCAGGGAGTCCCAAACCCAAACTGACCTGGCTCAAGAACGATAAACCGCTGGGGGTGACGGAACGCCATTTCTTTACAGCCAACGACCAGTTACTGGTCATTGTCCAGACACGGCCAGAGGATGCCGGGAGGTATACGTGTGAGATGTCCAACACTCTGGGGATGGAGAGAGGGACGTCCCAGCTGACTGTTATCAATTTGGAGTCCCCCTCACCTGGAAACAATGGCGGTGGATTGGATGACGAGTCCACAACGACAGGGATTATAATAATAGCTGTGGTGTGCTGCGTGGTGGGAACGTCCTTGGTCTGGGTGATTATTATTTATCAGACCAGGAAGAGGAGTGACACATACAGCAGTACACCTACAGGTGAGAACATGTGATATGATATTCCTTTATTGTTTTATTAGATGAAGTTGTCTGTTCAGTTCTTTATCAGTATTAGGGGAAGTCACAAAAAACTTTCATTGCGAAAGTCTGAATGCACTATATTTCATTAAATTAAACTTTTTATATATTTCATATTTCATATATTTCATAAGAATAAATTCTCCTTAATATATAAAGCTCTAGGTTTTTACTAGTTCAGCAATATTTCAGTGTCACAAAAATGAGGCTTTAGGAATGCTAATGCTGCTTTTGTTGCATAACACAGCTGTTGAAATTTTTTTGCTGGATCTTTAATGAAATATTGTAATTTCTACAGATGAGACAACTTTACCCGGTGACTTGACGCCATATAATCCATCAGATGAGGAACGGGAAAGCTCAAAGTCAGACCAGTTTCTGGAGTATCAGGGACATGTGTTACCCATGTTCCAGTCACACCCCCGGTACGCCAAGGCGGAGTGTGGGCGCTCGGCAGCCATCTTCCCAAGTGATGTGGAGGATGACGATCTAAAACAGTCAGTGCCGCTGACTTGTGATGAACACCAGCCGGCTGCAGAGTCAGGTTTGTGCTAAGATGATTTTAAAAAATTTAAACTCTTTTTTACATCTTCAGAATTGTTAAAAGTTGTGAAGATAATTGTACCACCAGCGTTAGCGCTGGCGGTACACATGGTTTTAGTCCCGTCCGGTCCGTTCCGCCGGCTCCTGCGGCTCCGCCGCCATGTTACCGTTACCGCTTCTCCTCCTAGACGGTAAGGGCCCCCATACCCATCTCTTGGATTTAGGTCACCTATAATC
Source organism: Lingula anatina (assembly GCF_051362555.1). Lineage (NCBI taxonomy): Eukaryota > Metazoa > Brachiopoda > Lingulata > Lingulida > Lingulidae > Lingula > Lingula anatina. The sequence continues at coordinate 523,891 of NC_141772.1, forward strand.
TCAACTCGTTCCACGTAAAATTTGGGCTTTGTCGGTATTGGGGTCTAGGTGTGGCACTCATTGCAATGCACCCTTGTCCAAAAATGGCAAAATTAAATGCTAATTATCTACCCTACGGAAGGAATTATGGGAAAAATTTCTACAGACAGCTTTCCAAAAGTCATATGTGTAGATTTCAAATATGCCCTTGGATTTGACCTTTGACCTTTATTTCAAGGTCAAACGGGCAAAAATTTTCAAAAAAATGAATTTTTTTACGAAAAAAAATTTATTTGCCCTGTTATTCAGACACCACACAGACTTAACCAATAATATTATTGGAAAATGTTACCCTTCAGGTCATCTTTCATCTGTGTGAATTTGGGGTCAATCGGTGCATTTTCACGGGTGTAGCGGCCATAAGATACCGAAACTGAAAACTGTCTCTAATTCGGGAACCGTTAATGCTAGAGACCCATTCTTTTTTGCATTTTGTAGAGCATATAAAGCCCAACACTGGAGGTGGTCTCCGTTTTTTTGTATTCCATACGGTTTTCGAGTTACGCTGTATCAAAAAGTACATATTGGTGGTGAAAGCAAAAAGTGCAGTACGGTAATGGATAATAAATTTTGAACTCCGGAAAAATAAAACATAAGGCTTGGCAAAGCAGACAACTTGTGGTCAAAAATGACATTATTTCATCAAATTTGAACTTCTGGAACTTCAGAGCACCTCCCATTTCAAGAATTTTGACCAAAATGACCTTTTCTTTATTTTAATTAATTTTTTCTGTAGGAAATTTATGGCACATTAAGGTAACTCCGAAATTATAACATTTAGTCCCTTATATCTCCAAAACTGGAAGAGATAGGTCCATAGTTACTATTGAAGTTGAATAGGAAGTCATATACTGGCAATCTTACTGTGACCTTGAAATTGACCTTTGACCTACTTTTCACCATGAATTGAACTTTGCAAATTTTGCTTCCCTTTTATCTCCAAAACTGGCAGAGATAGGTCCATAGTTACTATTGAAGTTGAATAGGAAGTCATATACTGGCAATCTAAATGTGACCTTAAAATTGACCTTTGACCTACTTTTCACCATGAACTGAACTTTGCAAATTTTGCCTCCCTTTTATCTCCAAAACTGGCAGAGATAGGTCCATAGTTTCTATTGAACTTGAATAGGAAGTCATATACTGGCAATCTAAATGTGACCTTAAAATTGACCTTTGACCTACTTTTCACCATGAACTGAACTCTGCTAATTTCTTTCTCTTTTAACTCCAAACCTGGCAGAGATAGCTCCATAGTTACTATTGAAGTTGAATAGGAAGTCATATACTGGCAATCTAAATGTGACCTTAAAATTGACCTTTGACCTACTTTTCACCATGAACTGAACTTTGCAAATTTTGCCTCCCTTTTATCTCCAAAACTGGCAGAGATAGGTCCATAGTTTCTATTGAACTTGAATATGAAGTCATATACTGGCAAGCTAAATGTGACCTTAAAATTGACCTTTGACCTACTTTTCACCATGAACTGAACTTTGGAAATTTTGCTTCTCTTTTATCTCCAAAACTGGCAGAGATAGGTCCATAGTTACTATTGAAGTTGAATAGGAAGTCATATACTGGCAATCTAAATGTGACCTTAAAATTGACCTTTGACCTACTTTTCACCATGAACTGAACTCTGCTAATTTCTTTCTCTTTTAACTCCAAACCTGGCAGAGATAGGTCCATAGTTACTATTGAAGTTGAATAGGAAGTCATATACTGGCAATCTAAATGTGACCTTGAAATTGACCTTTGACCTACCATACGATGAACTTAACTTTGATTGTACTATTGAAGTTGAATAGGAAGTCATATACTGGCAATCTTACTGTGACCTTGAAATTGACCTTTGACCTACTTTTCACCATAAATTGAACTTTGCAAATTTTGCTTCCCTTTTATCTCCAAAACTGGCAGAGATAGGTCCATAGTTACTATTGAAGTTGAATTAGAAGTCATATACTAAATGTGACCTTGAAATTGACCTTTGACCTACTTTTCATCATGAACTGAACTTTGCAAATTTTGCTTCCCTTTTATCTCCAAAGTTACGCTGTATCAAAAAGTACATTTTGGTGGTTAAAGCAAAATGTGCAGTACGGTAATGGATAATAAATTTTGAACTCCGGAAAAATAAAACATAAGGCTTGGCAAAGCAGACAACTTGTGGTCAAAAATGACATTATTTCATCAAATTTGAACTTCTGGAACTTCAGAGCACCTCCCATTTCAAGAATTTTGACCAAAATGACCTTTTCTTTATTTTAATTAATTTTTTCTGTAGGAAATTTATGGCACATTAAGGTTACTCCGAAATTATAACATTTCGTCCCTTATATCTCCAAAACTGGAAGAGATAGGTCCATAGTTACTATTGAAGTTGAATAGGAAGTCATATACTGGCAATCTTACTGTGACCTTGAAATTGACCTTTGACCTACTTTTCACCATGAATTGAACTTTGCAAATTTTGCTTCCCTTTTATCTCCAAAACTGGCAGAGATAGGTCCATAGTTACTATTGAAGTTGAATAGGAAGTCATATACTGGCAATCTAAATGTGACCTTAAAATTGACCTTTGACCTACTTTTCACCATGAACTGAACTTTGCAAATTTTGCCTCCCTTTTATCTCCAAAACTGGCAGAGATAGGTCCATAGTTTCTATTGAACTTGAATATGAAGTCATATACTGGCAAGCTAAATGTGACCTTAAAATTGACCTTTGACCTACTTTTCACCATGAACTGAACTTTGGAAATTTTGCTTCCCTTTTATCTCCAAAACTGGCAGAGATAGGTCCATAGTTACTATTGAAGTTGAATAGGAAGTCATATACTGGCAATCTAAATGTGACCTTAAAATTGACCTTTGACCTACTTTTCACCATGAACTGAACTTTGCAAATTTTGCCTCCCTTTTATCTCCAAAACTGGCAGAGATAGGTCCATAGTTTCTATTGAACTTGAATATGAAGTCATATACTGGCAAGCTAAATGTGACCTTAAAATTGACCTTTGACCTACTTTTCACCATGAACTGAACTTTGGAAATTTTGCTTCTCTTTTATCTCCAAAACTGGCAGAGATAGGTCCATAGTTACTATTGAAGTTGAATAGGAAGTCATATACTGGCAATCTAAATGTGACCTTAAAATTGACCTTTGACCTACTTTTCACCATGAACTGAACTCTGCTAATTTCTTTCTCTTTTAACTCCAAACCTGGCAGAGATAGGTCCATAGTTACTATTGAAGTTGAATAGGAAGTCATATACTGGCAATCTAAATGTGACCTTGAAATTGACCTTTGACCTACCATACGATGAACTTAACTTTGATTGTACTATTGAAGTTGAATAGGAAGTCATATACTGGCAATCTTACTGTGACCTTGAAATTGACCTTTGACCTACTTTTCACCATAAATTGAACTTTGCAAATTTTGCTTTCCTTTTATCTCCAAAACTGGCAGAGATAGGTCCATAGTTACTATTGAAGTTGAATTAGAAGTCATATACTAAATGTGACCTTGAAATTGACCTTTGACCTACTTTTCATCATGAACTGAACTTTGCAAATTTTGCTTCCCTTTTATCTCCAAAGTTACGCTGTATCAAAAAGTACATTTTGGTGGTTAAAGCAAAATGTGCAGTACGGTAATGGATAATAAATTTTGAACTCCGGAAAAATAAAACATAAGGATTGGCAAAGCAGGCAACCTGTGGTCAAAAATGACATTATTTCATCAAATTTGAACATCTGGAACTTCAGAGCACCTCCCATTTCAAGAGTTTTGACCAAAATGACCTTTTCTTTATTTTAATTAATTTTTTCCGTAGGAAATTTATGGCACATTATGGTAACTCCAAAATTATAACATTTAGTCCCTTATATCTCCAAAACTGGCAGAGATAAGTCCATAGTTACTATTGAAGTTGAATAGGAAGTCATGTACTGGCAATCTTACTGTGACCTTGAAATTGACCTTTGACCTACTGTTCACCATGAACTGAACTTTGCAAAATTTGCTTCCATTTTATCTCCAAAGTTACGCTGTATCAAAAAACACATTTTGGTGGTTAAAGCAAAATGTGCAGTACGGTAATGGATAATAAATTTTGAACTCCGGAAAAATAAAACGTAAGGCTTGGCAAAGCAGGCAACTTGTGGTCAAAAATGACATTATTTCATCAAATTTGAACATCTGGAACTTCAGAGCACCTTCCATTTCAAGAATTTTGACCAAAATGACCTTTTCTTTTTTTAAATTAATTTTTTCTGTAGGAAATTTATGGCACATTATGGGAACTCCAAAATTATAACATTTAGGCTTCGTTCACATGCAATGTCTATTTTCTAAATTCTATTTTCTATTCGCAGGTTGTGATCATGGTCTGTTCCCTGAATATCCCGCGGAGTAATTACTGGCAGCGCGAGCCAGTTACTATAAGTTACTTTAAGTAACAGGCTCGCGCTGCCAGTAATTACACGGCGGGATATTCAGGGCATAGACTGTGATCATAAGATAGCGCGAATAGAAAATAGATTTTTAGAAAATAGACATTCCATGTGAACGAAGCCTTAGTCCCTTATATCTCCAAAACTGGCAGAGATAGGTCCATAGTTACTATTGAAGTTGAATAGGAAGTCATATACTGGCAACCTTACTGTGACCTTGAAATTGACCTTTGACCTACTTTTCACCATGAACTGAACTTTGGAAATTTTGCTTCCCTTTTATCTCCAAAACTGGCAGAGATAGGTCCATAGTTACTATTGAAGTTGAATAGGAAGTCATATACTGGCAATCTAAATGTGACTCTAAAATTGACCTTTGACCTACTTTTCACCATGAACTGAACTTTGCAAATTTTGCTTCCCTTTTATCTTCAAAGTTACGCTGTATCAAAAAGTACATATTGGTGGTTAAAGCAAAATGTGCAGTACAGTAATGGATAATAAATTTTGAACTCCGGAATAAGGCTTGGCAAAGCAGACAACTTGTGGTCAAAAATGACATTATTTCATCAAATTAGAACATCTGGAACTTCAGAGCACCTCCCATTTCAAGAATTTTGACCAAAATGACCTTTTCTTTATTTTAATTAATTATTTCTGTAGGAAATTTATGGCACATTATGGTAACTCCAAAATTATAACATTTAGTCTCTCATATCTCCAAAACTGGCAGAGATAGGTCCATAGTTACTTTTGAACTTGAATAGGAAGTCATATACTAGCAATCTAAGTGTGACCTTGAAATTGACCTTTGACCTACTTATAATCATGAACTGAACTCTGCTAATTTCTTTCTCTTTTAACTCCAAACCTGGCAGAGATAGGTCCATAGTTACTATTGAAGTTGAATAGGAAGTCAGATACTGGCAATTTACTGTGACCTTGAAATTGACCTTTGACCTACCATACGATGAACTTAACTTTGATTGTACCATTTTAAGTTATATATATTTTTTGCGTATTTTGAAAATTCTTGTTGATTGCATTTTTATAGCTTGTCAAGCATAAGACTGGTGGCTGTGTCCCTTATTTTGTGTATGTGGGGGTCTATACAAATGCGCTTGCTCCAGCTGGTGGTACAATATTCGGAGGCGGTATCGCCTCTCTGATCCTCTAGTTTAAACCAGATCTATCTGGTATGTTATCTGCCTCAATAAAAATTGTACAATCCTTAGGGTTAAAAACTTTTTGTGAGGTATATTCTGGGGCGAGCTGAAGTTTCAGATTAATGCCAATCTGAAGTTATACATAAAACTAAGTTAAATTAACATCATGTCATTCTGTGAAGTTATAACATATTATTTTTCTCCTTTACACAGAGCACAGTATCAACAGTTTATCTCTGCCAAGCAGTGCGTCAGACAGTAGCTCTCCCAGCACACGGAGCACCAGCAGCACTGGACTGAACTCTCTGCAAACCTTTAACCCTCATCCTAATAAACTAGCCAATCACAATGGGGTCCGAGACAGGTCACCAAGCCCAGTGGCCATGATTCATCAGCCACCGCAGTGGTTTAACGCCAGCTCCCTGCCTCACACCAGATCAACAGCAGATAGTTATCACTGCTCCAAGTCACCCACAGACAATCCAGGTATTTTTATCATTTGAATGACATTTTCTAAGCCATTACAATTGTTTATTGTCTTTGTTTATAGACGAATAACATTTTTCAAAATGTAGCAGTAAAGTTACTAGTTGAGATTAATAGAACACAGATAGGTCTGATTTAAAGAAAATAGTTTGCTCTCACTGGAAAAGCACCCTGTATTTTAATTATTTTAATTTTTATTTTGTAATTTGGAATTATATTGAATTAAACCTTGCCTCCTTGCCACAGTACTCATGTGTCCCTGGACATAATTCTCACACCACATCTTTATATTTGTGTTCAATTTCAGAGTCCCCTGCCCCCCACACTGCCTCCTTGCCACAGTACTCATGTGTCCCTGGACATAATTCTCACACCACATCTCACACATTGCCAATACCATATGAAGGTAATGCATTTATTTATTTGTTTATAATTTTAAAAATGCTCTGTTAACATTATGATTATGTGAGGTCGTCATTATTTCGTAACTTAACTGTTGACTTTGGTAGTATTTAGACAGATTTTTTTATACCTATGATGCTTGAATTGATAAAAGTTTAGTATTTATGTAAATAATGTGAATTGTTCCAGATCTGTATCCAGACTCTGAGGTTCATCCCAATCATCACTCATCCAGTGCCAGTTCTCCAAAGTCACCAAGTCACCATACCAGTAGTAATAGTAGTAGTCATCCTCAGCTCAGCCATCTCAGCTCACATCATAATATAGACTCTGGGGACATCCCCAGTGAAAACAATCACAATCACAGACACTTTGATAGTGCTGAACGCCGCCATCGCGGAAGACAAGCGCCTCCTATAGGGGGCAGGTCACAACACAGACAACATGGCGGAAGGACTTTAAGTTCTCCATCTCAACAACACCATAGACACTTATATGTGAATCCAATGGATGAAACGTTAGAAACAGCAGGGAGCATTCCAGAGGTCGGTTTGAAATCACCTTCTTCAAAACAAAAGGTGGCGCTGCCTCACAGGACAGGAGATGACAGAGTTTAGCAAACAGAGTTGTGTATGTTAAGTTCTGGAGAGGAATGCACAGTGGAAAGATGACTGGATTTATTCTTTTGAGAAATAAGTTCACAATGTGATCACAGCTATGGCAGCCATGCTGCTTAACTGTTCACTTAACATTATGCAAATCAAGAAACCCATTTCTTTGCCAAATCTCACAATTGTATAGTTATTATTATATCTTACTACTTATTAAAGTGAATTGGTTGTTTTTCTCTTTTTTTTTACCCATACAAAGTAAGGGTAAGTGGTATTACTGTAGTGCATTTCTGTTTCATGTGTTCTTTCTTCACACTTTGTGTGTGTAAGTGTATAGTGATGAATTAACTTGACAAGGTTATGTAAATATTGTACAGGTATTCCTTGTATATTATGTACAGTGTATGAATCATGCAATATAATTTTTTGTTGGTGGGAGCTAAATTTGATCTTCTAAAAGATACTATATAAGGATGTATGGTGGATGTGGCATTTCTATGAAGTAGGTCAAAAATTACCTTAGTTGTATTGTTTCATATCATGATATGTTGCATCACAAAATCCTAAGACACCAATATTTTGATTTGGCTTTGGGGGATAAAAGTTGGCATTGTTTAGCCAATTGTATAGCATAATACTTTATCTGGTACAACTTGTTGAATACTTGTTATTTATGTTATGACCAAGGTTACAAGATCTAGACATTTCTTTAATTTCCCTATTAATCACTACAATCTATGATGTAATAGATTTGTCTACCATCTAATGTGTGCGTGCGTGTTTGTGTGTGTGCGTGTGTTTGTATGGCACATGATTGCTCATATTAAACCAGTCAAACCAAAGTATTGCTCAAAGATTCAAGAATCCATAACTTCCTAAAGTTGATGCAGTTTTTCTTGTTTCGTAGAAAGCAAATTTATAGCTGGGATGTCTCGAACTGAAAATAGTTATATGGGAAACACTAATCCTCAGAGAATCTAATCTCATGACATGAGAAGTGTTTCACTTCTTATCTCTTAATATACCACATCCTGCAAAGTGGAGAAGTTAATTGGGAAGTAATTTTTTTTTTGGAAACGGACCTAGTCATATTTGACATAAACTGCACTGACATTTGATTGAGTTTTTGAGCCATCTCTTGTTCCCAATATTTGTATCCTAATTAAGAAACAGTTCACAAACCAAGATCAGAGCTACCTCAGCCATTGTAGAACAAATAAAAAAGTGAATTTGAGAAATAGATCATGTATCGTGATTTTTTTTTTAATTTGGGGGCCTCTTGATGCAACTTTTGGTGTTTAACTGACATATTTTCTAAAATCTGCACATTTTCATAGATCAGTATTATTACCAGGCTTTATTTATTAGGGTATGTTGCCATGGATACTATGAAAACACTGGTTGTCATGGATACATGGTAAACAGCACAGTCAAACTGTCCCTGTACCAGAGGTAGTGGTATCATGTTGTTCCCAAGTTGTAGTATGAAACAAATATCTCTGTTTGTAGTGGATGAATTCTTTGTTATACAATACATAGCACAGATGGAGTGGACTAGATGTATGTACTGGGAAATATAGAAGTAGAAGGAAATTATGTCAAGTTTAGGATTCATAAATTTATGAGGAAGTCTAATGCCATCTACCATGTGTTAAAAATTGATCTTGAAATATAAAGAATGTTAGATTTATGTCAGCATGTCTTGTATACATTTTGGCCAGTTGAATGAAAGTCTCAAATAATAACATTTGATAAGTTCACTTAGGAGCAGAAACATTTTGTAAACATATTTGGTAGATAACATTTTTGGTTTTAAAATGTACATTATTTAAAGAGCACGTCAGCTTAATTTTAGGGCTGATTTTCCTCTAGATTTTGTTTGGCGGTGGTCATTAACCATCATCTATCAATGTTGTCTGTCCTAAGGTGAGATAGATCTGGTTACTGGTCATAAAGTCAAGGCATGCAGCACCCAGGTTCCTCTTTCTTGCAGCTCCATTCAGGTGCTAAAAACCCTTTGATAGTTGCTCAAATGCCGATATCAAGTCTTGCCATGAGGGGTTTGAACTGCAAGAATTGGTCACAACTATATATACAGGTTATATAGAGCTGGCTTTGTTTGTTCTAGAAAATGGATCAAGTGAAGTAGTATTGGTTAGATTTTAGGAAAGTGTGTAAAAAAAGTCCACTCCATCTGCTGTGTGAAGGTTTGGATTATGCTGTGCTAAGATGTTAACTTGTCTGTCCTTGAAATTATTTTGTAAAAAAACTAATTTTTGAAGCCTGTTTGGTTATTTATTTATTTATTTATTTTGAATTCCCAAACAAAAGACAGTTTAGATGTCTTAAATGCTTTTATTTCCATAAGACTAGGTAAGTTAATGTACATGATGTCTATGGATAAGACGCAATTAATATACATTTTATCATTATTTACCCAAAGTCATAAGTAGACTGGGATTTTTATACATCATATTTGATCAACATGTATTCAGAATGGTGACAACTTAGCAAGAGCATGTCTACAGTTTTCTGTTCATCACTTTTGTTACTGGTCCACGTGTCCACTTGGTTGGTATTTATTTGAAGTCACGGATACCACTTGACCAGTGTTCTCCCCACAGGATTTGTACAGCAAGAAAATAAAGGATTTAATAAATAATTTAAACTATACAAACTGACTTGAGTTTTTTTTTTTTTTATTTTTTTTTTCGTGGTAAATTCCATGCATGTTCCAGTTTTCTTAAAGTAAAAATTTACTTGAAGGGCTCATTCCCAATGAAACTACCAGTCCATGTTGTTCAAACAACTTGTTGGGGACTGTCACTGAATGAAATCAATTTAACAGATTAACATGTCTCCTTATTATGCTGTTAACAATGCAAAGACACCATAAAGAATGCTTCCAGTCAGGGCGTAATTAACACGGCGTCTGGGATTTTTATGTATAGGACTAGATTTGGTTGGGGCCTTTGACATATAAGATCAAAACTGAATGATGCTCTGCTGTCACCTTGATAGGTAAGAAAACGGTTGTCATAAATTGCAACATGATTTAAAAGTTGGGTGCATAAACTTTTAAAACCACATAAAACAATCTTAGAGTGCATACTGTTCTATCATAAAAAAATATCATTAAAATTTGTAAAAGTATTCACAACGTATGTCGTTAAATCCCCATAGAGTCAGTCGGGTCAAGTTGCTGCTCATGACGTCACACACTACCCCCGCCTGCTGTAAAAAAAATAAAACAGAGGGGTAAGGTAACAGACTTGTTATTTATTAATTTAAAAAGGATAAAAACCGATATTCGGTTAAGACCAGTTTAACAGTATTTTTGATACACGGTACCCAGACAGTACTTTATAATTACTTTTTATGAAGTGTCAACCACCTTGGAAAGTCACATCCGCATACTGTAAATATATTTTTAATTCTGATCGTAAAAAAAAATAGTCATGCCCACTTTTGTATAGTTCCTGTTCCTCCATGTGTTGTTGATCTATTGAATAACATACAAAAACAATTGAGACTTTACAAAGCACATCAACGCTTATTGGTTTATTAAGAATTTTATTTTTAAAAACTTATCAATTGATGAATATCATGTTTTCTGATGCCGCCTGAAATGAAGTGAGTGCGGAGTAATACAAATCTGCCTAGAGACGATAAACATTGATGCAACACTCAACGTTTAGCAATAATTAAATAGAGAAAAGCAGAAAATATATTAACAGTTAACTAGAGAGCTGTTACAGACTGTTATTTACTTCAGTTACGGCACCGAGTCCACACAGAAAGCACCTGTACGTCTTAGAACTGAAAGAGAAGGTACTGCCACTGACATAATAACAGTGAGTACTACAGGCTAGTGAAAGTTGAAACTGAAAGTACCTGTTTATTTTATAATGTTTCTTTTGAACTCTCACAACACTTTTAAATCTTAGTACAAGCTTCTGAAACAAGCAGGTACCGCGTCGCGGGTTCTGGGATAGTGGAAATGGACTCATGATATTGATTTAGCAAAGAGAATTTGAGAATTTCACTTCCTTGTTGCCGCCATTTTTAAGGTGACGGTATTGTTACGTAAACAAGCATGTCAATAAGCACCCACACAGCGGAGTTATTTTCAGCTTATCATTTTGATAAGTGTACCTTCTCCAAGTGTAAGGAGTTCATCTTGTTGAGAGATTGTCTTAGACACTGCCCCATATGGTGGTCTACCTGCACGTGTGTGTTGGGGGGGGCGGGGGGGGGGGGGCGTCCAATTTATTTAAAAAAAATCTCAATGCTGTAACTTTCAGGTGTAGATATGAATTTATATAAGAATGTTTTTGTTAAGTTTCTAAGAGTTGTATTTTTTCCCAAAGAAGCATAAAAAATCTCAATTAAAAAATTCATTAGTCTGTATGATACATATTTCATCTGAGGCAATACTTTGTTACTGACTGACTGATCTGATAAAAACATTTTTATTTATGTTTAGGTAGATAATTAAAAAATTATTCAGGCATGGATAGGTTTACACGTAAAATAACATTCTTATAACTGACAAATCTTTTTTTTTGTTGTTGTTGTTGTTGTTTAATTGGTTGCCTTTTATATTTGGGTGGTCATTGCAAAAATTGGCACAGTGGATCTAGGATATCTGAAATGACTTTTTTTTCTGTTTAGTGTCTTTTCAACACCTAAAGAGTTGAACCTCTCCTATAGAAAGCATTTCCTGTGGGCTCCTATAAAATTTCCATTTACAAATACATGTATAGCAGGCCTGTAGCCAGCAATTTCAGAGGGGGGGGGGGGGGGGGGGGTGTTCATTTTCTGAAAAAGTGGACCTTTACCATAAAATCCTCAAGTAAATAGATCAAATTTTACCTAGAGTGGACCTTTTCCCAGCAAAAAGGGTGGTTCTTTTGAACCCCCCGAACCCCCCTGGCTATATATGGGCCTGTATATAGGAAGCCAAGATCTTGTGGGAAATCATCAATTGAAAAGGGATTCCTGATTTTACCTAGTTAATACAACCCATGTAAAATGTATGAAAGAAGTAGTTCTTGTCTTTGATATTATCAAAGTTTTATCTTAAATATTTTTAGAATTTACAAATGTTCCTCCTTTAATTCCTATGGAATATTTTTTTATTATTATTAGATTGGCTGATTTTCTTTCTGATACATACTGTCTTAACACTGGGACAGGAAGAGTTCTTAGAAAAAAAATGTCAAGAAATCATTCTGTTATCAAATCTTTATTATTATTTATTATTAGGCTACCAGGCAAATACAATTTGAAAATTTCAACAATATGACCCAAACTGTACTCAATGTAAAGTACTAAGCTTAAGTTTGATATAGCCATGTTTGTTTTAAGGTGTATATTATTTCATATTTCAGGTACCCAAGACCTCCAGCAGCAGAAATGTTGGTAATAGCTGGTGTCTGACTTCACCTATCTTAATAGATATCCAGAACTAACAGACTGAAGGTATGTCATCATGTATGAACTGATATATTGCCTAATTAAATTTTATTTTATGTAACCTTTAATATTAAATACATTTAATTTGCTCTAAGTACAATTTTTATGTTAACCACCCCAAATCCTGATCATAAACTTTTGTGATGCAAATGAATATATTATAATTTATAACATTAATTTGAGAAATTTAAAAAGAAAGTCATTCATGAACGCTATCCATCCAGCTTTTCATCAGTCTTTTCCTTATTATTTTTTTCAGATAACTCATATTTTGTCCAAATGCACATTTAATCCACATAAGGTAATAGAGTTACTGCCTACTCAACAAAAATTGTATATCAAGTTAAAATGCTTGAAATACATGATTTACCAGAGTACTTATAAATGTAAACATGCCTTTTGTCAAGTGAAACCACATGGAAATAATTTTATTGTGGAATTTTTTGCCACAAAATACCATATATAATTATGTTGTGCATAGCTGATTAATTCAAACAAAAGAAGTGCATGTCACACTTTTTGTATCATATTATATTTTATTTCTTTCACACAAAGACAGCAAAACAGTAGACCTATGACTTAGTTATGTATTTTAAGATAAGGTACCTGTCATCAGAGGGAAGTAAAGATAAAATGTTTTATTTTGCCAACAAAACCCCAATACTGTGCATGACTCATTTTTAACAAAATTAAAATTTTGCTACCAATTTATCTTTTTTCAATTTCAGACAAAGAAAAGACAACAAAAGACATGTATGCACAGTAATGGAGGAAGTCAAAGAACATTTAGCACATTTTCCAAGTGACCATATATAACATAAAGCAGTGACATTTCTTCCTACTGCTCTATTCTTGAAACATGTCTTACAGACAAGTAACAGCAGGTAGAGAGAGACTTGATCTCTTACATGTGCTACAGTTGTCTCCACAGTCCAAGACACCAGACACTGTGCTGGAGTGGACTAAGCTTCATATAAGCCATGCTGGTATAGACAACCTACCAGATTCCATTGACAGGTGTAAAAATGTTAAGGAGTTGAATGCAGCAAGCAACAGGTTATCTTCTTTACCACAGTCCATATCCAAACTGCCACATCTCACAGTGTTGGAACTATCCCACAATGCCTTCACTACATTCCCCATAGCACTGTGTGGCTTGACTAACCTAGAGGTGCTGCACCTGGATAACAACCAGCTATCTGACATACCAGTGGATATCACCAAGATGAAGGGGCTTAGGATATTCTGGCTTCATAACAATGCCTTCACTACAATCCCCATAGCACTGTGTGACTTGACTAACCTAGAGGTGCTGTACCTGTCATACAACCAGCTATCTGACATACCAGTGGATATCACCAGGATGAAGGGGCTTAGAGAATTTCACCTTAGTGACAATGCCTTCACTATATTCCCCATAGCACTGTGTGGCTTGACTAACCTAGAGTTGCTGTACCTGGATAACAACCAGCTATCTGACATATCAGTGGATATCACCAGGATGAAGGGACTTGGCATATTCTACCTCAATAACAATGCCTTCACTACATTCCCCATAGCACTGTGTGGCTTGACTAACCTAGAGTTGCTGTACCTGGATAACAACCAGCTATCTGACATATCAGTGGATATCAGCAGGTTGACTGAACTTAAGATTCTTACCCTGAATAACAATAACATCACCCACCTACCACCTCAGATAAAGAATATGAAAAGTCTAACAGACATAGATGTGAAAGGTAATCCTCTGGTACAACCACCTATACATACTGCCGACAGGGGACTAGATGCTGTTAAGAGGTACTTTGAGGCATTAGCTGACACCAAGGCAATTCAGTCAAGTAGAGTACAGATCAACTTTCTTGGTGAAACAGAAGCAGGAAAAACTAGCATTTCACGTACATTACAACTTGGACAGTCAACCCTCACAACGAAGGCAGACAGGACAAGAGTGGTGGAGCAGGGAACATGGGAGTCTGACCAAGACATTGCCTTCAATATCAATGACTTTGGTGGACATGATGTCTATAAAATAGGTCATCCCATTTTTATCTCCACTAGGGGCTTGGTTTTTATCACTTTCAATCTGTCTAAATATGATCCAGAAAAGGAGGGTCATTATCAGCTGCACATTGGAGCCTGGATTGACAAGGTGCAAGCACAGATGCCAGGGATACAAATAGCTCTACTTGGAACTCACCTTGATGAGGTTGCAACCCCACATGCAGTAACAAAATGCTCCTCAATAACCAGGCAGCTTGAAGACCATGCAAGTGAAAAAAAAAAGTGGTATCAAGCACAAAAGGAGACGTGTGAGAACAAAATAAAAGAAATACCTGAAGCCCAAGCGTCTCTCCGCCAGGCCTACCAAAGCAAAGCAGCTCATTTGCAGACCTTGTATGGGCAGATAAAACCCATCTATGAGCATATTTTTACAGTGAGTTCAAAAACCCTTAAAGGAGTTCAGGAGTTGAGAGACTATCTACTTTCTTTTGCCA
This sequence comes from Lingula anatina, assembly GCF_051362555.1. Taxonomy (NCBI): domain Eukaryota; kingdom Metazoa; phylum Brachiopoda; class Lingulata; order Lingulida; family Lingulidae; genus Lingula; species Lingula anatina. Next base: position 539,035 of record NC_141772.1, read on the forward strand.
GGACAAGTGCTGAAGTTTTGCCAGAGATGTGGGTGGAAGCAGCCAAGAATATCTGCACCAAGAAAATTGAAGGCCCTGAGAACACACTTGGCTGGGAGGTGATTGATGACCTCATTCTGCAAAATGCACCAACATCATGGAAAGAGAAGCACACACAGGAAGAAAAAAAGAAAACAATTTGTGACATCTTAAGTTTCCTAGCTCACCGTGGAGACATAATATGGTTTGATAAAAGCCCTTCACTGATGAAAGTTGTTTTCCACAAGCAAGAGGTTATTGTGAATGTTCTCAAGGCAGTCCTCACACATGATCAAGGTGAAGTATCACAAAAGCTTCAAAAGTCCATGAAGATTACAAGAAGGAAAACACCCAAAATAGAAGAAGACATCTTTAACAGAGGAATTGTTTCTAAACAAGCTATGAGCTGCCTATGTGAGCCTTTCAAATTGTCAACTACTGAAATTGATGTCATGACAGAAATGATGCTGAAACTGGAGCTGTGCTATCAAGTCCAGGAAGATGAATCCCTTCCATCCAATACCTCATTCCACTTTCCATGGCTCCTCACTGAAGAAAGGCAACCTGAGCTAGACACCAAATGGCCCAGCAAGGTTCCCCCAGACACCACACAACTTACCCTGCAGGTTCTCTTTCCATACAAATGTCCAGATGGCTTATATGAGAAATTTTCTGTTCGTCAGCATAAACATCTTGGACTCATGAAGACCATGCGAATGGACTGGAAGGATGGAGTGTATGCAGAACTTGAGGGATGCAAAATGCAGCTGACACGGGGGGAAAATCCTGATCCAGTTAGCCAAGATCCAGACTGGGTTATCAGTATTGCTGTCCGTGGATCACATCTCTCAGACATGTGGCGTGTTCTCATGCGAGGTCACAGTGACCTCATGGCCATCATTGAAGAGGATTGGCCTGGGGTGTCATATGACAAGTATCTTGTGTGTCCCCACTGTGTGAGTGAGGACAGTGAGCACTCAACTCTCTTCCCTGGAGAGATACTTGACCAAACCATTGCAACAACTTCCAAACCAAGACAGGTGCCATGTGTCAATACTGGTGTCTCCATTCCTGCAGACCTAGTCTACCCACCTAGCTGGCAGGAAGGTAAGTACGATACTATAATAACATTACCACAGCACTTCTCTAGTTTCTCTTTTTTACGTACATATCTTTTCTGAAAAAATGTTGTCAAACTGCTCTCACCTGAACATGACATCAAAAAAATTCACTAAAGAGAAGAATCTGATTTTGTTAAGCACAGCGTTTTGTTAAAATAGCATTGATTTCTGTTACTTAGTATTTTTGTAAAAATGTTCACATATTATTTCCATGCACTTAGTAAACATGTTCTTACAGCAGTGTGGATATTTTCTTGTAAATATTTTGTATTTTTATACACTTGTCTCTGCTTATGTGTCAAAGCCTTGTTATTAATTATCAACTACAATTACTGTTTTTCATAATGATTACAGGAATTTTTTTCATATGTGATTAATTTTAAAAAACAGTTAAATTGTTTTCAGTTCTGCATGAAAAACAATCAAGGCTTTGTGAAAAAATCACAGAACCCTGTCTCAAGGACATGTTAAATGAGTTCCTCCAAGAAGGCATCATCACATACCGTGAAGCTGAAATGGTGAGAGCAGAACCTCCTGAACACCATGACCAAACCTCAACTACCAGGGTGGTATGTCCAGAGAAAACTGCTGTCTTCCTTGACATTCTCAAAACCAGAGGAGATGAGGCATTTGATTTATTAAAGAAATGTCTCACTGAAAATGGACAAAGTGAGCTTGCTTCCCTCCTTAAATAAACTAAGTGGTCAACAAAACTGACTGACTTTCTGCAGCAACCGTGCTACAAATTTAATTGTATTTTCAGAAATTCTTTGATATTATCAAATATTTAGGCCTTACATCTCAGTTTATAAAAGCTTTTAGAAATGGAAAAACAAACAATGAATCTTGGTCAGTTAGACTAAAGAACTGTTACTGCAGTGACCTTTATCCATCCATAGACAGTAAGCCATGAATGAGAAAGGGGACATCCCAGTTACTAAGGTTGGGGAGACCACTGTCCTGGAATGCCTGGCTGCAGGGAGCCTCAAACCCAAACTGACCTGGCTCAAGAACGATAAACCACTGGGGGTGACAGAACGCCATTTCCTTACAGCCAATGACCAGTTACTGGTCATTGTCCAGACACGGCCAGAGGATGCCGGGAGGTATACGTGTGAGATGTCCAACACTCTGGGGATGGAAAGAGGGACGTCCCAGCTAACTGTTATCAATTTGGAGTCCCCCTCACGTGGAAACAATGGCGGTGGATTGGATGACGAGTCCACAACGACAGGGATTATAATAATAGCTGTGGTGTGCTGCGTGGTGGGAACGTCCTTGGTCTGGGTGATCATTATTTATCAGACCAGGAAGAGGAGTGAGACATACAGCAGTACACCTACAGGTGAGAACATGTGATATGATATTCCTTTATTGTTTTATTAGATGAAGATGTCTGTTCAGTTCTTTATCAGTATTGGATGGATAGGGGGGTGAAAAATATCTCACAGTGGGATGCTGCTTGAGGAAGTTGGAGAGCTACTAAAAACTTGTCATTGAGAAAGTCTGAATGCACTATATTTCATTAAATGAAACTTCCTTTATATAAAGTTATAATAATACAAAAACAGCTATAAGTTTTTATTACCACTGCAATATTTCAGTGTCACACAAAAACGTGGCTTTAGGTGTGCTAATACTGATGGAAAAACGGAATATTGTAATTTTGAATGCATAACACAGCTGATGATTTTTTTTTCTGCTGGATCCTTAATAAAATATTATAACTTTTACAGATGAGACAACTTTACCTGGTGACTTGACACCATATAATCCATCAGATGAGGAACGGGAAAGCTCAAAGTCAGACCAGTTCCTGGAGTATCAGGGACATGTGTTACCCATGTTCCAGTCACACCCCCGGTACGCCAAGGCGGAGTGTGGGCGCTCGGCAGCCATCTTTCCAAGTGATGTGGAGGATGACGATCTAAAACAGTCAGTGCCGCTGACTTGTGATGAACACCAGCCGGCTGCAGAGTCAGGTTTGTACTGAGACAATTTAAAAGATTTTTTAACCTATTTTTACATTTTTAAGATTGGTTAAAAATTGTGAAGACAATTTAAACCAAATGTATCTGATATTTTATCTGCCTCAATAAGGACCATTCAAGCTTTAGGGTTAGAAACCTCATGTGAGGTATATTCTGGGGCGAGCCGAAATTACAAATTGATACCTGTCTTAAATAGAAAAAAATTGAATAGAAAAAGTAACTTTCATGTTATCCTGTGAAGATATAAAATATTATTTTTTCTGTTTTCCACAGAGCACAGTATCAACAGTTTATCTCTGCCAAGCAGTGCGTCAGACAGTAGCTCTCCCAGCACACGGAGCACCAGCAGCACTGGACTGAACTCTCTGCAAACCTTTAACCCTCATCCTAAACTAGCCAATCACAATGGGGTCCGAGACAGGTCACCAAGCCCAGTGGCCATGATTCATCAGCCACCGCAGTGGTTTAACGCCAGCTCCCTGCCTCACACCAGATCAACAGCAGATAGTTATCACTGCTCCAAGTCACCCACAGACAATCCAGGTATTTTTAGCATTTGGATGACATTTTCTAAGCCATTACAATTGTTTATTGTCTTTGTTTATAGATAAATAACATTTTTCAAAATGTAGCAATAGAGTTACTAGTTGAGATTAATAGAACACAGATAGGTCTGATTTAAGGAAAATAGTTTGTTCTTACTGGAAAAACACCCTGCATTTTAATTATTATAATTATTATTTTGTAATTTGGAATTATATTGAATTAAACCTTTCCTCCTTGCCACAGTACTCGTGTGTCCCTGGACATAATTCTCACACCACATCTTAATATTTGTGTTCAATTTCAGAGTCCCCTGTCCCCCACACTGCCTCCTTGCCACAGTACTCATGTGTCCCTGGACATAATTCTCACACCACATCTCACACATTGCCAATACCATATGAAGGTAATGCATTTATTTATTTGTTTATAATTTTAAAAATGCTCAGTTAACATTATGATTATGTGAGGTCGTCATTATTTCGTAACTTAACTGTTGACTTTGGTAGTATTTAGACAGATTTTTTTATACCTATGATGCTTGAATTGATAAAAGTTTAGTATTTATGTAAATAATGTGAATCGTTCCAGATCTGTATCCAGACTCTGAGGTTCATCCCAATCATCACTCATCCAGTGCCAGTTCTCCAAAGTCACCAAGTCACCATACCAGTAGTAATAGTAGTAGTCATCCTCAGCTCAGCCATCTCAGCTCACATCATAATATAGACTCTGGGGACATCCCCAGTGAAAACAATCACAATCACAGACACTTTGATAGTGCTGAACGCCGCCATCGCGGAAGACAAGCGCCTCCTATAGGGGGCAGGTCACAACACAGACAACATGGCGGAAGGACTTTAAGTTCTCCATCTCAACAACACCATAGACACTTGTATGTGAATCCAATGGATGAAACGTTAGAAACAGCAGGGAGCATTCCAGAGGTTGGTTTGAAATCACCTTCTTCAAAACAAAAGGTGGCGCTGCCTCACAGGACAGAAGATGACAGAGTTTAGTAAACAGAGTTGTGTATGTTAAGTTCTGGAGAGGAATGCACAGTGGAAAGATGACTGGATTTATTCTTTTGAGAAATAAGTTCACAATGTGATCACAGCTATGGCAGCCATGCTGCTTAACTGTTCACTTAACATTATGCAAATCAAGAAACCCATTTCTTTGCCAAATCTCACAATTGTATAGTTATTATTATATCTTACTACTTATTAAAGTGAATTGGTTGTTTTTCTCTTTTTTTTTTACCCATACAAAGTAAGGGTAAGTGGTATTACTGTAGTGCATTTCTGTTTCATGTGTTCTTTCTTCACACTTTGTGTGTGTAAGTGTATAGTGATGAATTAACTTGACAAGGTTATGTAAATATTGTACAGGTATTCCTTGTATATTATGTACAGTGTATGAATCATGCAATATAATTTTTTGTTGGTGGGAGCTAAATTTGATCTTCTTAAAGATACTATATAAGGATGTATGGTGGATGTGGCATTTCTATGAAGTAGGTCAAAAATTACCTTAGTTGTATTGTTTCATATCATGATATGTTGCATCACAAAATCCTAAGACACCAATATTTTGATTTGGCTTTGGGGGATAAAAGTTGGCATTGTTTAGCCAATTGTATAGCATAATACTTTATCTGGTACAACTTGTTGAATACTTGTTATTTATGTTATGACCAAGGTTACAAGATCTAGACATTTCTTTAATTTCCCTATTAATCACTACAATCTATGACATGTAATAGATTTGTCTACCATCTAATGTGTGCGTTCAGTTCAGGAGTACAAGAAGTTCAAACAGATGTGCGAGTTATACTTTGATGGTCCACTAAAGAACAAATCTAAGACTGAAAAGATTGCGTACCTCCAGATATGGGCTGGAGAGACTGGACGAGACCTAGTAAGCACATGGAACTTGACTGGGGATGAATCTAAGGAATTAAAAACCTACTTTGACAAATTTGAAGAATTTGTTAAGCCTAAAAGCAATTTTAGACTAGCCAGATTTAAGCTGAGGACCCTTACGCAAGGTAACGGGGAAACTGTAGATCAATTCTTGAAGAGAATTCGTTCTCTGGTCAGCGAGTGCAAGTATACCCAACCAGATGAACAAATACTTGACACGCTCATTTTTGGATGCAAATCAGCCCGCACGCAGTCCAAATTACTGGAACTGGGTGAAACTTTGTCATTGGACAAGGCGATCGACATTGCAAGAACTCAGGAAGCAACCTCGCAGCAACTCACAGACATCAATCGAGACGCCCAGGTCCATGCAGTCAAGCACAACAAACCGTTTCGCCCTAAACCTACATTTAAAGGGACACATAAGAAGAGAGAAACTTCTACCATGGCCTCAAAGTGCCACCCCACAATGGAAAATCAGTGCAATAACTGTGGATCAAAACATGATCATAGTAAAAGAGAGCTGTGCCCAGCATACGGGTCCACATGCTTTAGCTGTGGGAAACTTAACCACTGGAGAAAGTGCTGCCGCTCCGAGCACAAGCAGTCCACAATTCATCGTGGAAACAGGCCACACAGACACGCCGTCACTCCCAAGCAGCAAATGCATAGAGTGCATGCCTGCAGCGAAGACGACTGTGAGCCACAAGAGAGCAACGAGCTATATTTTAGCCCAATATACGTGGGCAGCATTGAAAGCAAGCGTGCTTTCATTAACCTGAAAATCAGCTCTGAGCAAAATAGTATCACTTTTCCGTGCAAAGTTGATACTGGTGCCGATGGAAACCTAATCACGAAGAAAGACTATGCCAAATTATGCCCTAATAATACCAATTTGAAACCGTCTGGCGTCAAAATTGTAGCCTTTGGTGGTCAACGCATACCTCATTATGGATCATGCACCTTGACACTGACGTATGGAGGTTCAAATACTGAGCATGAATTTCACGTTGTCGAAACCAATGGGCCGACTATCCTAGGCATAGACACCTGCCAGAAACTAGGCTTAGTTACACTTAACTATGCTGTTGATCTGGAGGACATACAGCACTCCAATGCTAACAATGCACTTCTGGAACAGTACCCCGACTGTTTCCAAGGCATTGGCTGTTTTAAAGGGGAATACCACATTACCCTTGATCCCTCGGTGCCACCAGTGGTGCATCCACCACGCCGTGTACCAGAAGCGTTACGTGAGCCTCTCAAAACGGAGCTCGAGTCTCTTGAAAAGAAAGGCATCATCGCTAAAGTAGAGGAGCCAACAGACTGGGTCAATTCGTTAGTCTGTGTCACAAAGGCTGATGGCAGCATACGCCTGTGCTTAGACCCAAAAGATCTAAATGCCGCGATAAAAAGGCCACATCATCGAATCCCAAGCTTTGACGAAATTTTACCAAGGCTTAGCGGAGCCCGCTATTTCTCAATTCTGGATGCTCGTAGTGGTTACTGGAACATTAAACTTGACCATGAGAGTTCACTGTACACCACTTTCAATTCACCTCACGGTCGATACCGTTTCCTACGACTTCCATTTGGCCTTGTATGCGCCCAAGATGTTTTCCAGAAAAAGGTAGATGAAGCCTTCGGAGACCTAGACGGAATTACAGGAATCATTGACGACATCGTTGTCCATGGGAAAACCAAAGAGGAGCACGACAGGAATTTGCATCTCCTCATGGATCGTGCCAGAAAAATAGGCATCCGTTTCAATCCAGATAAAATGCGCATCAGATGCAGCGAAATTCCATTCTTTGGAAACATACTCAGTTCGGAGGGTCTACAACCTGACCCGAAGAAAGTGGAATCCATCCACAGCATGGATCCGTCCAGCAACCTTGCCGATCTTCAAACGTTTCTTGGCCTCACCCAGTACCTCAGCAGGTTCATACCCAACCTGGCTTCCATTTCAGCAGTACTGTGGGACTTAACTAAGAGCAAGAATGAGTTCGTTTGGAGCCCAGAGCATCAGGCTGCAGTAGAGAAAATCAAATCTGTCATCACCTCACCAGAAACATTGCAATATTTTGACAGTAGCAAACCTGTAACGATTCAGGTTGACGCGTCGCAGCGCGGCCTCGGCGCCACTTTGATGCAGAACAATCGCCCTGTCGAATACAGGAGCAAATTACTAACAGAAACCGAGACGCGGTATTCAAACATAGAGCGTGAAATGCTTGCAGTTGTACATGGATTAGAGAAGTTCCATTACTACGCTTATGGCCGTAAAGTCACTGTTGAAAGTGATCATAAGCCTCTCCAATCCATATTCCAGAAACATGTGAACAATGCACCTCCCAGAATCGCAAGGATGATGTTGCGCATTCAGAAATATGATGTAACAATCAAATATGTGCCAGGAAAGAACATTCCAATCGCTGATGCTCTTTCCAGATTGTCAAAATGCGAAGGTGACACCATTCAAGGTGTAGATGTCACAGTGCATGAGATCGACATGCAGCTGAATGCAAGCCCCACCAGACTAAAGCAGATCCGAGAAGAAACGTCCAAGGATGAGACGCTTCACTCTCTTCGAAACTTCATCACAAACGGATGGCCAAACACTAGGTCAGAGTGTCCATCTCACCTCCACGACTATTGGAATTACCGTGATGAATTGTCAGTATTTGATGGCCTTATTCTAAAAGGAACTAGAATCCTGATCCCAACAACGCTTCAAGCAGCAGTGTTAGAACAGTTACACTATGCTCATCAAGGAGCTGAAAAGTGCAAACTCCGTGCCAAAGGATCTGTATTCTGGGTCAACATTAATCGAGACATCGAAAACATGGTTAAAGCATGTGCACCATGCCAACACAACCAGAAGGCAAACGTCAAACAACCGCTAATGCCACACGACGTACCACAAAAACCATGGCACACACTGGGAGCAGACTTATTTTTCATTGACAATGACAGTTACTTGCTCATATCTGACTATTACAGCAAATTTCCAGTAGTCAGAAAGCTGAACAATTTGCAGTCCAACACTACCATTGCTCACATGAAATCAATCTTTGAAGAATTCGGAATCCCGAGAAAGCTTATCACTGGAAATGACACTCAGTTTACTTCCGCTGAATTCCAGAAATTTAGCCACGATTATGGCTTCGAGCACGTCCAAACAAGCCCCCACTATTCACAGGCCAATGGATTTATTGAACGAGCTGTTCAAACTGTTAAAAATCTGCTGATTAAATGCAAGGAAGCTAAAACCGATCCTCATATGGCCATGTTGTGCCTTAGATGCACACCATTAGATCACAACATACCATCGCCAGCAGAACTCTTAAATTCTCGTGCTTATGATACCAATCTTCCTGCCATCCAACCCCACCTGTCACATGCCTCTTATGACGGTGAAATAAATGCATACATGCAAAGAAAAAAGGATAAAGAAAAGACCAGATATGATCAGTCAGCCAGAAATCTATCTGACCTACTTCCTGGTCAGCATGTGAGAGTACGACATCCCCAGAGTCACAAATGGGAACCAGCAATTGTAGATTCTACGAGACCAAACAGGAGCTATGTTGTAAAAACTAACAATGGTGGTCAGTATGTACGCAATCGTATACACATACGTCCAACAGGAGAGAAATTTAATCAGTCTGACTTTGAAAACACCCATCTGCAAAATCATTCACCAAGAAATGATCAGGAGCCCCGCTTTGAGAATTCAGAAGCAGCTCAGAACAAACAAGTGCCAAACACTGTGGATAACACTGTACCCCAATTACCAGTGCCATCACCACGACGATCTACTAGAGTAACAAAAGCACCTGATAGACTGAACTTGTAACTTGTACATATGCATGAACAATGTCATATAGCTCTACTAGCTAGGATTTTATTTATCACTGTATTTACTTTATTTTACTCACTTAAACTACATGCTTCACATGTGAGACTTCTCTTGCACAAGATGTTACTCAAGGAATTAAAAAGACATTTATTCTGTGTTGCCACTATCAACCCTTGATTTAGCACCGATTATCTTTTCTAAAGGAAGAAGGGGATGTTATGGTTCTTAACACTATCGGTCAAGCTTATAGTAACCCCAACCCTCTGTCATCAATTATCATTAAATAGCACTCTCACTAATGTACGTAGTATAAACACACTTGACAGTGATCCCTCTGATCAGTAGACACACAATGTATTTATATCTGCACACTGAGAAATAAAGTTAGTTGTTGCAGTCAAGTCCTTCCTGGAGTTGTTTCAGCGTGTTTGTGTGTGTGCGTGTGTTTGTATGGCACATGATTGCTCATATTAAACCAGTCAAACCAAAGTATTGCTCAAAGATTCAAGAATCCATAACTTCCTAAAGTTGATACAGTTTTTCTTGTTTCGTAGAAAGCAAATTTATAGCTGGGATGTCTCGAACTGAAAATAGTTATATGGGAATCACTAATCCTCAGAGAATCTAATCTCATGGCGTGAGAAGTGTTTCACTTCTTATCTCTTAATATACCACATCCTGCAAAGTGGAGAAGTAAATTGGGAAGTAATTTTTTTTTCGAAACAGACCTAGTCATATTTGACATAAACTGCACTTACATTTGATTGAGTTTTTGAGCCATCTCTTGTTCCCAATATTTGTATCCTAATTTAGAAACAGTTCACAAACCAAGATCAGAGCTACCTCAGCCATTGTAGAACAAATAAAAAAGTGAATTTGAGAAATAGATCATGTATCGTGATTTTTTTTTTTAATTTGGGGGCCTCTTGATGCAACTTATGGTGTTTAACTGACATATTTGCTAAAATCTGCACATTCTCATAGATCAGTATTATTACCAGGCTTTATTTATTAGGGTATGTTGCCATGGATACTATGAAAACACTGGTTGTCATGGATACATGGTAAACAGCACAGTCAAACTGTCCCTGTACCAGAGGTAGTGGTATCATGTTGTTCCCAAGTTGTAGTATGAAACAAATATCTCTGTTTGTAGTGGATGAATTCTTTGTTATACAATACATAGCACAGATGGAGTGGACTAGATGTATGTACTGGGAAATATAGAAGTAGAAGGAAATTATATCAAGTTTAGGATTCATAAATTTATGAGGAAGTCTAATGCCATCTACCATGTATTAAAAATTGATCTTCAAATATAAAGATTGTTAGATTTATGTCAGCATGTCTTGTATACATTTTGGCCAGTTGAATGAAAGTCTCAAATAATAACATTTGATAAGTTCACTTAGGAGCAGAAACATTTTGCAAACATATTTGGTAGGTAATTTTTTTGGTTTTAAAATGTACATTATTTAAAGAGCATGTCAGCTTAATTTTAGGGCTGATTTTCCTCTAGATTTTGTTTGGCGGTGGTCATTCACCATCATCTATCAATATTGTCTGTCCTAAGGTGAGATAGATCTGGTTACTGGTCATAAAGTCAAGGCATGCAGCACCCAGGTTCCTCTTTCTTGCAGCTCCATTCAGGTGCTAAAAACCCTTTGATAGTTGCTCAAATGCCGATATCAAGTCTTGCCATGAGGGGTTTGAACTGCAAGAATTGGTCACAACTATATATACAGGTTATATAGAGCTGGCTTTGTTTGTTCTAGAAAATGGATCAAGTGAAGTAGTATTGGTTAGATTTTAGGAAAGTGTGTAAAAAAAGTCCACTCCATCTGCTGTGTGAAGGTTTGGATTATGCTGTGCTAAGATGTTAACTTGTCTGTCCTTGAAATTATTTTGTAAAAAAACTAATTTTTGAAGCCTGTTTGGTTATTTATTTTTTTATTTATTTTGAATTCCCAAACAAAAGACAGTTTAGATGTCTTAAATGCTTTTATTTCCATAAGACTAGGTAAGTTAATGTACATGATGTGTATGGATAAGACGCAATATACATTTTATCATTATTTACCCAAATTCATAAGTAGACTGGGATTTTTATACATCATATTTGATCAACATGTATTCAGAATGGTGACAACTTAGCAAGAGCATGTCTACAGTTTTCTGTTCATCACTTTTGTTACTGGTCCACGTGTCCACTTGGTTGGTATTTATTTAAAGTCACGGATACCACTTGACCAGTGTTCTCCCCACAGGATTTGTACAGCAAGAAAATAAAGGAATTAATAAATAATTTAAACTATACAAACTGACTTAATTTTTTTTTTTCATGGCAAATTCCATGTACGTACAGGTTTTCTTAAAGTAAAAATATAGTTGAAGGGCACATTCCCAGTGAAATTACCAGTCCATGTTATTCAATCCAACTTGTTGGGGATTGTTGCTGAATGCAATCAGTTGAAAAGGTAAACATGTCTCTTGGCAGGATTATTTGAAGGGGTGGTATGGGCTTTTTGTTTGTTTTAGGAAGGAGAGGCCTTGCATGGGAAGATGACCATCACCCACCGCCTCTGATGAGGGTTCAAGGGCCCACTTAAGGGCTCTGGAAAATTTTGCTTTTTTGGAGGGAAAATTATGTGGAGGGCAAACAGGCTATTTGTTATAGTTGAGAAGTATGATTCAGCTAGTCACAATTCTAATTTCTAGAGGGGACTATTGGTGTGGTTGTTTTTTCAGAAACCTAAGGGGAGGGAGGGGTCCGGACCCCCCTAACACCCTCTTTCTAAATCCCTAAAGGGGTCCCATAGAGTCAATAAATACTGGCTGAGTTCCCAGTAATTTATTCCCATATACATGTACATTGTATACAGAGTCCCAGGTTAGTTCTTCACACCTGTCTGCTGGGCTGTGTTTGACGGTCAGGTTGCTGCTCGTGACGTCATATATTACCCCCCCTGCTGAAAAAAACATGGAGTGGTTGTTTTTAATTTATCAATTAAAAACGATAACTAAAAATATTTAGTCAAGGTCAGTTTTATCAGTAAGTCTTAAAAACATGTACATGGAACCAATGCAGACAATTTATTTTTTTAAAAAAAACTTGTTCACAGTATCTTGTTGATAGGCACCTTGGAACGCCACATCCGCGATACAATTTTTTAACACCATCGTGAAAAAATAGTTCTGCACACTTTTGTAGCACCTGTCCCTTTAAGTGTTGTTGATCTATTGAATATGATACAAGAAAGATAAGCACATCACAAAACACACCATCCCCAAGGAATAATTAGAGGAACTGTAATTTTTGAAAACTTACCACGTTTTCTGGTGCCACCTGAAATGAAGTGAGCGCGTACTAATACACTCTGTGTAGAGACGATAAACATTGATGTTGGCTGCAGAACTGCGATACATGAGCAGCAATTCGACAGAGAAAAGCGGGAAAAAATATCTACAGTTATCTAGAGAGCCGTTACTGACTGTTATTTACCTTAGTAACATTACCGAGTTCACACAGAAAGTACCTGTACGTCGTAGAACTGAAAGAGAAGGTAGCTGCCACTGACAAACGTAACAGTGAGTACTACAGTCTAGTGAAAGTTGAAACTGAAAGTAACTTTTTATTTTATAATGTTTTTTTTTTAACTCTCACAACACTTCTATATCTTAGTACAAGCTTCTGAAACAAGCAGGTACCGCGTCGCGGGTTCTGGGAAAGTGGAAATGGACTCATGATAATTATTTAGCGAAGAGATTTGAGAATTTAACTTCCTGGTTGCCGCCATTTTAAGGTGACGTAATTGTTATGTAAACAAGCATAGCAATAAGCACCCACACGGCGGAGTTATTTTCAGCTTATCATTTTGATAAGTGTAGCTTTTCCAAGTGTTAGGAGTTAATCATTATGATAAATGTAGCTTCTTCAAGTGTAAGTAGATGCCCCATATGGTGGTATACCTGCACGTGTGTGTGTGTGTGCGTGTGTGTGTGTGTGTGTGTGTGTGTGTAGGGGGGTGGGGCTCCAATTTATTAAAAAAATCTCAATGCTGTAACTTCCAGGTGTAGATATGAATTTATATAAGAACGTTTTTGTTAAGTTTCTAAGAGTTGTATTTTTTCCCAAAGAAGCATAAAAAAATCTCAATTAAAAAATTCATTAGTCTGTATGATATATATTTCATCTGAGGCAATACTTTGTTATTGACTTACTGATCTGATAAAAACATTTTTATTTATGTTTAGGTAGATAATTAAAAAAGTATTCAGGCATGGATAGGTTTACACGTAAAATAACATTCTTATAACTGACAAATCTTTTTTTTTTGTTTAATTGGTTGTCTTTTATATTTGGGTGGTCATTGCAAAAATTGGCACAGTAGATCTACTCAGTAGGATGACCTTTTTTCTGTTTAGTGTCTTTTCAACACCTAAAGAGTTGAACCTCTCCTATAGAAAACATTTCCTGTGGGCTCCTATAAAATTTCCATTTACAAATACATGTATAGCAGGCCTGTAGCCAGCAATTTCAGAGGGGGGGGGGGGGGGGGGGGTTCATTTTCTGAAAAAGTGGACCTTTTACCATAAAATCCTCAAGTAAATAGATCAAATTTTACCTAGAGTGGACCTTTTCCCAGCAAAAAGGGTGGTTCTTTCGAACCCCCCGAACCCCCCTGGCTATATATGGGCCTGTATAGGAAGTCAAGATCCTGTGGGAAATCATCAATTGAAAAGGGATTCCTGATTTTACCTAGTTAATACAACCCATGTAAAATGTATGAAAGAAGTAGTTCTTGCCTTTTAATATTATCAAAGTTTTATCTAAAATATTTTTAGAACTTACAAATGTTCCTTCTTTAATTCTTATGGAATATTTTTTTATTATTATTAGATTGGCTGATTTTGTTTCTGATACATAATGTCTTAACACTGGGACAGAAAGAGTTATTAGAAAAAAATGTCAAGAAATCATTTTGTTATCAAATCTTTATTATTATTTATTATTAGGCTACCAGGCGAATACAATTTGAAAATTTCAACAAAATAGCCAAAACTGTACTAAATGTAAAGTACCAAGCTTAAGTTTGATATAGCCATGTTTGTCTTAAGGTATATATTGTTTCATATTTCAGGTACCCAAGACCTCCAGCAGCAGAAATGTTGGTAATAGCTGGTGTCTAGCTTCACATATCTTAATAGATATCCAAAACTAACAGACTGAAGGTATGTCATGTATGAACTGAAATATTGCCTAAATTTCATTTTATGTAAACTTATGTGCATTTTATTACATAATTAGCTCCCAGTACAATTTCATTTTTAACCACCCCAAATTCTGATCAAATGACAAACTTTTGCAAAGCAAATTAATTTATTATAATTTATAATATTAAATTGAGAAATTTTAAAAGAAAGTTATTTATGAACGCCATCCATCTATCTTTTCATCAGTCTATTCCTATTATTTTTTTCAGATAACTCGTGTGATTTGTTCGAATGCACATTAAATCCACATAAGGTAATAGAGTTACTCCCTACTGAACAAAAATTGTATATCAAGTTAAAATGCTTGAAATACCTGATGTACTGGAGTACATGTAAAGTCAATGTCAAGTGAAACCACATGGAAATAATTTATTGGTGGATTTTTTTCTTTTTTTTTTTTTGTCACAAAATACCATATACAATTATGTTGTGCATAGCTGATTAATTCAAATAAAAAAGTGCATGTCACATGTTATGTATCAATTCATATTTACTTCTTTCAGACAAAGACAACAAAAGAGTAAACTTATGACTTAGTTACTTTCAGATAAAGTATCTTTTATCAGAGGGAAGTAGTGACAATATATTGTTTTATTTTGGTAACAATTAAATACCCATTTACACATAACCCATTTCTAACAATAAATATTTTTCTAGCAATTTATTTCTTTTCATTTTCAGACAAAGAAAAGAACAACAGAGGACATGTATACACAGTAATGGAGGAAGTCAAAAAACATTAGCACATTCTCCATGTGACCATATATAACATACAGCAGTGACATTTCTTCCTACTGCTCCATTCCTGAAACATGGCTTACAGGGAACACAAAGAGAGACTTGATCTCTTACGTAGGCTGCAGTTGTCTCCACAGTCCAAGACACCAGACACTGTGCTGGAGTGGACTGAGCTTCATATAGGTAAAGCTTATATAGACAACCTACCAGAGTCCATTGACAGGTGTAGAAATGTTAAGAAAATATATGCAGCATTCAGCAGGTTATCTTCTTTACCACAGTCCATATCCAACCTGCCACACCTCACAGTGTTGGACCTATCCCACAATACCTTCACTACATTCCCCATAGCACTGTGTGACTTGACTAACCTAGAGGTGCTGAGCTTGGATAACAACAAGCTATCTGACATACCAGTGGATATCACCAAGATGAAGGGGCTTAGAAAATTCTATATCAGTTTCAATGCATTCACTACATTCCCCATAGCACTGTGTGACGTGACTAACCTAGAGGAGCTGAGCTTGGATAACAACAAGCTATCTGACATACCAGTGGATATCACCAGGATGGAGGGGCTTAGAATATTTTACCTCAATGAAAATGCCTTCACTACATTCCCCATAGCACTGTGTGGCTTGACTAACCTAGAGAAGCTGAACCTGAATAACAACCAGTTATCTGACATACCAGTGGATATCACCAGGATGGAGGGGCTTAGAATGTTCTGGCTATACAGCAATGCCTTCACTACATTCCCCATAGCACTGTGTGGCTTGACTAACCTAGAGAAGCTGAACCTGGGTAACAACCAGCTATCTGACATACCAGTGGATATCACCAGGATGGAGGGGCTTAGAATGTTCTGGCTATACAGCAATGCCTTCACTACATTCCCCATAGCACTGTGTGGCTTGACTAACCTAGAGAAGCTGAACCTGGGTAACAACCAGCTATCTGACATACCAGTGGATATCACCAGGATGGAGGGGCTTAGAATGTTCTGGCTATACAGCAATGCCTTCACTACATTCCCCATAGCACTGTGTGGCTTGACTAACCTAGAGTGGCTGAACCTGGATAATAACAACAAGCTATCTGACATACCAGTGGATATCACCAGGATGAAGGGGCTTAGAAAATTCTATATCAGTTTCAATGCATTCACTATATTCCCCATAGCACTGTGTGGCTTGACTAACCTAGAGGTGCTGTACCTGGATAACAACAAGCTATCTGACATACCAGTGGATATCACCAGGATGGAGGGGCTTAGAATGTTCTGGCTATACAGCAATGCCTTCACTACAATCCCCATAGCACTGTGTGGCTTGACTAACCTAGAGAAGCTGAACCTGGGTAACAATCAGCTATCTGACATACCAGTGGATATCACCAGGATGGAGGGGCTTAGAATATTTTACCTCAATGACAATGCCTTCACTATATTCCCCATAGCACTGTGTGGCTTGACTAACCTAGAAAGTCTATACCTGGGTAACAACAAGCTATCTGACATACCAGTGGATATCACCAGGATGAAGGGGCTTAGATTATTCTGCCTCAATCACAATGCCTTCACTACATTCCCCATAGCACTGTGTGGCTTGACCAACCTAGAGGTGCTGTACCTGTCATACAACCAGCTATCTGACATACCAGTGGATATCGCCAGGGTGAAGGGTCTTACGATATTCTGGCTTTATAAAAATGCCTTCACTACATTCCCCATAGCACTGTGTGCCTTGACTAACCTAGAGGTGCTGCACCTGGGTAACACCCAGCTGTCTTACATACCAGTGGAAATCACCAGGTTAACTAAACTTAAGATTCTTAGTTTGGATAACAATAACATCACCCACCTGCCACCTCAGATGAGGAGTATGGAAAGTCTAACAGACCTAGATGTGAAAGGTAATCCTCTGGTACAACCACCTAAACATATTGCCAACAGGGGACTAGATGCCATCAAAAGGTATTTTGAGGCATTAACTGACACCAAGGCAATCCAGTCAAGTAGAATACAGGTCAACTTTCTTGGTGAAACAGAAGCAGGAAAAACTAGCATTTCACGTACATTGCAACTTGGACAGTCAACCCTCACAAAGAAGGCAGACAGGACAAGAGTGGTGGAGCAGGGAACATGGGAGGCTGATGAAGACATTGCCTTCAATATCAATGACTTTGGTGGACATGATGTCTATAAAATAGGTCATCCCATTTTTATCTCCACTAGGGGCTTGGTTTTTATCACTTTCAATCTGTCTAAATATGATCCAGAAAAGGAGGGTCATTATCAGCTGCACATTGGAGACTGGATTGACATGGTGCAAGCACAGATGCCAGGGATACAAATAGCTCTACTTGGAACTCACCTTGATGAGGTTAAAAACCCACATGCAGAAACAAAATGCTCTGCAATAACCAGGCAGCTTGAAGACCATGCAAGTGAAAAAAAAAAGTGGTATCAAGCACAAAAGGAGACATGTGAGAACAAAATAAAAGAAATACCTGAAGCCCAAGCATCTCTCCGCCAGGCCTACCAAAGCAAAGCAGCTCATTTGCAGACCTTGTTTGGGCAGATGAAACCCATCTATGAGCATATTTTTACAGTGAGTTCAAAAACCCTTAAAGGAGTTCAAGACCTGAGAGACTACCTGGTTTCTTTTGCTAGGACAAGCGCTGAAGTTTTGCCAGGAATGTGGGTGGAAGCAGCCAAGAATATCTGCACCAAGAAAATTGAAGGCCCTGAGAACACACTTGGCTGGGAGGTGATTGAAGACCTCATTCTGCAAAATGCACCTACATCATGGAAAGAGAAGCACACACAGGAAGAAAAAGAGAAAACAATTTGTGACATCTTAAGTTTCCTAGCTCACCGTGGAGACATAATATGGTTTGATAAAAGCCCTTCACTGATGAAAGTTGTTTTCCACAAGCAAGAGGTTATTGTGAATGTTCTCAAGGCAGTCCTTACACATGATCAAGGTGAAGTATCACAAAAGCTCCAAAAGTCCATGAAGATTACAAGAAGGAAAGCACCCAAAATAAAAGAAGACATCTTTAGCAGAGGAATCGTTTCTAAACAAGCTATGAGCTGCCTATGTGAGCCTTTCAAATTGTCAAGCACTGAAGTTGATGTCATGACAGAAATGATGCTGAAACTGGAGCTGTGCTATCAAGTCCAGGAAGATGAATCCCTTCCATCAAACATCTCATTCCACTTTCCATGGCTCCTCACTGAAGAAAGACAACCTGAGCTAGACACCAAATGGCCCAGCAAGGTTCCCCCAGACACCACACAACTTACCCTGCAGGTTTTCTTTCCATACAAATGTCCAGATGGCTTTTATGAGAAATTTTCTGTTCGTCAGCACAAGCACCTTGGACTCATGAAGACCATGCGAATGGACTGGAAGGATGGAGTGTATGCAGAACTTGAAGGATGCAAAATGCAGCTGACACGGTGGCAAAACCAGTCAAATCTTGATCCAGTCAGCCAAGTTCCAGACTGGGTTATCAGTATTGCTGTCCGTGGATCACATCTCTCAGACATGTGGCGTGTTCTCATGCGAGGTCACCGTGACCTTATGGACATCATTAAAGGGGACTGGCCTGGGCTGTCATATGACAAGTACCTGGTGTGTCCCCACTGTGTGAGTGAGGACAGTGAGCACCAACCCCCCTCAACTACTGCCCAAAATGCAGAAATACCAACCAAGAGAAAAAGATACTGTCAGAAAACACCAACACTCTTCCCTGGAGAGATACTTGACCAAACCATTAGAACAGCTTCCAAACCAAGACAGGTGCCATGTGTCAACACTGGTGTCTCCATTCCTGTAGACCTGGTCTACCCACCACACCTGGCCATGAGCTGGCAGGAAGGTAAGCACAATACATATCTCTCTGTACTGTTATAGTATTACCCTAAAGATTCACTAGTGTCTCTTTTTTATGTCTCTATTTTCAAAAATGTTGTCAATCGGCCCTCACCTGAATGTGACATCTAAAAAATTTACTTACAAGAATTTTTTTTTTACTTTTTTTTTCATTAAGTGCAGTATTTTAGCTATAATAACATCCCCCAATGATTGACCTCCCATATCATAGTTTATACCATCTCCATGTACTAACTCAAAATGCAAAAAAATTTTCTTACAGCAGTAGGGATTTTTTCTGTAAAATCTTTAGTATTTTTATTTACAGTTAGCTCTGCCTATGTGTCAAAGTCTTTATATTCTCCTAATTGTCCTCTAAAATCAATATTTTTACATAATAACAGGTAATTTTTATCTTTCTTATGCAGTCTTCGACGTTAAGCGGTGGACCGTGGACCGAGTCCACTAAATTTTCCGTCGGTCCAGTAAATATTGAAATTTATGTGGACCAACGGTCCAGCTAAAATATTGAGAGATGCATGGGTTGCGTTGAGCAAAATTTAGAGCACATAAAATCAAATAAAAATTGTGTTATCTTCGCGAATATATAGTCTAAAAGGTTGTGATAACGCGAGCCATAACCAAAATAAAATGAGTGTGGCAGATGAGCCCAAACACAATGGTTGTGCGCAATGTGAGCTTTGAGAATTCTGATTGGTCAATTATATTGGGTCATCCAATCACGGTCTTGAAAGTGTGAACCACGAGGTTTTACGAAATGGCGTTTCTTAAGCATTTTGCGGGCGTGAAGCCCGGAGTTAAAAGAAAAGTGTTAGATCTACAAAGTCAAGAGTACGAACGAAAAAGGATAAGGAAGTTTCAAAGTTCGTGGCAGCACAGTTTTTCCTGGCTTGTGTATGACACCGAGGCTAACAGCATGCATTGTAAAATCTGCCGAAGTCTGAGAAATGATTCTGATGGGGACTCCCCCTTTATCGCGGGAACGTCAAATTTTAAGATAGATGTTGTTAGGCTACATGCAGCATGTAAACAACACCAGCGGAATTCTGAACTTATCGCAGCAAAATCTACGCTATTTCCCAGAGTGTAGCGGCAGACTGCTTGGGGAAACTGAAGAGGGCTGAATATACCAGGCTGGTATCCAAGTTCCGATCGGCACACGCCATAGCCAAGCACCATCTGAGTTTCAATTTGTTTAAGACATTTTGTAAACTGGACACGGCCAAAGGCCTTGATGTTGGCACTTCTCACACCACTGACAAGTCCGCTGCACAATTTGTGTCTGCTATCGCAAATGTGGAAAGGAGAAGGGTAATTCAGAAGATTGAATCATGCAAATTTTTGAGCTTAACTATGGATGGGGCCACTGATTTTTCTGGAGACGATCTTGAAAACATTTATGTGAGGTCGTGCAACGATGGAAATATTGATGACATGTTTCTGTTTATTGGCCCAGCCCAATCATCTACCAGTAAAGACATTTACAATATGTTACACGAAGTCTTAAGAGGTTTGAATGTGGAACATGTGGTACGACAAAAACTGGTTGGCTTCACAGCTGATGGAGCATCCAACATGCAAGGTAAATGTATGGTGATAGCAGCTACATATGATAAAGCTTACTCAAAAAGTTATGTACCTCAAAATTGATGCATAATGTTATATAAAATCCATCAGAATGTGAATATTGCTTAGCTAGTGGTAAAGTAAGGAAATATTACAGCTCAAGCTAATTCTTTAAATATGTCACACTGCAGTAATGATAATAGACTGGTAATGTTAATGTAGGTGTAAATGTACAGCTGCACTTGTTATTCTCCACTAAAACATGGATGTTAAATGATATAGAAAAAGTACACTCTCCTGTTTAATTTCCAGGAAAAACGTCTGGTCTAGTTGCTCTTCTGAAAGAGGACTACCCATGCATTATCACAAACCACTGCTTAGCTCACAGGTTGGAATTGGCCTTTAAGGACTGTGTAAAAGAGGCAAGCCCCAAGCTGTATGATAAGTGTATAACCCTCCTTTTGGGTCTATATTACCTGTACAGAAAAAGCCCGAAGTCAAAGAAATCTTTATATAGAGCATTTGATGCTCTTGAACAGAAAGTCCTGCTGCCAACACGAGTAGGGGGTACTCGCTGGTTGCCACACATACACAGAGCATTGCATGTTTTTCTTAGAGGCTATACTGTGTTTGTCTATCACCTGCAAAATTCCTCCCATGACAATGCAAAATGTGAAGGCCTGGCTAAGCTGGCGACAGATGGACATGTTGTGGTTCATCTTCTGCATCTCAGTGTAAGTACATTTTATACTTTAGTGGTAGCACTAAGTGGTATATTGTGTGTTATAATTGGAGACATGACCATGACCATTTATTCAGTTTCTTTACTAAGTATGAAAAACCTCACTGTATATGTGTAAAAGATATGTAACCAATTATCTGTATACACCATTTATTATTTACAAACCAAGGATAAATTGATGTGAGGGTCATTCATTCTCCCTCTTTTTAGGAGGTTGTTGGTGTTCTACAAAGACTGTCCCTTGTACTGCAGAAAAGTGAACTGAGTTTAGCTGATGCCTGTGCCAGAGTGGATGCTACCTTAGAAACTCTCAAGTCCAGTTTGTCAAGGTACATGTAAATAAAACTGTTGTTTCAATTGTTATGCAAATATACATTTTCTATTTCATAAACAATAACAATGTTTATTGCTTTTTCAGTGACAGTGGTGAGGTTGCAGCAGTGCTACAGACCAGTGAATACAAGTCTGTAAATGTGACTTTTAAAGGAAAGAAGCCCAGCTCCAGTAATACAACCCTTTTGTCAAAGCTTATAGAATGCTTAGAAGCCAGATTTCCACCTGGAAGATCTGCTGTCATTGATGCCTCATGCATAAGCAGTTTTTATAATTGGCCTACATCAGGATCTGATAGCATCAAAGGTATTATAATTAAACAGGGAATGGTGTTTTTACTGTTTGCTGTGTAATATGTTTGAAAATGTGCTATGTTGTTACTAATTATTATTATATGCAGCCAATTTTATTGTTTATGTTGTGATATTCTGGGGGGGGGGGGTTGTCACTTTATGTGTTTTTTACTTAAATTAAATCAAGACATTGCTGTTGTAATAAAATGTTATTGCTGTGTGAATACTAATGAAATGTTTTCAAATAAAATTATCAAAATTTAATAGTCACTGTTTATTAAGTAAGGTTATGTATTATTTCTTTTTTTATTCTGTGTTATTATCATTTATTTATTTATTTATTTATTTATTCTAAAAAAAGATGAGATGTTTATAGTAAATGAAATTGGCAATAATTTAATTATTTATTTCAATCAGCGTATGGAGTGGCAGAGCTGACAGTCATACACAATCACTTTCAAGATCTGCTGCCAGACCTTGCTGTCATATTACAGGAGTGGTCCCTTCTTAAGGCCCTTCTTTACAAGAGGTAGGTTTGCTTTCCTTTGAAAATAAATTGCATGTGTTTGCATTTGCTATTAAAATGTCAAATATGAAATTGATTAATTTCCTTAATTTAGATATGGACAACAACTTGCCTCTGTTGCCTGGGAAGACGCCCTTCAAGGATTTAAATCACAAGACTTGGATGCGATATATACAACACTTGATCTTGTAAGATCACTGCCACCCACATCAGTGAGGAACGAAGCAACATTCAGTGCCATGAAATTGACAAAATCAAAAAGAAGGGGTCGGTTAAATGCATCCACTTTAAATGACTTGCTGCTGATTCACCTGGAATCCCCTGCGATTGAAGATTTTAATCCTGATGAAACTATCAAGGATTGGCTGGTAAATTACATGTTGAAATATATTAAGGCATTTAATTTTTGGATCAAAAATCAGACATGCATAGATTTTTAGTTATCAAATGACACGTCTTTGCAACATTCATGATTATTTCTGAGAAAAGCAACAGCTCTCCATGTCTATTAAGTATTTATTGTGAGCCTATAGGAGATTATGCATATTCATTTAAAGATAAATATTTGCAGGTCACGCCATCTGGAAGGAGCAGAAGGTTGGGGTATAAGAGAGATACAGTGAAGACAACTGTTACAGCTACAGATCCTTTTCCTTCCACTTCAACAGTGAGCAATGTCAGTGAAACTGAGGTACCTTCTACTTCAACAGTGAGCAATGTCAGTGAAACTGAGGTACCTTCCACTTCAACAGTGAGCAATGTCAGTGAAACTGAGGTATGTCTGTTAATCCCTAATTGATTTACTCTTTGTTTTATGTACCCCAAAACCACATAATGTAGGTTTTATTATTGACAGACAAATATGACAATCTTCACATATATTCAAAAACTTTGATGTAAACTGAATTTAAAGAAACTACAGAGATAGATAATAGAAAGGTGCCCTTTCTTTTTATTGCAGGTCACAAAAGAATGGATTGATTGTGAAAACTCTGAGAGTGACAGTGATGATGATGATGATGAGGAGGAGGAAATGTCGTACAACCATGTGTTTTCAATGCTCTCTGTATTCTGCAGGGAATAAAGCAAAATAATCTGTTGAAAAATAAATTTGGTACAAAAACATCAGCCTTATTTATTATTTTCTTTTTAAACAAATTTATTAGAATTGGTCCAGTAAAAGTTGGTTCGGTCCAGTAGGAATTGCAGTCTTGGTGGACCAAATGTCCACTAATTAAAAATTTTATTCGTGAAGACTGCTTATGTGTATCATTTAAAAAAAACATTGCATTTGTTTAATCATTTTCAGTTCTGCATACAGAAAAAGCAAGGCTTTGTGAAAAAATCACAGAACCCTGTCTCCTGGACATGTTAAATGTGTTCCTCCAAGAAGGCATTATCACCGACCGTGAAGCAGAGACAGTGAAAACTGAACCCTCAACTGACAGGGTGAAATGTCCAAAGAAAGTTGCAGTCTTCCTGGACATTATAAGCAGGAAACCTGTCAGGGCACATGTTACACTGTGTAGATGTCTTCAGGAACAAGGACAGACTGATCTTCTTGAATTGATAAAGTAAATTGGGACTTTCCTAGACCAATGATTATCAAACTTTCCTGGAAATTCACAGAATGAAAAGGGACAAGGCATTTACATGTAATTTATCAATGGAATACCTCAGGGAAAATGGACAAAGTCTGCTTCTTACCCTCAAATATTGCCTGTGAATTATTAGATGTCTCCGACAAAAGTGAGCTTGCTGTCCTCCTTAAATATAGCAAAAGGTCAGCAAAACTGACTGTATTGACTCACCACCTGCAGCAGTTGTGTCATGGAGTTGTATCCTCAAATGTTTAGCAGTCTTCAGTGTACTAAAAAAAATTGGACCATTCTGGCCTGCGATATCTTTTGGACAATCAATTAAATTCAAATAGTAAATCTTGGTCAACTGAACTAAGGCTCTGTTCTCACAACTTTTAGATCGATCTATCACCGCGGGGAGTCTCACTAGATTACTGTCAGATAATCCGCCTTAAGTGTCCGTCCCCTCCTACTACAAGCTATAAGGGGTAATTAACTTTCGTGTCCGCCCGGCTGACAGCTATTTAGCGTGAACCCCCAGGGAGTTAGGTCGATCCAATGTAGGTCGATCTAATCTATGAGAATGGGGTGTAAGGCATTATCCATGCACTAATAATTAACTGGTTGACTGGATGCCTTAAATGGCATCAGAGGAAGAGCCATTTAATCCATCAGAAGAGGAATGGGGGAACTCCAAGCATTTGAAGTTTACGCTGTCCATAACCAGACCTCGTACATTGTGGGAGGGGCCTTCAGGTGCATGGTCAATCTGGAAGTATTGTAAGTATCTCAGGATAGTCTCGCGGCTATCAGCTATTGTGAATGTGAGCTAGTATCTGAAGAGAATTGAATTAAGAAAATATAATTATCAGAATCACACAGGTTTCAGCCATATAGGCATTTCTGTTACTGCTGTAATTTTGAATTGTTAATTTTTTTATCGTGCCAGTTGTTCTTTGATAAGTAGATTATTTCAAAGGAAATGAATACACGTTTGAAAATGTAATTACCAAAATTTCAATTTTCAGAGAGTTGTCTGGCAATGAGATATCCTGTACTATTGACATGAATGCAGCATTTGAAGGCTTGACCAGTTTACTGCGGTTAGATCTAAACAATAATCACATCAAGTCCATCTCTACCACCTCCTTCAGCGGCCTGGTACAGCTGCGCCATCTACAGTTGGTTAACAACAACATCACCTCCATACAGGAAGATGCATTTGCTGATCTCATGAGCTTGGAACAGATGTAAGTTTTTTTTTATCATATTTGTATGTGTCTGTGTGTGTGTGTGTGAGAGAGAGAGAGAGAGAGAGAGAGAGAAGAGCTCCACCATCATCTTTAGGCTAAACACAAAACAGATCAAATGTTTTGTCCATCCCTTCAAAATTTGAACTCAGAGTCTGAAAGATGATAAAAAAAAAATTAAAAAAAAAAAAAAAAAAAACAGAACTATCACCTGAAAAACAATAGAAAAAATATAAACAGGAAAGTTCAAGGAGCACTTCATTGTTGGGCATAAACAGTGATTCTCTGTTTACAGTACTCCAAACGTAAAGTACATTGAGTCTTCACGTCTTTTTTTATTTGGACAGTGATCAAGAAAGCAGTCTATTAAATAAGCAAGCCTGTTCTTCACCTCCACTGAGACAAGAGGTTACCAGACATAAGACTGAGTCATCTTAGCTTTAGAATTGCGAAAGGATGTTTGAATTGGCTGAAAATCTCTTTATCTTTATTTTTTTGTGATTCTCAGCCTGTAGAGCACCACCTATATTAAAATGTAATGATTATGAAAATATTTTGTAAAATGGCAATTCAATAAGAACAGTAACAAACAGATGTTTTTTGTTTTTTTTAGATTAAAAAAACACAATCTCAGAAAAAGTTAATACTCTGAAAATTGTACTTTACAAGAAATTATCTCTTCTTGGTTAAATCTTATTTTAAGATTTATGTTACATGGAATTACATATGAGTTTATAAAAAATGAAAATCACAGACTGACGATCAGTCTGGTCTTACTTACAGTGGATTTAGTCACCGTATTCTGTGCCAAAAAATAAGGTAGGAGTCAAGGTGCTGAATGACAGCTTGGTTTATTTTTACTTTCAGTAAATTCAACACCAGCACACTCCTGTGTGACTGCCAGCTAAAATGGCTGCCAATATGGCTGCAGCAGAAGCAGTTTGAGGCGATGGTCAGTGCTCGATGTGGTCATCCAAGAACACTGCAGGGCTCCAGTATACTGGACGTGAGCCAGGAGGACTTTACTTGTAGTGAGTTGAAACTCCCCAACTTCACTTCTTGGTTTTTGATCCTTCACTTAATAAAAGTCTGAAAAAAAATTAATATTTTTTGGCATTCGTTCTTTCACAACTTTAGATCTGAAAAAAATTCAAACTTCTTTTTTTAATTAAAAAAAATTTACAACATAAAAGATCTGTGAAAGGTTTGTATTCCAATTGATGATTGAAGCAATTTCTGTATAGATCTATATTAAAAAATAGATGTTGTATATTTTAGCTGACTTTCCAAAGCCAGTGATGGTGACTGAGCCAACAGCAGTCATTGCACTGAAAGGCAACAACATGAGCTTGTCTTGTGCCGTACAGAGCAGCAGTGACTCTCCCATGAAGGCAGAGTGGAGGAAGAATAGTGTGGTGAGTAGCACTTTTATGCATAATTTTCAAAAATAAAATTCTCTTTGTAATAAGATTGTGAGTTTAAATGTTTAAGTATTTTACAGGATTTATTTATTAATTATTTATTTACTTAATTTTACTTGTGTTTTTGACTGTATAAGGATAATACTAAGACCATCACTGATATTTTTCAATTTCATAACTTGCATTTTCTTTTTCAGCCAATGCATAATGCAAATGCAGAGAACTTTGCATCGCTGAGGAATGACAACGTGATCAAGTTGACATCCATCCTCCACTTGACGCATGTCCAGGATGTGGACTCGGGCAGCTACCAGTGCATTGTTACCAACCAGTTTGGATCTGTCTTCTCCAAGAAGGCCAGAGTTAATGTATATGGTAGGTTCCAGTTTGTGTTTTGGATTGGAGCTAGTAACTATTATTTGACATATGTATTGTATATATGCTTAGTTTGGGAGGAGGGAAGAATTCATTGAGATTGTGAATGGTTGATTTTCAAAAAGGTTAATCATTTTGGCCAATGAGAAGTGATTTATTTTTTTAACATCTTAACATGGAGACAATGAAAAACCTATTTCACCATATAAGCATATAGTTGTCTCTATGTGTTGTGCCTAAGATTGAAACTGGGATATCTGTATTGATTGAAATTTGTCTGAGATCTCAGGACGTGAGTGACAGTGGGTGTTTTTGTTTGTGTGTCTTGGAGACATACTCTGTTATTCGTATCCAGTCTGTGTGTAACAATTGGAGCAGACGGCAGACAGACATTATCAATACAGTTCAATAGGGGTCAGCACTCCCAAGATAAGCCACACAGACTTTGAGGGGTTTGCTGTGAAGTTTTGCTCTGTGTGTGCCTAGATAAATAACTTACTACCTTTATCTGCTACAATTACTTCCCCCGATACTGCCTGGTGCACCTGTATGCAGGGGTTGTGTAATAGTCTCTTTTTCTCTTCCAATTGAGGTCGAAGAAGGTTTAGAATTGTTACGCATTTTCACACTTTGCTGCCTTCCTGTTATTGATTTTCTAGTGATTATTTAGTGGCTCCATTCATCTGTACTGGTGTCAGTGTCAGTGGGTATTAGCTCGGCTAATGTGGCCACAAAAGATGTCTGGTTTATTACCAGCTGTGAGAGAGGAGAAGCACAGTGGGGACAGGAGCCTGTCTTCTCAGCCAGGGGCAGGAGTTGAGGCCCTGTGAGGGGGGGGGGGGGGAGTTGTTAATTTACCTGTTTGGATATTGTGAGACTTGGGACTAATATATAGTAATGTGGAGTAATGTAGAGTGATGAATGCTGTTTGTTTTGTCAATGAAAGATGATGTCCAAGCAAGGTGTTTCATTATGGAATTTATTGTTATTGACTGACCTTGTGCCCATCCCTTTAACAGGAAATAATAAGACCAAAATGCTTCCTGCTGCAGAAACTGATACATGGAATTTTGTCCACTAACTTGAACAAAATAAAAATAATTTTAAGAAAATAATAGATTTCTTCTTAACAGAAAATGAAAAACCATTTCACTCCATTAATGTGTCTTATTTGTTCCAGTCTACCTGGAATCTATTCATTTCTATTCATTTTCTGGAATCTATTTTTTTCCCTGTGAGATGTAAAAACTATGTAATTGTCCCCAAATTTATACAAAAGACACTGAAAAAACTGCTTAATTTGTTCCAGTCTATCCGGTGTTCACAAAGACCCCCCTCGATGTGTCTGTTAAGGCGGGAAAAACAGCCAGACTGGAGTGTGCAGCACACGGAGAGCCACAACCAGAGGTCTTCTGGCAGAAAGATGGGGGTGAGGACTTCCCTGCTGCACGTGAACGGCGCATGATGTTTGCTAGAGAGGACGACGTATTCTTTATCTTAAAAGTGAGCAGTTTGGACCAAGGGTTGTACAGTTGCATGGCCAGGAATGGAGCCGGAACTATCATCGCTAATGCCACGCTGACAGTGTTTGGTGGGTAGAGTTCGATATTCACGCTTTTTTTGTGAATTAAATTCAGCTCTGGACTTAATTTGTTATTAGTTACACCATTTTTTGATTAATCTAGGTCTAATTTGTTCATTCTTACATTTGTCTTGAAGTGTTATTCTTGAAGTTAGAGTGGCACCTACACAGAAGTTTGGGTGTATTTGGAGAACTGTAAGATTATAAGTTGTAATTCCTCTTCAGAAAACCCGTCATTTGTCAAACCAATGGAGGACAAGCAGACTAAGGTTGGGGAGACCACTGTCCTGGAATGCCTGGCTGCAGGGAGTCCCAAACCCAAACTGACCTGGCTCAAGAACGATAAACCGCTGGGGGTGACGGAACGCCATTTCTTTACAGCCAATGACCAGTTACTGGTCATTGTCCAGACACGGCCAGAGGATGCCGGGAGGTATACGTGTGAGATGTCCAACACTCTGGGGATGGAAAGAGGGACATCCCAGCTAACTGTTATCAATTTAGAGTCCCCCTCACGTGGAAACAATGGCGGTGGATTGGATGACGAGTCCACAACGACAGGGATTATAATAATAGCTGTAGTGTGCTGCGTGGTGGGAACGTCCTTGGTCTGGGTGATCATTATTTATCAGACCAGGAAGAGGAGTGACACATACAGCAGTACACCTACAGGTGAGAACATGTGATATGATATTCCTTTATTGTTTTATTAGATGAAGATGTCTGTTCAGTTCTTTATCAGTATTGGATGGATAGGGGGGTGAAAAATATCTCACAGTGGGATGCTGCTTGAGGAAGTTGGAGAGCTACTAAAAAATTGTCATTGAGAAAGTCTGAATGCACTATATTTCATTAAATGAAACTTCCTTTATATAAAGTTATAATAATACAAAAACAGCTATAAGTTTTTATTACCACTGCAATATTTCAGTGTCACACAAAAACGTGGCTTTAGGTGTGCTAATACTGATGGAAAAATGGAATATTGTAATTTTGAATGCATAACACAGCTGATGATTTTTTTTTTCTGCTGGATCCTTAATAAAATATTATAACCTTTACAGATGAGACAACTTTACCTGGTGACTTGACACCATATAATCCATCAGATGAGGAACGGGAAAGCTCAAAGTCAGACCAGTTCCTGGAGTATCAGGGACATGTGTTACCCATGTTCCAGTCACACCCCCGGTACGCCAAGGCGGAGTGTGGGCGCACGGCAGCCATCTTTCCAAGTGATGTGGAGGATGACGATCTAAAACAGTCAGTGCCGCTGACTTGTGATGAACACCAGCCGGCTGCAGAGTCAGGTTTGTACTGAGACAATTTAAAAGATTTTTTAACCTATTTTTACATTTTTAAGATTGGTTAAAAATTGTGAAGACAATTTAAACCAAATGTATCTGATATTTTATCTGCCTCAATAAAGACCATTCAAGCTTTAGGGTTAGAAACCTCATGTGAGGTATATTCTGGGGCGAGCCGAAATTACAAATTGATACCTGTCTTAAATAGAAAAAAAATTGAATAGAAAAAGTAACTTTCATGTTATCCTGTGGAGATATAAAATATTATTTTTTCTGTTTTCCACAGAGCACAGTATCAACAGTTTATCTCTGCCAAGCAGTGCGTCAGACAGTAGCTCTCCCAGCACACGGAGCACCAGCAGCACTGGACTGAACTCTCTGCAAACTTTTAACCCTCATCCTAAACTAGCCAATCACAATGGGGTCCGAGACAGGTCACCAAGCCCAGTGGCCATGATTCATCAGCCACCGCAGTGGTTTAACGCCAGCTCCCTGCCTCACACCAGATCAACAGCAGATAGTTATCACTGCTCCAAGTCACCCACAGACAATCCAGGTATTTTTAGCATTTGGATGACATTTTCTAAGCCATTACAATTGTTTATTGTCTTTGTTTATAGATAAATAACATTTTTCAAAATGTAGCAGTAGAGTTACTAGTTGAGATTAATAGAACACAGATAGGTCTGATTTAAGGAAAATAGTTTGTTCTTACTGGAAAAACGCCCTGCATTTTAATTATTATAATTATTATTTTGTAATTTGGAATTAAATTGAATTAAACCTTTCCTCCTTGCCACAGTACTCATGTGTCCCTGGACATAATTCTCACACCACATCTTTATATTTGTGTTCAATTTCAGAGCCCCCTGCCCCCCACACTGCCTCCTTGCCACAGTACTCATGTGTCCCTGGACATAATTCTCACACCACATCTCACACATTGCCAATACCATATGAAGGTAATGCATTTATTTATTTGTTTATAATTTTAAAAATGCTCAGTTAACATTATGATTATGTGAGGTCGTCATTATTTCGTAACTTAACTGTTGACTTTGGTAGTATTTAGACAGATTTTTTTATACCTATGATGCTTGAATTTATAAAAGTTTAGTATTTATGTAAATAACGTTAATCATTCCAGATCTGTATCCAGACTCTGAGGTTCATCCCAATCATCACTCATCCAGTGCCAGTTCTCCAAAGTCACCAAGTCACCATACCAGTAGTAATAGTAGTAGTCATCCTCAGCTCAGCCATCTCAGCTCACATCATAATATAGACTCTGGGGACATCCCCAGTGAAAACAATCACAATCACAGACACTTTGATAGTGCTGAACGCCGCCATCGCGGAAGACAAGCGCCTCCTATAGGGGGCAGGTCACAACACAGACAACATGGCGGAAGGACTTTAAGTTCTCCATCTCAACAACACCATAGACACTTGTATGTGAATCCAATGGATGAAACGTTAGAAACAGCAGGTAGCATTCCAGAGGTTGGTTTGAAATCACCTTCTTCAAAACAAAAGGTGGCGCTGCCTCACAGGACAGGAGATGACAGAGTTTAGCAAACAGATTTGTGTATGTTAAGTTCTGGAGAGGAATGCACAGTGGAAAGATGACTGGATTTATTCTTTTGAGAAATAAGTTCACAATGTGATCACAGCTATGGCAGCCATGCTGCTTAACTGTTCACTTAACATTATGCAAATCAAGAAACCCATTTCTTTGCCAAATCTCACAATTGTATAGTTATTATTATATCTTACTACTTATTAAAGTGAATTGGTTGTTTTTCTCTTTTTTTATACCCATACAAAGTAAGGGTAAGTGGTATAACTGTAGTGCATTTCTGTTTCATGTGTTCTTTCTTCACACTTTGTGTGTGTAAGTGTATAGTGATGAATTAACTTGACAAGGTTATGTAAATATTGTACAGGTATTCCTTGTATATTATGTACAGTGTATGAATCATGCAATATAATTTTTTGTTGGTGGGAGCTAAATTTGATCTTCTAAAAGATACTATATAGGGATGTATGGTGGATGTAGCATTTCTATGAAGTAGGTCAAAAATTACCTTAGTTGTATTGTTTCATATCATGATATGTTGCATCACAAAATCCTAAGACACCAATATTTTGATTTGGCTTTGGGGGATAAAAGTTGGCATTGTTTAGCCAATTGTATAGCATAATACTTTATCTGGTACAACTTGTTGAATACTTGTTATTTATGTTATGACCAAGGTTACAAGATCTAGACATTTCTTTAATTTCCCTATTAATCACTACAATCTATGATGTAATAGATTTGTCTACCATCTAATGTGTGCGTGCGTGTTTGTGTGTGTGCGTGTGTTTGTATGGCACATGATTGCTCATATTAAACCAGTCAAACCAAAGTATTGCTCAAAGATTCAAGAATCCATAACTTCCTAAAGTTGATGCAGTTTTTCTTGTTTCGTAGAAAGCAAATTTATAGCTGGGATGTCTCGAACTGAAAATAGTTATATGGGAAACACTAATCCTCAGAGAATCTAATCTCATAACATGAGAAGTGTTTCACTTCTTATCTCTTAATATACCACATCCTGCAAAGTGGAGAAGTTAATTGGGAAGTAATTTTTTTTTGGAAACGGACCTAGTCATATTTGACATAAACTGCACTGACATTTGATTGAGTTTTTGAGCCATCTCTTGTTCCCAATATTTGTATCCTAATTAAGAAACAGTTCACAAACCAAGATCAGAGCTACCTCAGCCATTGTAGAACAAATAAAAAAGTGAATTTGAGAAATAGATCATGCATCGTGATTTTTCTTTTAATTTGGGGGCCTCTTGATGCAACTTTTGGTGTTTAACTGACATATTTGCTAAAATTTGCACATTCTCATAGATCAGTATTATTACCAGGCTTTATTTATTAGGGCATGTTGCCATGGATACTATGAAAACACTGGTTGTCATGGATACATGGTAAACAGCACAGTCAAACTGTCCCTGTACCAGAGGTAGTGGTATCATGTTGTTCCCAAGTTGTAGTATGAAACAAATATCTCTGTTTGTAGTGGATGAATTCTTTGTTATACAATACATACCACAGATGGAGTGGACTAGATGTATGTACTGGGAAATATAGAAGTAGAAGGAAATTATATCAAGTTTAGGATTCATAAATTTATGAGGAAGTCTAATGCCATCTACCATGTGTTAAAAATTGATCTTCAAATATGAAGATTGTTAGATTTATGTCAGCATGTCTTGTATACATTTTGGCCAGTTGAATGAAAGTCTCAAATAATAACATTTGATAAGTTCACTTAGGAGCAGAAACATTTTGTAAACATATTTGGTAGATAACATTTTTTGGTTTTAAAATGTACATTATTTAAAGAGCACGTCTTTTTGGTTTTAAAATGTACATTATTTAAAGAGCACGTCAGCTTAATTTTAGGGCTGATTTTCCTCTAGATTTTGTTTGGCGGTGGTCATTAACCATCATCTATCAATGTTGTCTGTCCTAAGGTGAGATAGATCTGGTTACTGGTCATAAAGTCAAGGCATGCAGCACCCGGGTTCCTCTTTCTTGCAGCTCCATTCAGGTGCTAAAAACCCTTTGATAGTTGCTCAAATGCCGATATCAAGTCTTGCCATGAGGGGTTTGAACTGAATTGGTCACAACTATATATACAAGTTGTATAGAGCTGGCTTTGTTTGTTCTAGAAAATGGATCAAGTGAAGTAGTATTGGTTAGATTTTAGGAAAGTGTGTAAAAAAGTCCACTCCATCTGCTGTGTGAAGGTTTGGATTATGCTGTGCTAAGATGTTAACTTGTCTGTCCTTGAAATTAATTTTTGAAGCCTGTTTGGTTATTTATTTATTTTGAATTCCCAAACAAAAGACAGTTTAGATGTCTTAAATGCTTTTATTTCCATAAGACTAGGTAAGTTAATGTACATGATGTCTATGGATAAGACGCAATATACATTTTATCATTATTTACCCAAAGTCATAAGTAGACTGGGATTTTTGTACATCATATTTGATCAACATGTATTCAGAATGGTGACAACTTAGCAAGAGCATGTCTACAGTTTTCTGTTCATCACTTTTGTTACTGGTCCACGTGTCCACTTGGTTGGTATTTATTTAAAGTCACAGATACCACTTGACCAGTGTTCTCCCCACAGGATTTGTACAGCAAGAAAATAAAGGAATTAATAAATAAATTAAACTATACAAACTGACTTGAGTTTTTTTTTTTTTTTTTTTTTTTTTTTTTTTTTTTTTTTTTTTTTTTCATGGCAAATTCCATGCACATACAGATTTTCTTAAAGTAAAAATTTAGTTGAAGTGCCCATTCCCGGTGAAACCATCAGCCCATGGTATTCAATCCAACTTGTTGGGGACTGTTGCTGAATGCAATCAGTTGAACAGATAAACATGTCTTCAGGATTATTTGAAAGTGGTGGGCTTTTTGTTTGTTTTAGGAAGGAGAGGCCTTGCATGGGAAGATGACCATCAACCACCCCTCTTGACGAGGGTTCAAGGGTCCACTTAAGGGCTCTGGAAAATTTTGTTTTTTTTGGAGGGCAAACAATGCTATTTGTTATAGTTGAGGACTATGATTCAGCTAGTCACAATTCTAATTTCAAGAGGGAACTATTGGTGTGATTGTTTTTCAGAAACCTAATGGGGGGGAGGGATAAGGCCTCCCCTGACACCTCCCCCTCCTAAATCCCCTTAGGGGCTCATGGCGTCAATAAATACTGGCTGAGTTCCCAGTAATTAATCCCATATACTTGTACATTGTATACAGAGTACATTGTATACAGAGTCCCAGGTTAGTTCTCCACACCTGTCTGCTGGGCTGTTTGTCAGTCAGTCGGGTCAAGTTGCATGTTTTAGTGACATACGGTTTCCACGACATAAATAATATGACATTATTCACTCGAAAAGTACCATGACCTTGAATTTTGTTTATAATCTTGGCCTTAATTTTGGTGACCTTGTAAATAGTTGCAAGTGTTTGGCAGTGGACGTCTCACTTGGTTGGTATTGTTTCTTATAACATGTTTCTATGACAATGGAAAACTGTAATATAGACATCATGGCTTTTTAGCTCCAAAAATGCCTTGACCTTGTAATAAATTTTAAAAGTCATTACCTTGACCTTAGGTGACCTTGGCAATAGTTGCAATAGCCTGGCAATACCTTACTTAGTAGAAATTGATACTTAAAGCATATTTCTGTGACATTGGGTTCCCATGCTATGGACTTCAAGGTGACCAACCCCATCAACTGGCGGCCTTTTTGGATTTTTGTGAAAAACAAGACTTTGCCATGGGGGGATTCATGGGGGAATTTTTTGGGCTATATTGGGCCTTCAACGGACCAGAATCAGTTGAGAAACCTTTGTCACCAATTTTTTCCAACCTAAGTTGTTTATTGACTGGCCTCGTGCTGCTCGTGTCCTTATTTATTACCTACCCCCACCCCACCCCCCTCCCTGCTGAAAAAACATGGGAGTGGTTGTTTTTTAATTTATCAAAAATATTTTGTCAAGGCCAGTGTTATCAGTAAGTCATAAAAACAAGTACATGGAACCCAGTAGACAATAATTAATTTATTTTAAAAAATTGTCTGGAGTGTCTGGTACATAGCCACATTGGAAAGTGACACCCGCGATATATATAGTTAATTATATTTAATTTGATCGTGAAAAAATAGTTCTGCACACTTTTGTAGCGCCTGTCTCTTTAAGTGTTGTTGATCTATTGAATATAATACAAGAATGATAAAAACTTAACAAAGTATACATTATCCCCATGGCGGTTAATTTATCAATTTTGATATTAATAATTTTTGAAAAATTATCATGTTTGCTAGTTCTACCTGAAATGAAGTAAGTGAGCGCGGCCTGATACAATATTTGTTTAGAGACGATAAGCTTTGATTTGACTGCAGAACTGCGACACGCCAGCAGCAATTAGACAGAGAAAACCAGAGAAAATATCTGCAGTTAACTAAAGAGCTGTTACTGACTGTTATTTACCTTAGTAACAGCACCGAGTCCACACAGAAAGTAACTGTACGTCATAGAACTGAAAGAGAAGGTACTGCCACTGACATAAGTAACAGTGAGTACTGAAGTCTAGCGAAAGTTAAAACTAAAAGTAGATGTTCATGTTGTAATGTTACTTTTAATCACTCACAACACTTCTAAATCTTAGTACAAGCTTCTGAAACAATTAAGCAGGTACCACATCACGGGTTCTGGGAAAGTGGAAATGGACTTGTGATATTAGTTTCGCTAACAGTTTTATTTCCTGATTGCCGCCATTTCTTATCCCATCGGGATCACGTAGTGCTGACATAGAAAAATCTGGGCCCAATGTTATCAGCCTGGGAACCGGCAACCGGTCTACCGCTAGGTGGATTTTAGACAAACCAGAAGGCTTAGACTTTTGAATTGGGTAAAATTTTGGAGATTTATAGGGTGTCAGAAACGGTGTAATATCTCAGTGTCGGCTGTTAACGTACTCAGGGTTACATTTTGTACATTTTCATATTGAGAGATACATTTTGAATAATGTGAGATGCACCGCTAATTGATCTAGAGCCTATCTAGTGTTAAAATGAGTTTGAAATTTTACCAAAGCTCTTACGGAAGTTCATCTTTAACTCGGATCTTTGTATCTGTAGAGGCCCACAATTCCTTTTTATAAAGATGACCACTTCAATTTTTACAAGTAATATAATTTAATAATCTTCCCTAGGGTTTGGTAGGTTTTCTTTCACTGATACCAGGTACCAATCCATATTTGCATTTGAATTCTTTTGTTTTATTTTTGATAAGAAGATTTTGTCTATAAGCCACATAGATGAAAAAAAGTTGCACAGAAAAATTAAAACAATATATATTTTAATTGCATATACCTTGCACCTTTAGCTAACTTTATGTGGTTAAAACCTAAAATGATTTCACAAACTGAATTTCTACCAGTATATACTGATAGCCAATAACTATTAATATTAGCAACAGCACAGCTCAAGAATATATTTTTTATCCCTTACAAGTATAACAAAGGTTGTAATGGTGCTTACTGCCACACAGCATTTGGAAATGATGGGTGCTTTTGTTATGTTAATTACAGGTCAAGGTGCGGTAAAATGATTAATCCTGATCCCATTCAGCCTACACAAAATTAATGGAGTCTTTAATAGAATATCTCTAAAATAATTTCTAACTGCATTTATCACATGCTCACACACATACACAGTGAAATAAATAATAATAAATTGCAATCTTTGTAATAGGTAAACTGCAACAATAAATCTTAAACAGCACTATTTACAATCAATCTTTATCTTAAACTGCATTGTCCACACTTAATTCATAACAGTATTGATAAACATAGTTCATCTGGAATTGAGCTTTGAGCAAACATGCACGCCCATCATCAATTAAAAACCCAATTTGAATCAAGGCCTGAAAATGTTAGAAAATAAATGCATGTCAGGGCACCACAAACTGATGTTCTCCACTGTCATGCCCCAATCATTGAAGGTCCTGCATCATTTAAAGTACAATAATTATAAATATAAAATGATGAGTTTTACAGATGATCTACATCTTCCCGTTATACAGTAATCACATTTACTTAACATTTTCAAAAGGGAAAAATTGTGATTTTAACACATGTTGTATTCAATATTTTCAAAGTCTTAATTTAAAAAAAAATCATAACATTCCTTGGATGGTACAAACAAAATAAAAAACGTGCTCCTATATAGCTACAGTAAAAGAACCACAAATGTAGTGGCGGATTTAGCGTTGGATGGGGGGGGGGGGGAATCAGGGGGGTCTTGACCCCCCCCCCCCTTCAATTTCTAAAAAAATCACAGCAATGGTCCCCGCTTGAAGTTAATATTTTGACTAGCTGAATCATAGTTCTTAACCGTTCCAAATGGCACTGTTCGCCCTCTAAAATACCAATTACCCACGTGGACCCTCCCTTGAAATGATCCTGTTTGTTTTTTATCCTCTATTTGTTTACTTTTTTCAATTCCCAAGCAAAAGACAATTTAGATGTATTAAATGCTTTTACTTTAATAAGACTAGGCAAGTTAATTTACATGGTGTCTATGGATAAGACGTACCATACATTATATTATAATCTTCCCAAATGCACAACTAGACTGGGATTTTTATACATCATATTTGATCAACATGTAATCAGAATGGTGACAACTTAGGAAGAGCATGTCTACAGTCTTCATCACTTTTGTTACTGGTCCACGTGTCCACTTGGTTGGTATTTATTTAAAGTCAAGGATACCACTTGACCAGTGTTCTCCCCACAGGATTTGTACAGCAAGAAAATGGGGAATTTATAAATAATTTAAAGTTAACAAACTGCCCTTTTTTTCTTTTCATGACAAATATCATGTACGTACAGCATTTCCTAAAGTATGGTAAAAATTCATTTGAAATGCCCATTCCCAGTTAAACTATCAGCCCATGTTGTTCAACCCAACTTGTCGGGGACTGTCGCTGAATGCAATCAGAAGAACAGATTAATACGTCTCTTGGCATTGAATAGAATACACAAACGCTGCATGCTGATTATTACACAAAGCATTTCTGAAAGTATTAAGTTTAAACCAGTGAAAAAGAAACTTTTAATTGCGTTACTTAAAAACAGGACAAAAACAAACAAACAAACAAACAAACAAAAAAATACATATACACATATTACACATGCTAAATTGCTATACCGCAGGGGCTGATCTAGGATTATTTGAAGAGTGTGGGCTTTTTTGTTGTTGTTTTAGGAATGACAGGCCTTGCATATGAAGCTGACCCTCGTATTCCATGGCGAGGGTTCGAGGGCCCGCTTGAGGGCCTTGGAAATATTTGGTGATTTGCAGGCAAACTGTGCCATTTGGTACGCTTGAGAACTATGATTTAGCTTGTCACAATTTTAATTTCAAGGGTGGAAATCTGCGTGATTTATTTTCAGAAACCTAAGGACCGCCTGACACACCCTCCTAAATCTTGAATTGTTGACCATTGCCCCGCTCATCAATTCCCATATACATGTACATTGTACACCGAGTCCCAGATTAGTTCTCCACACCTGTCTGCTAGGCTGTGTTTGACGGTCAGTCGGGTCAAGTTGCTGCTCATGACGTCATTCATTACCCCCCCCCCCCCCATGGAGTGGTTGTTTTTAATTTATCAATTAAAAACGATAAATGAAAACCTTAGTTAAGGCCAGTTTTATCAGTAAGTCTTTAAAATATGTACATGGTACCCATGCAGACAATAATTTATTAAAAATAACTTGTTTACAATGTCTGGTGGATTGGAAAATCACACCCGTGATATATAGATTTCAATTTGATCGTGAAAAAATAGTTCCACCAATTATTGTAGCGCCTTTTCCTTTAAGTGTTGTTTAATACAAGAATGATAAGAATTTAACAAAGCACATTATCCCCATGGGTTTATTAAGAACTGTAATTTTTGAAAAGTTTTCATGAATAGCGTGTTTGTTAGTTCTACCTGAAATGAAGTACATGTACATGTAGGTGACCGCGGTCTAATACAATATTTGTCTAGAGACGATAAGCGTTGATCTTGTCTGCAGAACTCCGACACGCCAGCAGCAACTAGACAGAGAAAACCAGAAAAATATCTACAGTTAACTAGAGAGCTGTTACTGACTGTTATTTACCTTAGTAACAGCACCGAGTCCACACAGAAAGTAACTGTACGTCATAGAACTGAAAGAGAAGGTACTATCACTGAAATAAATAATAGTGAGTACTAAAGTCTAGTCAAAGTTGAACCTGAAAAATGATGTTCATGTTGAAGTGTTACTTTTGAACTCACAACCATCTAAATCTTAGAAGAAGCTTCTGAAACAGGCATGTACCACATCACGGGTTCTGAGAAAGTGGAAATGGACTCGTGATATTGGTTTTGCTAACAGAGTTTTATTGCCTGATTGCCACCATTTCTTTTCCCATCGGGATCACGTAGTGCTGACATAGAAAAATCTGGGCCCAATGTTATCAGCCTGGGAGCAACCGGTCTACCGCTAGGTGGATTTTAGACAAACCAGAAGGCTTAGACTTTTGAATTGGGTAAAATTTTGGAGATTTATGGGGTGTCAGAAACGGTGTAATATCTCAGTGTCGGCTGTTAACGTACTCAGGGTTACATTTTGTACATTTTCATATTGAGAGATACATTTTGAATAATGTGAGATGCACCGCTAATTGATCTAGAGCCTATTTAGTGTTAAAATATGTTTGAAATTTTTCCAAAGCTCTTACGGAAGTTCATCTTTAACTCGGATCTTTGTATCTATAGAGGCCCACAATTCCCTTTTATAAAGATGACCACTTCAATTTTTACAAATAACATAATTTAATAACCTTCCCTAGGGTTTGGCAGGTTTTCTTTCACTGATACCAGGTACCAATCCATATTTGCATTTGAATTCTTTTGTTTTATTTTTGATAAGAAGATTTTGTCTATAAGCCACATAGATGAAAAAAAGTTGCACAGAAAAATTAAAATAATATATATTTTAATTGCATATACCTTGCACCTTTAGCTAACTTTATGTGGTTAAAACCTAAAATGATTTCACAAACTGAATTTCTACCAGTATATACTGATAGCCAATAACTATTAATATTAGCAACAGCACAGCTCAAGAATATATTTTTTATCCCTTACAAGTATAACAAAGGTTGTAATGGTGCTTACTGCCACACAGCATTTGGAAATGATGGGTGCTTTTGTTATGTTAATTACAGGTCAAGGTGCGGTAAAATGATTAATCCTGATCCCATTCAGCCTACACAAAATTAATGGAGTCTTTAATAGAATATCTCTAAAATAATTTCTAACTGCATTTATCACATGCTCACACACATACACAGTGAAATAAATAATAATAAATTGCAATCTTTGTAATAGGTAAACTGCAACAATAAATCTTAAACAGCACTATTTACAATCAATCTTTATCTTAAACTGCATTGTCCACACTTAATTCATAACAGTATTGATAAACATAGTTCATCTGGAATTGAGCTTTGAGCAAACATGCACGCCCATCATCAATTAAAAACCCAATTTGAATCAAGGCCTGAAAATGTTAGAAAATAAATGCATGTCAGGGCACCACAAACTGATGTTCTCCAGTGTCATGCCCCAATCATTGAAGGTCCTGCATCATTTAAAGTACAATAATTATAAATATAAAATGATGAGTTTTACAGATGATCTACATCTTCCCGTTATACAGTAATCACATTTACTTAACATTTTCAAAAGGGAAAAATTGTGATTTTAACACATGTTGTATTCAATATTTTCAAAGTCTTAATTTAAAAAAAATCATAACATTCCTTGGATGGTACAAACAAAATAAAAAACGTGCTCCTATATAGCTACAGTAAAAGAACCACAAATGTAGTGGCGGATTTAGCGTTGGATGGGGGGGGGGGGGAATCAGGGGGGTCTTGACCCCCCCCCCCTTCAATTTCTAAAAAAATCACAGCAATGGTCCCCGCTTGAAGTTAATATTTTGACTAGCTGAATCATAGTTCTTAACCGTTCCAAATGGCACTGTTCGCCCTCTAAAATACCAATTACCCACGTGGACCCTCCCTTGAAATGATCCTGTTTGTTTTTTATCCTCTATTTGTTTACTTTTTTCAATTCCCAAGCAAAAGACAATTTAGATGTATTAAATGCTTTTACTTTAATAAGACTAGGCAAGTTAATTTACATGGTGTCTATGGATAAGACGTACCATACATTATATTATAATCTTCCCAAATGCACAACTAGACTGGGATTTTTATATATCATATTTGATCAACATGTAATCAGAATGGTGACAACTTAGCAAGAGCATGTCTACAGTCTTCATCACTTTTGTTACTGGTCCACGTGTCCACTTGGTTGGTATTTATTTAAAGTCACGGATACCACTTGACCAGTGTTCTCCCCACAGGATTTGTACAGCAAGAAAATGGGGAATTTATAAATAATTTAAAGTTAACAAACTGCCCTTTTTTTCTTTTCATGACAAATATCATGTACGTACAGCATTTCCTAAAGTATGGTAAAAATTCATTTGAAATGCCCATTCCCAGTTAAACTATCAGCCCATGTTGTTCAACCCAACTTGTCGGGGACTGTCGCTGAATGCAATCAGAAGAACAGATTAATACGTCTCTTGGCATTGAATAGAATACACAAACGCTGCATGCTGATTATTACACAAAGCATTTCTGAAAGTATTAAGTTTAAACCAGTGAAAAAGAAACTTTTAATTGCGTTACTTAAAAACAGAACAAAAACAAACAAACAAACAAACAACAAAAAAAAAAAAAAAAAAAAAAAAATACATATACACATATTACACATGCTAAATTGCTATACCGCAGGGGCTGATCTAGGATTATTTGAAGAGTGTGGGCTTTTTTTGTTGTTGTTTTAGGAATGACAGGCCTTGCATATGAAGCTGACCCTCGTATTCCATGGCGAGGGTTCGAGGGCCCGCTTGAGGGCCTTGGAAATATTTGGTGATTTGCAGGCAAACTGTGCCATTTGGTACGCTTGAGAACTATGATTCAGCTTGTCACAATTTTAATTTCAAGGGGGAAATCTGCGTGATTTATTTTCAGAAACCTAAGGACCGCCTGACACACCCTCCTAAATCTTGAATTGTTGACCATTGCCCCGCTCATCAATTCCCATATACATGTACATTGTACACCGAGTCCCAGGTTGGTTCTCCACACCTGTCTGCTGGACTGATTGACAGTCAGTCGGGTCAAGTTGCATGTTTTAGTGACATACATGTACGGTTTCCACGACATTAATAAATAATATGACATTATTCACTCGAAAAGTACCTTGACCTTGAATTTTGTTTATAATCTTGGCTTTAATTTTGGAGACCTTGAAAATAGTTGCAAGTGTTTGGCAGTGGACGTCTCACTTGGTTGGTA
This sequence comes from Lingula anatina, assembly GCF_051362555.1. Classification (NCBI taxonomy): domain Eukaryota; kingdom Metazoa; phylum Brachiopoda; class Lingulata; order Lingulida; family Lingulidae; genus Lingula; species Lingula anatina. The sequence goes on from NC_141772.1 coordinate 582,440, forward strand.
TTGTTTCTTATAACATGTTTCTACGACAATGGAAAACTGTAATATAGACATCATGGCTTTTTATGCTCAAAAAATGCCTTGACCTTGTAATAAATTAAGTCATTACCTTGACCTTAGGTGACCTTGGCAATAGTTGCAATAGACTGGCAATACCTTACTTAGTAGAAATTGATACTTAAAGCATATTTCTGTGACATTGGGTTCCCATGCTATGGACTTCAAGTTGACCAACCCCATCAACTGGTGGCCTTTTTGGATTTTTGTGAAAAACAAGACTTTGCCATGGGGGGATTCATGGGGGAATTTTTTGGGCTATATTGGGCCTTCAACGGACCAGAATCAGTTGAGAAACCTTTGTCACCAATTTTTTCCAACCTAAGTTGTTTATTGACTGTCCTCGTGCTGCTCGTGTCCTTATTTATTACCTACCCCCCACCCCCCCTCCCTGCTGAAAAAAAAAACATGGGAGTGGTTGTTTTTTAATTTATCAAAAATATTTTGTCAAGGCCAGTTTTATCAGTAAGTCATAAAAACATGTACATGGAACCCAGTACTTAGACAATAATTAATTTATTTTAAAAAATTGTCTGGAGTGTCTGGTAGATAGCACATTGGAAAGTGACACCCGCGATATATATAGTTTTTAATTTGATCGTGAAAAAATAGTTCTGCACACTTTTGTAGCGCCTGTCTCTTTAAGTGTTGTTGATCTTTTGAATAGAATACAAGAATGATAAAAACTTAACAAAGTATACATTATCCCCATGGCGGTTAATTTATAAATTTTGATATTAATAATTTTTGAAAACTTATCATGTTTGCTACCTGAAATGAAGTAAGTGAGCGCGGCCTGATACAATATTTGTTTAGAGACGATAAGCTTTGATTTGACTGCAGAACTGCGACACGCTAGCAGCAATTAGAGAGAGAAAACTAGAGAAAATATCTACAGTTAACTACAGAGCTGTTACTGACTGTTATTTACCTTAGTAACAGCACCGAGTCCACACAGAAAGTAACTGTACGTCATAGAACTGAAAGAGAAGGTACTGTCACTGACATAAATAATAGTGAGTACTAAAGTCTAGTCAAAGTTGAACCTGAAAAATGATGTTCATGTTGAAGTGTTACTTTTGAACTCACAACCATCTAAATCTTAGAAGAAGCTTCTGAAACAGGCATGTACCACATCACGGGTTCTGAGAAAGTGGAAATGGACTCGTGATATTAGTTTCGCTCACAGAGTTTCATTGCCTGGTTGCCGCCATATCTTATCCCATCGGGATCACGTAGTGCTGACATAGAAAAATCTGGGCCCAGTGTTATCAGCCTGGGAGCAACCGGTCTGCCGCTAGGTGGCTTTAAGACAAACAGGAGGTCTTAGACTTTTGAATTGGGTAAAATTTTGGATATATATAGGGTGTAATTGTAATTGTTACATGATTCATGTCAAGAAAATTATTACCAGTCCTTTGAAACTTCTCACCTTATTCCTGGAGTCAAGGCATTACTCCACTATTGTAGTTTTTTCACCCAATCCAGCATTCACGTTTATTTCAATGAAAAAAAATGTCCATTGAATTAAATTAAAATCCAGATACCCTTGTTAATATCAGGTAAAATGCTAAATTCAAAAGAACTGACATATAGTAAATAAATTAAGTCTGTAAAATCACAAAGTCTCTTCCTTCAGGCAAAATCTCAGACATTGTCTCTTTAAATAAAATCAGTGGTCATAAATTTGACGTGTCCTATTTTGAATCCAACCTGTCCAACAAAACCAATTTTTTTTCCATTCATACCTCTCGGTGAACTTTGTAAACATTAATATATGTAGTCATACACGTAATGTATTTATTACCCAGATATTCAGTCAAATGAGCCTGGAAAATGCAGTGGGTTTATTTTCAGATAAAAAGTGGTTTTTTCATACTTGTGAACTCCTGAATATTTAATCTTGCATATAAGTCTGATTTAACATGGTTTCAATCAGGCCTTTTCCCAGGGTTTGGGGAACAGGGTTCACTTATTGTAAATCTGAAATTTGATAACAGATTCACATGAAGTTTAACCAAGTCTTAAAAAAACTGAGCTGGAAGTGGGAGGGGGGCAGTGTTATATTATTTTATTAAAATATTCAAAATTTATAATGTTTGACTAAATTTCATTAAAAATTGAAGAATATAACATTCATTGTATAATAGTTTACTTATATAAATATCACTAATATTAAAGTTTTAAATTGATATTAATTTTAACAATTTGCTTTCTTTAGGGGTAACATGTGTTTGATTTTTTTAAATATATGAATTAAATAAAATCAGTCATTTAAAAAATTTCCCCTTCTTTTAATTTAAATTCTCATATTTTTATTAATTTTCTTCCTTACATCAATATCACACTGGTATATGACAGCAATGTTAATTTATCATATTCCAGCACTAAATTTTTAACTGTAAATAACACAGTGGTGCTAGAGTCATTAAATAAAACATCTTACAAAGTTTCAGGTTTTGCAAATAAAAAAAACAACACTTCGACAAGATCTTCAGTCCCAAAGTTTGACTTTCCAACTTCAAATGGTTGTAAGGAGATAGCGGCAACGCATTTGATTGACAGGCAGTATGTTGCCTTGACAACAAACTAGATACATCCAGTTCATCCAGTCCAATCTGGCTGTTGTACGCAGTACTTATGTCATGTGGTTTCTATTTTAGGAACGGTCTTTATTACTAGAGCACGTATATTTTTAAACAAATAAATATTCAGTAGTCAGCCTAGTGTTATGTGAATAAATTATGTCTGGTGAAGTTCTTGTAGGCGTTCACTTTCATAATTTGGCGGTAAGTTTGCTTAGACTTCGTTTTGGGACCACGTGTTTTGTACCAAATGCAGGTCACTCTTTTCAATGCCATCCAGGAAGAGACGAGAAGACGTTAGTATGGAACAAAAATTTCTTTTTCAAAATTTTTGTTCTTAAGTTCTAATAAAACATAATCTGTCCATCGGACAGCCCACCCTGCAAATTCACTTGTCCGAACTGAATTTTTACCTGTGGAGCCCTGTTTTGGTGTCATCACACACTTTATTTGACTGTCTGATATCTTCCTGTGTTCTTTTCTTACGTGCTGGGGCATCACATTCATTATTAGCACTAAAATACTTACAGAGTATAGACGGAGACAGGGGTAATCCAGACTGCGACTAAGGCGCAATCCTGTATATAATCCATGTGCGCCGTGGCGTCATTCAATTAATTTTTTTATGAAGAAAGACATCGTGCAATTACAATTACAGATTATAGAAGAATCAAACTGCGTAATTAGACAGGATTGTGTTGTTCTGAATTTGAATGACCACACATCGTTCGTTATTTGTCTCGTAAACAAGCATATATATATAAATGCCGCGTTTAATACTTTGTATCAGACGTACAGTGAAGCAAGGAGTTATAAGATACTCCTTGAGTGAAGGGTCTTTGCGCTAGGTATGCCGGGAAAACGGTGAATAAGCATGTACTTTCGGTTTCGTTGAGAGAGTCGATTTCTTGAAGGGTGAGCCTCATTGTTTTTGTTTTATTTCAACCAAATCTGCTTAATATGAACGTGCATATTGATATACAATTATTTTAGAGGCCAGAAAATGATGTGAAATGCCGATCGTCGCCCCATGGTGTGGGGTTTGGGGCCTACTCAAGGGCCCTGAAAATTTTTGATGTTTTGGAGAGCAAGTAGTGCCTTTGGTACGGTTTAGAACTATGGTTTATTTAGCTAGTCAAAATTCTAATTTCAAGAGGGAATATCGGAGTGATATATTTTTCAGAAATTGATGGGGGAGAAGAAGTAGTGGTTTTTTTTTTTTGTGTGTGTGTGGGGGGGACTTCTCAGTATCTAAACTGCTGGTGGTGGTGGAAGTGGTGTTGGTGATGCTGCTGCTGAACGAAGCGGCTGGGATTGACTTAGGTCAAGGGGGCTGTAAAGGCGTGTTCAGCCTTGTCCGTCATCGTCCAACACAGGACTAAGTGACCACAAGGGCCCCTAACATGTATGTGTAAAATATTGCAAGGGCAGTGTAGTAACCAATCAGAGGCCGTGGTTTAAGCCAGATACAAAACTCGTCGCCGAGCAATACTTTAAAATTGAATGTGAAAACGAAAGTTAAAAAATGTACACTTCCAAAATAAATTCCCTACTTTCTTTGACAATGACAATTTTCTTGATCTGTGAACCTGCGGCTCGCAATACCCATTGTAATATTTCACGTACAGCTCGGTGACTCGTATGGTATCTGGGGTGGCGCTAGCAATCTTTTTCATTCAGCCAAATTACTACTTTTTCATCAGTTTTCTTGTCCAAATGGTTTAAATTTGACTAAAATCAGTCAAATCAACCCTATTTTGTTTAGCCAAAGGCAATCAGTTTTAGCATTTGGCTAAATTGGCGAGTGTTAGCGCTACCCCAGGGTATCTATCACATACTGGCCTACTATAGTACAACACCTGTCAACTCCCCTCAATCTATCAATCACAAGCACTTGTCAGTGTCAGAATTTCACGATATTGACTGTGACGTCGGCGGAAGGGTAGCCAAGACCATTGACATGAGCGCCATCTAGTGTCAAATCGAGTTTTGACTTCTAGTTGCGTTTTGACGACTAGTTGTATTTTGCCGTCTGATCTGATAAGGAAGACGTGTAATCGTGTTTTTAATTCGTCTGATCTGAAAACTACGACATCTAATTGTGTTTTTAATGCGTGAAATTCAGAAATGCCTCGTTTAATTTGACAGTATCGCTGTCTGATCTGATAATGACGACGTCTAATCATGTTTTTAATTCGTCTGATCTGATAACGACGACGACTATTCGTGTTTTTAATTTTTGTATAAACCGCCGCACATACACTCTGCAATGTAGGCTTTTAGAAGTTGTATACAACAAATCCAGTTAATATCAAACGCTATTGATAGTGTCAAAAATTACTACCTAATGGTGGCAGTGTATTTGATGGCATGATTGAAAACCATTTGTGCTCTCTTCTGTAAAGTACAAAATTATCAAAGAATGTAAGGAGAGTTGATCTTGTTAAGTGATTGCCTTATACATTGTCCCAAGGTGGTGTACATGTGCGGGGAGTGGTGGGGTGGGGTCCAATTCATTTTTAAAATATTCAGTGTTATATAGTTGTTATATATCTGATAAGTGTAAATATGGATTGTAATTTGTTAGCACATTTCTGTTTAGTTTCCAAGAAATGTATTTTTCCTAAGGCCACACTTTTTAAATTTTATGGATGACATCCTGCGCGCGCACGGATTTTCGCCCGTTCTCCAAAAAAAAAAAAAAAAAAAGCCCCCCCCCCTCAGCCCCCAACGAAGTCGGTTGTCGCAAACGTCGTTATTGAATTTGCAAGGAAATGAACTTTCTGCGCATGCGTATTTTCGCTAGTTGAAATGCGGCCACTTTGCTGTCAAATTCTTTTCTAGGATTACTTTCAAATTACACAACAATTTCATAAAGAGAATGGGCGCCATCGTTTTGGATTGGTATGCCATTGATATTGGGCATGGAGATAGCACCTTTTTACAATTGTGCGAAAGGCTGGCGGCGGCAATTCTGACATTCTGTATAAAGCAGCACATTAATACCAGGTTTTCTGTAGCGAAAAAAGGGTCGACAAGGGCGTCGAGGTATTTGGTGGGCTGAAGGTCGGACAGGCCACCTGACAGTTTAGCTGCTTCGTATGAGTTGAAGTTGACAAAATGGCATCGTCCGAAATGACCTTTAATAGATTTGGTAGTATTAAAGGCCTACTGCGCTCTAGGAACACATAGCGTTCACTGCTTTTTTTACAGTATAAAAACTATAAATCCACGTCAAAAAATTGTTCTTTTTAAGTTTTAGAGAGAAAAGATGAGATTTAGATGAGAAAATTCTGATTGGTCAGTTTCTAGTGACGTAACCCGTGGAGTAGCTTCCCACAGCTGTACTAGTAATAGTATATACTATGCAGTAGGCGACTAAACATCCAGGTGTCAGAAAAACAAATGCCGCAAAGTTGTGTTGCTTCCGGGTGCCGTAATGTAGGTTACAATAAGAAAGACATCTGCTATTATATCCTGCCTGCGGATGCCGCTAAACGTAAAATTTGGCTCAATTCTCTGAAGTTAAAAAATCCCAGCACAGTGTCAAAACACGCGAGGATCTGTAGCGACCACTTCGAGCCGGAATGCTTCGTACGTGACCTGCGAGCTGAATTGTGCGGTGGAAAAGCACGGAGAAAACTAAAAGATGATGCTGTACCCAGTATATTCGATTTTTCGGAGTACCAAAATGCGACAGTAAATGCCAGAGCGCTGCCGACGAGAGTCTTACCTGTAGGATGTGTGCATGATGCGGCCGTCGAAAGGAAGAAGAGAGCAGCTTCTAGAGCCCAAAAAATAGTTCGTAGCAGAATTACGTTGTCGAATTTTTTGGTTATGTTAGTGAAAACGTTAATATTAACATGATAGTGGAATCAAATTTTTACTCGACATACTGCTGCACTGATCACGTGTAAGGCAGAAGTAGCGAGGTAAGTTGCAGAGGTGTGAAATGTAGTGTCCGATGCTATCAGTCCGATATCTTTGGCCTTTTGTCCACTGACCTGGCTCTCCCGGAATGACACTGGTAAACTGCACGGGTGTGAAAAATAATGTTAGCTGTCACACCTGCATGTATTAGGTAACTTTCTCTTATCAGTCGGGATAAGAACGTTCAGCCGACGCGACAGATGGGCAATGTGTGAAAAACTGTGTTCGCTGCCCTGCTTCCAAACCTTTACTGTTAACATAGTTTTGGTGTATTTTGTTGGTTAATAAATGATAATCACGTGGGGAATTCATCTTCTTTTGTGTATCTATCTTCATAAGTTTGAATTTATAAATGATCATGTAGTGATCAATTGCGTGTATCGCTTTTAGTTTGCACTGCTAGCAAGCGGATAGCTGAATCGAATATGGCTTTCTGAGCCTTGACGCTAGTGACGTCACTCGCCTTAAAGCGCCACCACGCGGGAGTATCATAAACTACATTCACACCTGCATAAAATCGGCTTTAAAAACTAAATAAACGTAAGAACTTTTTTTTCATTACTCAAAAATGACTTTTGGGCACCTAACGGATAGTTTTAACCCGTTTTTTCATCACAGTATACCTTTAAGCATATCTTTGCATCATTTTTTAAACATTTCTGTGAAGTGTTCAAAATGTTTTAATATTCTGAGAATACAAATAAAGACACACTGTTTGATTGATATTTGTTTTATTGATTGCTATACCAAATGAATGCATGAAATAACCTTAAATAGATTTGGTAATATGAAGTATATCAATTCATGACTTTTTTTTACATTTCTACGAAGTATACACAATGCTTCAATATTTTGAGAGCATGGATAAAGACATATTGTTAGTTTGATACGTGTTTCTGTGGTTAAATTTGTGTTTCCAGCTGTGTACTGACAACATTCCGTTACTTAAGCAGTTTTTTTTTTTTTTTTGGACTGTTTTTTTTTTTTCGCCCTCTCGCACCGATTTTGGGGTACCCAGAGGATGTCATCCATAAAAATAAAAAAGTGTGGCCTAAGATTCATCAAAAACCTCATTAGTCTCTGGGATACATATTTCATCTGTGGCAATGCTTTGTTATTGACAGACAGATCTGAAATTTAAATGTTTTGCATGTTTTTTGCTGTTTGGTGTCTTTTCAATATCTAAGGAGATAGTTGGAACCTTTCCTATAGAAAACATTTCCTGTGGGATCCTATAGAATTTATAGGAATGCAGGATCCAGTAGGAAATTTTCAAAAGGGATTCCTGGTTTAACCTACTTAATACAACACGTGTTAAATGTATGAAAGATGTAGTTATTGACTTTAAAATGATCAAAGTTGTATTTAAAATATTTTTTAGACTAACAAATGTTCCTCCTAAAATTCAGAGTTTAATTCCTATACAGTATTATTATTAGATTGGCTGACTCTCTGTCTGATACATACTATCTTGCCACTGGGACAGGAAGCATTCTAAGAAAAATATATATTGTCAAAAAATCATTTTGATATCAAATTGTTATTTCATAATTTCAAGATTACCAGGCAAAGATGTTTTTGATAATTCAAACATTTTCAACAATATGCCCTAAATTGTACTTAATGTAAAGTACTGGCTAGCTTACGTTTGGTATATAGCCACGTTTGTCTTAAGTGTACCTTGTTTCATATTTCAGGTACCTAAGACCTCCAGAAGCAGAAATATTAGTAATAACTGGTGTCCAACTTCACCTATCTTAATAGATATCCAGAACTAACAGACTGAAGGTATGTCATGTATGAACTGATATATTGCCTAAATTTTATTTTATGTAACCTTTAAGATTGCATACATTTTAGTCAGTTCATTTATTTGCTCTAAGTACAATTTACTTGTTAACCACCCTTAATTCTGCTGCATGGTCACACACTTTTGTGATACATTATTTCATTTATAACATTAATTTGAGAAAACTTTTAAGATAATATCATTCTTGTGGCCCACATATTTTTTCAGATAACTCATGTGGTTTGTTCGAATGCACAATATATCCACATAAGGTAATAGAGTTACTGCCTACTGAACAAAAATGTACGTTAAAATGTTTGAAATACAAGATTTAACAGAGCACGTGTATATGTTCACATAGTATTTGTCAATTGTACTACTGTCACAAAAACATATTTACATATTTAGTATTATTATTAAATATTTTCATTTTGTCACCATCTCAAGTAGCAGTCAAACTACAGAATTGTTGACAACCACATGGAAATTATTTATTGGTGGACTTTTGGCAACAAAGCCATATAAAATACTGTTGTGTACAGCTGATTAATTCAAACAAAAAAGTGCATGTCACACTTTTTGTACCAATTTGTATATTTTTAATTTTCAATATTTTTACAATGACAACAAAAGACTTACAACTTAGTTATTTTAAGATAAAGTACCTGTCATCTGAAGGAAGAAGAGATAATTTTTTTTTTTTGGGGGGGGGGGGGCAACAATACCCCATTTACACTACTGTGCATAACCCATTTCTAACAATAAATAATTTGGTAACAATTTATTTCTTTTCAATTTCAGACAAAGAAAAGAACAACAAAAGACATGTATGCACAGTAATGGAAGAAGTCAAAAAAACATTTAGCACATTTTCCAAGTGACCATATATAACATAAAGCAGTGACACTTCTTCCTGCTGCTCCATTCCTGAGACATGGCTTACAGACAAGGAGTACCAGGTAGAGAGAGACTTGATCTCTTACATAGGCTACAGTTGTCTCCACAGTACAAGACACCAGACAATGTGCTGGAATGGACTGAGCTTAATATAGATAAAGCTGATATAGACGACCTACCAGAGTCTATTGACAGGTGTAAAAAACTTAAGGAGATATCTGCAGTAATCAACAGGTTATCTTCTTTGCCACAGTCCATATCCAACCTGCCACACCTCACAGTGTTGGAACTATGGGGCAACGCCTTCACTACATTCCCCATAGCACTGTGTGACTTGACTAACCTACAGGAGCTGGACCTGGGTTACAACAAGCTATCTGACATACCAGTGGATATCACCAGGATGAAGGGGCTTAGAATATTCAACCTCAATAACAATGCCTTCACTACATTTCCCATAGTACTGTGTGGCTTGACTAACCTACAGGAGCTGGACCTGGCTGAGAACAAGCTATCTGACATACCAGGGGATATCGCAAAGTTGGTTAAACTAAGGGTACTTAGACTTGCACAAAATACCATCACCCACCTACCACCTCAGATGACAAATATGTATAGGCTAAGAGACCTAGATGTGGTAGATAATCCTCTGGTACAACCACCTATTCATACTGCCAACAGGGGACTAGATGCTATTAAGAGGTACTTTGAGGCATTAGCCCCATAGGATCCAGTTAATTCAATTCAATTCAATTCAATTCATTTCTGTACTGGTACATAGATTGCCATGACCTTGTACAATACGATATACTAATGACCATACAATACAATTAGTGCATTACCATTTCTCTAGTTGGTATTATGTTGCCTAGCCATTTGTGAAGGAAAAAATAATCTTTATATAATGAACATACGTACTAGTAAAATTACTCATAAAATATTCTATCTAAGCAATGAGATAAACCTTGGTGTGATTATAAATTTACCATAAACATACTAATAAATATGTTACACAAAAGGGTATGTTTAAACTTAAAACCACAGTTACATAGCTGTTTACATGGCTGTTTAAGGCCAGTTTGATGACATAGATAATTACTATTAATGACAATTACATAAGACAGATAAGTAAATAAGTTACACAGATATAAATATTGTGCCATGTTCAGTCCCACTGCCGAGTCACTTCTCACAACAGTGGGACCATACACTGACATTTTAAGGGATATGCTAAGAGTTACCAAGCAGAGCAACCACTTCACTTCTTTTCTTGAATGATTTGATCATAAAATTGGAGAGGGACACTAAAGTATCTTTGTTGGCGCTGTTAAATACATGGCATAATTGACTGTCTGGTGACCTTGTATCAGCTTTTAGGATTGAAGTTTTACTAAAAAAAGGTGACTCGGTCTGTTTTGTACATTGGGCATTGGAATATAAAATGGTATTCATCTTCAATTACCCCTTGTGTGCACAGGCGACAGAATCTGTCGCACCTTTCAGTTTTTGGCCTGGTGTGCCGCCCCGTTTCGATGTGGAGTTTATGGTCACTAAGACGTAGTTTAGCAACGGTTGACAAGGTGACATAATTTGTTATTTTATCAACATAAGCTGCCCTTTCACACTTTTGGTTAAGTATATGGAAGAGAGACAATTTACTGCTGGCTTGAAGTTTGTTATTGCATATTTGGGTAAAGTGGTCAGTTTGTCTTTGTTTGAAAATTGTGGTGAAGTTTTTTGGAGGTGACTGGCTAAGCCACACATCTCCAAGGCCAAATGTGAAAAGGATTTTTCGGATCCCCTCAGACTATAACATACAAGCTGGTCTGAGTGTGTGGACTGCGGGAGGAACATAAGGTGTTAGCAACTTGTACATGTAACTATTTATCTCTTGTATGTATGCTTGTTTCATTAGTGTATCATCAGACATTTGAATAATTTTACACCATAGTTTGACAGATGCAAACTGTATTTTGGTATAGAGGGGAAGGTGCCCAAGTTCAGTGTATACACCATAGTTTGATACGTTTTGATGGAGGCCAAGGATTTGTTTGCAAAATTTTAAGTGCAACTTTTCTGTAGGGCAGTTATCCGTTGACACAGAGTAGCCCCATATCTCTGAGCAATATGTAAGGATTGGGGAAATGAGGGTATCAAATAATTTCTCTTTTAAGGATGTGCTAACATTACTCTGAAGTGGAAGAGACTTGGACAGACTGAAGAATGCCTTTGTAGCACGTTGGAGGAAATTACTTTGGGTTTCTGTAAAGCTTCCTGATCGATTTAGAAGGAGACCTAGACCCCATTTCCAGAGATTAGATCGATCTACTTTAGATCGACCTAACTCCCTGGGGGTTCACGCCAAATAGCTGTCAGCCGGGTGGACACGAAAGTTAATTACCCCCTTACAGCTTGTAGTAGGCGGGACGGACATTTAAGCTGGATTATCTGACAGTAATCTAGTGAGACTCCCTGCGGGGATAGATCGATCTAAAAGTTCTGGGAATACAGCCCTAGATACATGTATTTGTTGACCTCTTGGATTGGTTTTCCATACAGAAAAAAATTTTCACTGTGAGATTTTGATTTTGAGTTGAAAATAACTATTTTAGTTTTGGTGACATGTACAGTCAGTCTCCACTTGTTACAGAAATTTTCTACAATTTCCAAACTTTGCCTTAGCCCCTTGGGGGTCTTGGACATAAGGATGAGGTCATCAGCATAGAGTAAACCTTGTATTGGTATTCCATTTATATCTGGACTTGCAGCACTTTCGCCATTAATAGATCTAAGAAGGTCATCAATAAAAATATCAAAAAGAAATGGGCTCAGTGTGTCACCTTGTTTTACACCTAGTCTTGTATTAAAGGCCGGGGATATACCACTACTTGTCTTAACACATGCTTGGGAGTTTTCATACATGCTCGTAATGTTTTTGTACATAAGTCCTCTTATTCCTAGAGTACTTAGCTTGAACAGTAGTCCATTCCTCCAAACATTATCGAATGCTTTTGAAAAGTCAATGAAACCTGTATAATTTTTTTCCTTTCATAAACTTTGTAATAATGGACTTAAGTATAAAGATGTTATCTGAAGTACCATGACCATGATTAAACCCAGTTTGATGAGGTAGGGGTACCCCTTGTTGTGTTGCATGTGCTTGAATTCTGTTCAACAGGACCGAGTTGTACAGCTTTCCGAGGCAGCTTGTTATAGATATTCCCCTGTAGTTGTTACCATTTGATTCGTCACCAGAATTCATTTGATTCGTTAATGCTGACCCATAAAGTTCTGCTGTGCCCAATTAATTCTGTGAGCTAGCCTTGAAAACCCGGGTCACTTCAGTAAATTGGCCATAATTTATTTGTTTGCCTTTATTACCCATACAAAGTATACATTTTTAAAAAGCCAATATTTTAAGCTAAATGAAAATAGAATTACATTTAAATTCAACATGCAGTATCAAGCGTTATGGCCGGTTAAAAACTACATTTTCATTTGGTAATGGGTGAAATAAAACAAAGTTGATTTATCTTATGCACATCAATTTTTTTTATTTCTCCATACATTTACCTGAAAATTCACATAGATGATGTCAATTATAGTAACTTTCAATCCAGGAAATTTCAGCAAGTTATCTCCATTAATTTCCAAGTTATGCTCGTTTTGCTATCAGGTATACCTACTTGACCTTGCCTCAGTTTTCGGCCTTACAAGCTCACGGTACCCTTACCGCTGGCAAGGCCTCATAGCAGTATGTACAAAAACCTTGAGACACTTAAGTACCTCGAAATGTCCACGTTCTGACAATCTCTGTGGGTCCTCCGATGTACCTTGTAGTATGTAAATCCAATTAAAAGTGTTTTCGTGTACCTTCAGGCACGATGTTCATAAAGTTTTGCTCTTTTTATTTCAGCTTCCTTCTGCACCGACACAACAGCACGCCATATTGTGGTACACTTGCGGAAAGGACGACCACCTTTTCAAGGTCGACCTCGAAATGGAGTTGACCTGTTTCATGTTTCAAATGTGAACTTTTAGCGCCCTCGGGTGACGAGTTGTGATAAATGGTGTTTGGTCCATGTAGGCGACCTAGCTCCAGTTATAATATGTTTTACAAGTATTTGGCCATCCATTTGCGCTTCTGTCGAATTTGGCCTACCTTTGCCTTAAAAGCTACATGAATAAATATTTGAGAAATTTTATAATTATAGTATTTTATAGCAATAAAAATATATTTAAAAATCATGTATTGTTTTATTTTTTATTATTAGTAGTATTATATTTTCGCTCTTAATCAAAAAACATACATGAATTACATTAAAAGAAAAAAAAAATTTTACTTATTTTTTCTATCAATTTCTTTATTTTTTTCCTTTTTTTCTTTATTTTGTTTATTTATTATTTTATGGATGACATGCTCGATCTCTGGTGTTCCGAACACTACTGGGAGAGGGAAAAAAATAATAAAATAAAATAAATAAATAAATAAATAAATAATCGGTGCAGAAGGAAGCTGAAATAAAAAGAGCAAAACTTTATGAACATCGTGCCTGAAGGTACACGAAAACACTTTTAATTGGATTTACATACTACAAGGTACATCGGAGGACCCACAGAGATTGTCAGAACGTGGACATTTCGAGGTACTTAAGTGTCTCAAGGTTTTTGTACATACTGCTATGAGGCCTTACCAGCGTTAAGGGTACCGTGAGCTTGTAATTAAGGCCGAAAACTGAGGCAATACTTGACCCAGCTTTTCAGCTCACCTGAACATCGTGGCCAGAGCTGAATAGAAGTCAAATTTTAACACCATCTATGACAAAAACATCTTTAAATGCAACGAATGCATGATGAGGTATTGGAAATCAGTGTGGTGGGTCTAGAGGACAGTGATCTGATATTGTCAATTCTCCTGAATCCACCCTGTGAAAGTAATAGCAGAATTTGTAAAAACTGCTGTTAAAATACATAGTTCAACTACAATTTAGTACATCACAGCCACTAATTGTTGATAATGCTGTGAATAGCTTAATTAATTAACCTTATAGCATAACATGCTTTAACACGTGTAATTTAAGCATAATACATATGTAACGTCGTATTAAACATAGAAATGGATAGAAATGGACCGACAAAGACCTCTAGGTAAGCATAGTAAGCCTCTCTAGGATTGTATTTGAGTTCTACATAGCAAAAATAAACATACTTCTGCACCAGAAAGAAGTTTTATTGACTTTTCTGCTGAGACACCCATGGAGGTTGTAATCAGGTCAAGGTCGCCATTTTCAAGGTGGATTCCACAACGAGTCTGTGCTTGGGTTGCTCCAGTAAACAGCTTTTACAAGCACAGTAAATACTTAAATTAAATAATTTAAACTACAAAGTTTAGACTAAACAACCAGAACAGAAGCTTCAAAAATGTGTGCAACATGACAATGCAATGTGTATGTGTAATGACACACTATTGAAGACAGTTTTAAGTATATGTACTCTTTGTAACATAACACTGGTTATGGCATAACTTATGTATGGACCATTCTCATTAATCTTAACAACTGATATTTTAGTGATACTATACTGAAATGTACATATATTTTGTGACAATTGTCACACTGTAACATAGAATGTTGGGTATAATTCTTTAATACTTGCAAATTTTGTGCAAAATTGACCTGAGTTTTTATAACTCTGAGGCCAGAACTTCAGATTGCCAGTTAACCATACCGTTGTTAATAACCAGTTAATGATATTTCACTGGCTGGTAGAGATAAAGATTATGATAAAAATGTGACAAGTGAGTAGTTGATTTCAGTGACAGGTACATGTAAGTCAGACTTCAGTTCTAGATTTAATTACTTCTGAGATTGCTTCTGAGAGCTTATTATTGTGAAGTAAACAGTTCATGATCAACACCTTGTTCAAATGTTCAATGTGATGATTTCTGTAAAATAATGTTAGCTAAACAGAGGGATATCTATTGAAACACGTCCAATATCAGATCAGGTCTCATGATAAGATATTTGTACCTTCACCACTTCTTTTATTGAACATTCTATCAGATATTACTTAAAGGACAATGTTCATGTAAAAATCCATTTCTCGAATTTTGAAGATACAGCACTCAATCTATACACTAGAGGTATGTTTTAATCGATCCCCGCCATTTAAAAATTATAAAAACAATCTATTAGTAGAAAAAAAAGCGTTTTAGTAAACCTCACCTCAATATGCAAAAATGAAGCAACAGATCTGGGTCACGTGGTACTGTGACGACAATCACGATAAAGGTCTATGAGACTCAACTGAGCTGCATGGTGCATACTATACAGACGTAGAAGTTAAGGAAAGTTGTGTTGAACGGAGTTGAGGAATTTTGCCTCGGTGTGTTGCCGTGGGATTCACCAAAATTGCAGCTCTCTTTGACAATCTTTCTTTGTCTGTGACGGTCTTCCGTGACTTACTAACTTCGGTGACAATAGTTGCGATGCTCTAGATCATGGTCACCTCAGGTGGTTTAGATCATATCAAGAGCTGGTAGTCTTTCAGATTAACTGTCATCAGTTGGCAAACTTACTGATTGCTGATGCATTTTAAATGCTTTGTAGTTGACCAAAAGCTCGTTTACAACAAACCTGTTAATTATGCACCGCTGCAATTCCCAAGCCAGGTAATAACAGGTATGAAACTCGTCTTGGTGGGCTTTCATATTTTTCAATATATCTCATTTATTTCATGGGGTTATTTTATTGGTATTTGTAAATGACGTTAAATATCAATACTTAAACAATTAAGTTCAAACACGGTCGCGAACATAAATAAAAGAAATTGCTCTCAGGGTATCTTGAAGCTTCCGTGGAAGAAAACGTGTTGAGGAAAAACAGGAAAAAGAGCGTTATATTAAAGAAAAAATGGGAACTTCTATAATAAAATGGTTCGTTATCCTAATTCGTTTATGCTTTGAGGATTTGTTTCTGAAGATTATTTCATCTGAAATATTAAATAATTTAAAAGATTGATTATTTTATAACTTGAAACGCAAATTCTGCGTCAGTACGCAATTTTTTTTTTTTTGCAAATTTGTAAGCTTATAACACCGTGCTATAAAGATCTACTCAAGAAAAAAATTTGCTTCGGTAAAATTGAGTACGGAATGAACTGGAGACACTTGGCTTGTCATTAAGTTTACACGAAAATATGTCAGGTAACTTTATACTGTCTTTGAAAGAGTAAAGATTGAAAGATAATTTTAGACAAACTTTGACGGGGGAAATACCTACAAAGAGTAATGGGCTACTTCGCCAACATCTTGTTGAAAATTTTACACTGCAATTCTATTCAAATAAGCTAAGGAACTAATTGCCAAATTAATACTCTCATCACATAACAGGGGGGTAACCAGACCTGCAAAAATTGTACGCACATATTTAAAAAGATTACAAGCACATACAGCAAAATGTAGACTTACGCAAAAAATGAAGGACAGCGTAATCACAGCAAATGTACCTCATATAGTAGCTTAATTTCCATTAATAATAAAATCATCATTTAAGTCAAAAATATTCTTGCGATTTAATAACTATTTTAATTTACCCAGAACGGTATATTTATTTTAAAGGCGGTTAACTGAAATATAGTTTTATGATTTGTTTGTGAAAATTGCCCATGTCACCCTGTTAGTTTGGAGGTCTAAGCTGGATTAAGTCCGTGTTAAAATTCCTATGAAGTTGTGCAGGAAAAATTCTTCCTTTCTTTCTCTGGCTCCTCGATAAACCTGGTGTTCAGATTTTATCTAGTACCCCCAGGTCTACGGGAGCTGCGCTTTGTAACTAACGCACAGGTAGATTTTTACCTGAGATAACTGGAGTAAAGCTTAGATAGAGAGTGCGTTCGATACAAGCAAGACAAATTGAATGCCATTTAACCCTCTAATTAAGAGGTAAAGGAAGTTCCAGGTAGATGGATGATTAAGATAGGACTTGTAAAGGTAACATGCATTGTTTACCTCAGTTTAATAGAAGTATGCAAGACGGAGTGTCAGCGGTTTAATAAAATAAATTGAATTTCACAAATAACATGGACCTCATATGCAATAATCAACATTTCCCTTAACTCATTCAAATGCAGTGTTTTATACAACTTGGGATAACCATAATGAAATGCTTGTTAAAGAAATGACTAGACGGGAAATGGTTTTACACAGCTTCACGAGGATTTAGACCCCTCGGGTAAGAGATTTGAATGAGTATAAACTTTTATCAGAAGCCAGAGAAGTCATCTTACAGGTGGACAATGCAGCTCAGTTTGACAGCTAAGCACGCTCTGTTCTCCAGTGGCTCGATTGTCGTCATTGGACCACGTGACCACATAGCTCATTAACTCCCAGGCCGAGCAAATAGGACGTTTTTTAAAGCCAAAAATTTACAAAATGAGCTTTTAATTTGTGTATTTGGATAAAGATATCGTTAGTTGGTCATGTTTTCTGAAGAATATGTTCCGTTCAGGCCATTCTGACGGCATGAAGCAAAGCCTTTAAATTGATAACACCTGTTCATTTTGGCAAATTAAAAAAAAAAAAAAAGAATTTTTACATACTGACTAATGGTAAAGAAATCTGACTCAACATTCAGAGTTAGTCCCTGTTTCTTATTGTACCACCAGCGTTAGCGCTGGCGGTACACATGGTTTTAGTCCCGTCCGGTCCGTTCCGCCGGCTCCGCCGGCTCCTGCGGCTCCGCCGCCATGTTACCGTTACCGCTTCTCCTCCTAGACGGTAAGGGCCCCCATACCCATCTCTTGGATTTAGGTCACCTATAATCTCAACTCGTTCCACGTAAAATTTGGGCCTTGTCGGTATTGGGGTCTAGGTGTGGCACTCATTGCAATGCACCTTTGTCCAAAAATGGCAAAATTAAATGCTAATTATCTACCCTACGGAAGGAATTATGGGAAAAATTTCTACAGACGGCTTTCCAAAAGTCATATGTGTAGATTTCAAATATGCCCTTGGATTTGACCTTTGACCTTTATTTCAAGCTCAAACGGGCAAAAATTTTCAAAAAAATGAATTTTTTTACGAAAAAAAATTTATTTGCGCTGTTATTCAGACACCACACAGACTCAACCAATAATATTATTGGAAAATGTTACCCTTCAGGTCATCTTTCATATGTGTGAATTTGGGGTCAATCGGTGCATTTTCACGGGTGTACCGGCCATAAGATACCAAAATTGAAAACTGTCTCTAATTCGGGAACCGTTAACGCTAGAGACCCATTCTTTTTTGCATTTTGTAGAGCATGTAAAGCCCAACACTGAAAGTGGTCTCCGTTTTTTTGTATTCCATACGGTTTTCGAGTTACGCTGTATCAAAAA
This sequence comes from Lingula anatina, assembly GCF_051362555.1. NCBI lineage: Eukaryota > Metazoa > Brachiopoda > Lingulata > Lingulida > Lingulidae > Lingula > Lingula anatina. Next base: position 601,070 of record NC_141772.1, read on the forward strand.
GTACATATTGGTGGTGAAAGCAAAATGTGCAGTACGGTAATGGATAATAAATTTTGAACTCTGGAAAAATAAAACATAAGGCTTGGCAAACAGACAACTTGTGGTCAAAAATGACATTTTTTCATCAAATTTGAACTTCTGGAACTTCAGAGCACCTCCCATTTCAAGAATTTTGACCAAAATGACCTTTTCTTTATTTTAATTAATTTTTTCTGTAGGAAATTTATGGCACATAAAGGTAACTCCGAAATTATAACATTTAGTCCCTTATATCTCCAAAACTGGCAGAGATAGGTCCATAGTTACTATTGAAGTTGAATAGGAAGTCATATACTGGCAATCTTACTGTGACCTTGAAATTAACCTTTGACCTACTTTTCACCATAAATTGAACTTTGCAAATTTTGCTACCCTTTTATCTCCAAAACTGGCAGAGATAGGTCCATAGTTACTATTGAAGTTGAATAGGAAGTCATATACTGGCAATCTAAATGTGACCTTGAAATTGACCTTTGACCTACTTTTCACCATGAACTGAACTTTGGAAATTTTGCTTCCCTTTTATCTCCAAAACTAGCAGAGATAGGTCCATAGTTACTATTGAAGTTGAATAGGAAGTCATATACTGGCAATCTAAATGTGACCTTAAAATTGACCTTTGACCTACTTTTCACCCTGAACTGAACTCTGCTAATTTCTTTCTCTTTTAACTCCAAAACTGGCAGAGATAGGTCCATAGTTACTATTGAAGTTGAATAGGAAGTTATATACTGGCAATCTTTCTGTGACCTTGAAATTGACATTTGACCTTTTTTTCATCATGAACTGAACTTTGCAAATTTTGCTACCCTTTTATCTCCAAAGTTACGCTGTATCAAAAAGTACATTTTGGTGGTTAAAGCAAAATGTGCAGTACGGTAATGGATAATAAATTTTGAACTCCGGAAAAATAAAACATAAGGCTTGGCAAAGCAGGCAACTTGTGGTCAAAAATGACATTATTTCATCAAATTTGAACATCTGGAACTTCAGAGCACCTCCCATTTCAAGAATTTTGACCAAAATGACCTTTTCTTTATTTTAATTAATTTTTTCCGTAGGAAATTTATGGGACATTATGGTAACTCCAAAATTATAACATTTAGTCCCTTATATCTCCAAAACTGGCAGAGATAAGTCCATAGTTACTATTGAAGTTGAATAGGAAGTCATATACTGGCAACCTTACTGTGACCTTGAAATTGACCTTTGACCTACTTTTCACCATGAACTGAACTTTGCAAATTTTGCTTCCCTTTTATCTCCAAAACTGGCAGAGATAGGTCCATAGTTACTATTGAAGTTGAATAGGAAGTCATATACTGGCAATCTAAATGTGACTCTAAAATTGACCTTTGACCTACTTTTCACCATGAACTGAACTCTGCAAATTTTGCTTCCCTTTTATCTCCAAAGTTATGCTGTATCAAAAAGTACATATTGGTGGTTAATGCAAAATGTGCAGTACAGTAATGGATAATAAATTTTGAACTCCGGAATAAGGCTTGGCAAAGCAGACAACTTGTGGTCAAGAATGACATTATTTCATCAAATTAGAACATCTGGAACTACAGAGCACCTCCCATTTCAAGAATTTTGACCAAAATGACCTTTTCTTTATTTTAATTAATTTTTTCTGTGGAAATTTATGGCACATTATGGTAACTCCAAAATGATAACATTTAGTCCCTTATATCTCCAAAACTGGCAGAGATAGGTCCTTAGTTACTAAACTTGAATGGAAAGTCATATACTGGCAATCTAAATGTGACTTTGAAATTGACCTTTGACCTACTTTTCACCATGAGTTGAACTTTGCAAATTTTGGTTCCCTTTTATTTCCAAAACTAGCGAGATAGGTCCATAGTTACTATTGAACTTGAATAGGAAGTCATATACTGGCAATCTAAGTGTGACCTTAAAATTGACCTTTGACCTACTTATAATCATGAACTGAACTCTGCTAATTTCTTTCTCTTTTAACTCCAAACCTGGCAGAGATAGGTCCATAGTTACTATTGAAGTTGAATAGGAAGTCATATACTGGCAATTTACTGTGACCTTGAAATTGACCTTTGACCTACCTTACGATGAACTTAACTTTGATTGTACCATTTTAAGTTATATATATTTTTTGCGTATTTTGAAAATTCTTGTTGATTGCATTTTTATAGCTTGTCAAGCATAAGACTGGTGGCTGTGTCCCTTATTTTGTGAATGTGAGGGTCTATACGAATGCGCTTGCTCCAGCTGGTGGTACAATATTCGGAGGCGGTATCGCCTCTCTGATCCTCTAGTTATTATTGTTTTTTTTTTTCGTAACAATCTTAATAGATTACAAAGAAGTATAGACATCTGATCAATGATGGTAAGCACAGCTTTAAGGCTAACTGTAATAATTGTCCTTTTGGTGGTAAAAGAGAATTTATTATATTTCTATGAGTTATATACAATATATTTATTGTGAAATATGAATCTGATATAAAGAACTGTTATCCATTTAAACACCATTCAGTAAATTCTTTTTTTCACACCATATGGTTGTAATGCACACTGTGCATGTATACATAATGAATAACAAAACATTATTGTGAAGCCGGTGTGATGTCTATCCACTCAGGTGTCTAGATCTAGACGTGGACTTAAAGATGGGGAGGGCAAGATGGGATAGAATATCTGCTTTAAGTTTTCTGTTAAAATGCTGTGGAAGCTGTAAAAAATAGTGGTCTATGTAGGCCCAAAGAGATGATCACTGTCAGGTAATGTGCTTCATTTCTTTGACTTTGAACCAAGAACTTCAAATGCATTAAACCATTTTTGTTACATGTATAATGACCAGTTAATGATCTCTCACTGTCACTGAATATTTAAAAAAGTGGAAAACTCACCCTTCCGACAATAAAATAAGCATTAAATAACTTATCTGCAATCCCCTCACCTGTGCTTCAAGTATAATATCAGCAATGTCAAACTGTCATGGAAGCGAAATATATTTTTCGGATGGCAAAAGGAAACGATGTTTACTCCCTCTGGCACCAAATACTTTTTGACAATTTTTCCTAGTATTAATTTTTCCTGGTATTAGCCCTGACTCAAAGCCCCTTCAGTTAAATATTTATTAAAGAAAAAACTTACGTTATGTCTCATTCACTATATGACTGAACCACTGCAAAATATTATGGAACACACTGAAAAAAAATTAAATGACCCAGAACAAACGTAACCGTACATAAAATTTGGAACTCATGTTACCATTTCGGGTTCTTTGCATAATTTAAAGGACAAAGTAAAAATTATTTTTTAAATTTAAATTGAGAGAGTCATGGATACACTTTAAAAAGTTTACTTAATACACATTAAAAAATTGAATACAATTTTGATTTTTTTTTTTTTTTTTTTTTTTTTTTTGGACACATCAGCATGTGAAATGCACCTCTGGTTTGGGTGTGTAAAAAAGCATGTTCATGATTTTCTGCTCAACTCAAGTGGGGGAGAAGGGGTGGGACTCATTAATAAGCTATACCATCAAGTAGTCAGTGAGTAACAACATCCACTCACAGTCTGATGAAGGCCTTTGTCCAGGTTGGTCATAAGCTTACGATATAAAAGTTTTTTTCAGCTTGTGTGTTATAACTGTGGTATATGTATATGTGTATAATTAAAAACTTTACCTGGAATGAGAAAGAAGCTAAATAAAATGTGCGATGATACTATGATATGCAAGGGAGGGTTGGAAGTACCAGAAATAAACTTCTTTTCCCAAAGCACTGGAACTTTCTAAATAGACTTCTTGAAGTACAAAATAAGAGCAAGTGGGCAAGTGAAAAATGCATAGTTAACTGCCAGGAAGTACAGTTTAGTCCTTTGCAAAAGCCTTTAAGGTGTGTTAAGTAAGGCACTTTAATACAATCTCAGAGTGCCCTTCGCAAAAGTTACTGATTTCAAATGTGAAATATAGGAAAATACCAGCACAGTCCATGAAAAACATTCCAAAACTAATATTGTAAATTCCCATATTAGAATAAATTATACAACTTTTTAAAGACATGGCTTAAGAATGGTGAAGTTAATATTAATGAGGATTATAAATTGGAAATGCCCACTCAATTGAAACATATATGTATTTTTTTTTTATTATTTATTTTGGAGTGTCCAAATCAGGCAACTAAATGACACACTACTAGTAAAACTATAATTCACATGAAAAATTGCACACCATAACATTTCCAATTTAATTTCATTAAAAACCTTTAATCGAACTTCAAAATTCTTATTTCAAATACTGTCTTATTGAACAAATTCTGTTTTATTTATTTTATTTGAGTATTTACTGTGCATGTGAAAGTTGTTTATTGGAGCAACCAGTACTCTCAAGCACAGACTCGTTGTGGAATCCACCTTGAAAATGGCGACCTTGACCTGATTTCAACCTACACAAATGTCTCGGCAGAAAAGCCAATAAAACTTCTTTCTGGTGCAGAAGTAAGTTTATTTTTACTATGTAGAACTCAAATACAATCCTAGAGAGGCTTGCTATGCCTACCTAGAGGTCTATAACGGTCCATTTCTATCCATTTCTACCCATTTCTATCCATTTCTATGTTTAATAGGACCGTACGTGGGTTTAGAGTGCATACTATTCTATCATTAAAAAAAAAAAAAAAAAAAAAAAAAACATCATTAAAATCTGTTAAAGTATTCACATCGTATGTCGTTAAATCCCCATAGAGTCAGTCGGGTCAAGTTGCTGCTCATGACGTCACACACTACCCCCGCCTGCTGTAAAAAATAAAACAGAGGGAGTAACAGAGGGGTAAGTTCACAGACTTGTTATTTATCAATTAAAAACGATAAATAACGATATTCAGTTAAGACCAGTTTATCAGTATTTTTAATACACGGTACCCAGACAGTACTTTATACAAATACTTTTTATGAAGTGTGAGCCTCCTTGGAAAGTCTCAGCCGCATAATTTTTTTTAAATTCTGATGGTAAAAAATAGTCCACTTTTGTAGTTCCTGTTCCTCGATCCATGTGTTGTTGATCTATTGAAAAACATACAAAAATAATTGAGACTTTACAAAGCACATCATCGCTTATTGTTTTATTAAGAATGTTATTTTTTAAAACTTATCAACGAATATATTCTGTTTTCTGATGCCGCCTGAAATGAAGTGAGCGCGGAGTAATACATACCTGCCTAGAGACGATAAACATCGATGAAAGCACCTGTACGTCGTAGAACTGAAAAAGAAGGTAGTTGCCACTGACATAAATAACAGTGAGTACTACAGTCTAGTGAATGTTGAAACTGAAAGTAACTGTTTATTTTATAATGTTTCTTTTGAACTCTCACAACACTTCTAAATCTTAGTACAAGCTTCTGAAACAAGCAGGTACCACGTCGCGGGTTCTGGGACAGTGGAAATGGACTCAAGATATTGATTTACTATTTTAGCAAAGAGAATTTGAGAATTTCACTTCCTGGCTGCCGCCATTTTAATGTGACGGTATTGTTATGTAAACAAGCATGGAAATAAGCACCCACACGGCGGAGTTATTTTCAGCTTATCATTTTGATAAGTGTAGCTTCTCCAAGTGTTAGGAGTTTATCATTATGATAAATGTAGCTTCTCCAAGTGTTAGGAGTTTATCATTATGATAAATGTAGCTTCTCCAAGAGTATATAAGGAGAGTTCATCTTGTTAAGAGATTGTCTTAGACACTGCCCCATATGGTGCTATATACCTGGTGCTGTATAGGGGAGACCGGGGCTAATTGGACCCCGGGGTAAGTTGGCCCCCCGTCAATTTATGAAAAAGTAACTACGAGGCAGGGATCTCCCGAGGCTGCGTTTTTGCGCCATTGGCGCGCACAGATTTGTAATGACGCACTTTTTCAATAGCAGTGCGTCCCAAGGGCGCATAAAAAATAAATAACTTTAAAAAACGGAGTTTGTTTGTTCAACATATTTTAAACTTTTAAAATTGGGTATTTTTAAACCCACCAAAATTTTACTAAACTTGGAACAAGTGTCAGTTGGGAAAACCGAACTTAAAGTTCTAGTCTTACGTCTACTGCGTGCGTTCTCTGTGTGGAGAGTACCTTCTCTGTGTAGAGAGTACACCGGAAGTTCAGAGATGGCCGCGCCAAAAGTAAAGCAGCCGAAGCTTTCGTTTTTTTTGGCATACGAGTAATGTACCAGATAGCGGACGTACTAGTGGTAAAGTACCAGATAGGGAGCCTCCACTAACTTCCGTTAAGAAGTTTCAGCAAAGTTGGCTGCAGAGATTACCGTGGCTGCGCTTCGACAAGGAAAAGTCAACCACGTGGTGTGCACCATGCAAAAAGGCGGGCAAACGTAATACCATGGTCCGGGGGGTATCGTCAAACCTTCGCACCAGTACGCTCACCCGCCACGTTGGAATGACCGACCATGTGTGTGCTATCCAGGTAACTTAAATAAATTTATTCTGATTCAAAGTCAATTAAAAAACGAGTGATTTTCACCTAAAAGTGTTTCCACGTGTGCAGCCTACTTAGAGATGTATGCACTCGTACAGGGAGTTGAAATTATTTTGAGTTTCTTGTGCATTTGGCCTTGAGCAAGGTACTACGTTTTTGGTGGGATAAGCAGTCAATTAACACTATAATTATGTCTTCCATTTCTATTTGTGTTGTTTTGAATACAATTTGGCAGTTTATTGCCAAGTTAATGTACCGTATGATGTAGAAATCATTATGCAAAGTTATAGGATTGCATTTTAGTCATTTTAGTTTGAGCAGTGATTGGGAAGGTTCAAACCACCCATGGGACAATGGCCCCTCCTGGGTCACCCTTAATGGGCCATTTTGCATATCAATGGGCCATTGCTTGACATTTATGGGCCATTTTTAAACATGACAAATATATTTGAAATATCTGTATCAATATTTTTGGGAATAATATGATAAGGTTTTGCAGTTAAACTTTGTTAATATATTTATTTAGTTAAGACTTTTATTTGTCTTTTTCAATAAAACCATTACAATGCCTTCTTTACTGAACTTATTTGAAGACTAAATGAAAAACAAAATGATCAGAAAACATGTAATACTCATTAGTAATTGGTTTTTATTTGATGAAATCATCAACAAGAGGTAAACAATCTAGATCTCTGAAAACCTTGATTACTCAAAACTGAGAAAATGTAAATGAAATTGTCTTCACATACTGTCTAGTACTTATTAATCAGTCTTACTGAAAAGAGATTTCATTACTTAATGAAGTAATCTCTTTTTCCTGTGCCACACATTCAGTGCATCCTCATAACTTATCTTACTCCCAAGAATCTTAACTCTTACACTGTTCGCAGTCGTACTGGAGCCAGGGCCATAGTTGAAGCCATCGGGGTTGGAAACCTCGTGCGACCTGAGAGTGAGAGGTGCTAGCACTAGCAGTAACACTACTGTCAGTGTCACTACTACTCGTCGTAGTGCAAGGAGCGCTGCTCTCAGAAGTTGGTACATTTTCTTCCCCCGTCTCCTTTGAGACTTCTACCTGAACGTTGGACGGACCCTTAGACGAAGCGGTTGAAGTAAATAAGCTAACTAATGTAGGCTGGTCTGGCGAGATTTTAAAAAATCTTTTTCGGCGGCATTTTTCTTTTCACTTCACCAAAGTGCTGCTTGAAAAAATCCCATGTGCTTTCAGAACGAAAAGCAAGGTTACTTCTAATTGGATAAACATGACCTATAAACTGATTGGCCAATAAGATATCAGCTTTTATTTCATTAGCATATCTATTGGGACGATGTGCTTATTGCTCTCGGCAAACTTCGGCGATTGCGTTCGGTAGCTTCCGAATTCGTTCCTGAGACGTCTTCAGGTATGAGAGGAAAATTACGCTAATCAGTTGACGAATAGTTTATTGACGAGTAGACTCTTTTTAAAAACGCGAGGCATAACAAAATCACGCGCCCCCATGGCGCACAAACAGGGCTTTTTATGCGCCCAGTTACAATTCTATGCGCATATGGCGCAATGGCGCGTTCGTTCCCAATCACTGTTTCAGCATCACTGATTGTTATTATGGACAAAATGATTAGTGAATTTTTAAGTGTCTAAATATATATATTATGTAATTAATAAAGCAGTAGGCAGCATTACTGAATTGCAATGCTTATTTTAACAGGTACCAAAGGAACAGGTGTACATGAACACAGCAACTACCAAAGCCCTGAATGCGCAAGAGGCCATCATGACAGCGATGAAAGCAGTGTTTTGGATGGCCAAGGAGTGTATTCCACTTTCTAAGTACAGTTCTTCAATGAACTTTCTCCAAGCAGTAGAATTTCCAGATATAGGTCAGCTGAAGTGCTGCAGTGCAGTCTCATACTGCTGCAGTTACAATACTGCAACTGACATACTTGATGTTTTATCTTGTTTAATTGATGAGAACATTTCACTACAGATTCACCAGTCATTGCTGTCTTATGTGATGAAAGTGTAGATATTTTAGTTCACCATAAATTGGTAATCCACTAACTTTAGCCCCCAAAACCTTTTTTTTTTTAAAGACTTGTATATTTCTGATGGAACTGGAAAGTTGATATTTACAGATATAAAGATACACTTGGCATCCAGGAGAGTAAATCAGAATATAATTTTCTATTAAAAGTTATTTTATGAACACTGTTACACACATGCATAAGTGGATGTTGCTAAAATGTTGCCATGGGCTTTGTTATATTACACTAAAAAAAGAATAAAAAAAATTAAAAACCAGTTTATTTTTGTTTAGGTGTTTTATTCTGATTATTTATATGCTGAGAATACTTCTCAGATTTCATCTAAAAAAACAAGAATAATCTTTAATATTAATTATAATATAAATTGTAAATGCAATTAATAAGCGTCACAATTAAATTATACTGACTATTAGTGACATTATAAATAGACTTGTGGCCCAAGCATCCATTGAATGACTGGGCACAATGTTTCGCAAAATGGCACACTTTTCAATCTTGAGTGTGCCCAAATGGCACACTTGACCTTCAACCTTGGGAGATCCCTGACGAGGTAAAAAAATTGGCCACATACTCTTGTAAAGTGACCGTAGCCTACAATGCTAAGGAAGTGTTGGACGTTAAAAAGTTTTACTTAAGCAGTGAGTCGAAATAAACGATTTTTGCACCTAAAAGTAATTTTGTTTAAGAGATTTAAAAATCTATTTTCATAGGCTTTTGATCAAATATAATATATGTATAGGGCATCAAACTGAAGCTCATTGTTTCAAGTTTCACAGAGATGTATCATCGTTGCTCATTCTAGCACCATAAATGGCTGCCATCCTTTAAGATAAAAAGTGTGCACCCAGGGCTAGTTGGCCCCCTTGACTCGAGGCAAGTTGGACCATCATATTACCCACAAACCTTTGCGCGCAACAGAGCTAGAGACCATTGTTAAAACAAACTCGATGGTTTAAAACTGAACATCCCCAGAAATGCACTGCATGACGTCACGCTTAGCCCACTGCGCATGCGTGCACTTTTAATGAGTTGCTAGATTGCCATAGGAAAATGAATGGGTTCGCGATTCGTGGGTAATTCGTGATAATTGACTAACTATGGCCTGATGCTTATAGATATCAACGCTGTGCTATGCTTCAAGCAACTCCTGACCAAATATTGTTAGGGTTTTTAAAAAAATTCTGTTGTACACACGTACTAAGAAGTTTGCCGTGTATTGCCTAGCCTACCCTCAGCAAAATGCACATATTTTCAGAAATAGTGATTTTAGACGGTAGATTCACTCAGAAACAAAGGCAAACTAATTCGTTGCCGATAGCACCAGCAGATACCAGCACCATACAGAGTCTGATTAAAAACTTTCATGGCAATTGTAGAAATTTTACCACTGTACAATGGAGTCCAAAAAAGCACTTGGCACAAATGTGAAACTGCCCTGTGCAAGGTCATGAATTCAATCAGTATTTTCAATCACATTATCAGATTCTACATAAATTGACTGACAATATCACTACTCAGTATTTAACTAATCTCTTAATCCAAAATTCCTATCATCATTTAATAATAATGCAAAATTCTTCTTTAAGATTGCTATTTATTTTAAATTTTAATGCTGCAACTGTTCCAAAATAATCTTGTAGTAAAGAAAAAATGCAAATAAGAAGTGGAAGACCAATTTTACCCACATTATTCAATTATTTGAATATAAAAAGAATTAGATCACGATTTAACAAATTAAAATAATCTTTCATGAACTCTTTCATGAATAACATATTGAACAATATTAAAGTTATAAATTACAGGTAATGGCTTATTCTGGAACATATGACCTCTGCACATCATCAGTACCTGACTTGGTACAGTATAGTTACTACTTGGATACAGAGTTAGATTTAATAATGTAACAATAGGAACAATATATATTACAATAAACTTCTCTGCACATGTCAGACGCTTGTTACCATGAACTAACACTACTTGACAACGGGCTGAGCACTTATCACAGAGTCTGTGTGCGATGCAATTGTTGTGCTGTGATTGGCTAGTTGAGTCACATGAAGCCCTACTGTAGCGCCCTCGCGTATCGCGTGAATGCTGCACATTTCTGGCCATGATTTGTTACTTTCTTTTAAAACGAAAATTTATTATTCGTTTTCATTCATTAAAAACCTGCTTTATACCATTATTAATTTATTCTTTATTAAAGCAAAACAAATTCTATTGATAGATATTTTGGTTCTTGCAACACATAGACCCCCCCCCCTACAACGTGACGTACGGAAACCTCAATAAATCTGCCTCATTTGAACTATTTATTCATCAAAGACTCTCAAAAATCAATTTAATAAATTAAAAATGTATAAAAATGTTATTCAAGGCGTTTACATGGTAAATTTACTTCATTTTTGTATAGGGGGCCAACTTGCCCCAACCCTGGGGCCAACTTGCCCCGTGGCGGGGCAAGTTAGCCCCCCTGACGTCAACTGCGTTTTTTGTAAAATTGTGAGCCATCTGGGAAAAATAATGACGTTGCATACGTAGCTTAGTTCATGGGGCTTACTTTGAAACCGGTTTTGTTACTGTAACTCATTCCTTGTTGGCTCTACAAGGCCAAAAGTGTCTAACTAGCCCCGGTCTCCCCTACCTGCACGTATACACTGTGTGTGTGTGTGTGTGTGTGTGTGTGTGTGGGGGGGGGGGGGGGGGGGGGGGCGTCCTATTTTTTTTTTTTTTTAAATATCAATGCTGTAACTTCCAGGTGTAGATATGAATTGATATAAAAACATTTTTGTTTAGTTTCAAATAGTTGTATTTTTCCCAAAGAAGCATCAAAAGCCTCAATGAAACAATTCATTAGTCTGTATGATACATATTTCATCTGAGGCAATACTTAGTTATTGACTGACTTATCTGATAAAAACATTTTTATTTAAGTTTAGGTAGATAATTAAAAAAGTATTCAGGCATGGATAGGTTTACACATAAAAAACATTCATATAACTGACAAATCATTTTCTTTTTTTGTTGTTTAATTGGTAGTCTTTTCTATTTGGATGGTCCTTGCAAAAATTTTCACGTAGATCTAGGATATCTGAAATGACCTTTTTTTCTGTTTAGTGTCTTTTCAACACCTAAAGAGTTGAACCTCTCCTATAAAAAACATTTCCTGTGGGCTCCTATAAAATTTCCATTCACAAATACAAGTATAGCAGGCCTGTAGCCAGCAATTTCAGAGGGGGGGGGGGGTCGTTTTCTGAAAAAGTGGACCTTTAACCATAAAATCCTCAAGTAAATAGATCAAATTTTACCCAGAGTGGACCTTTTCCCAGCAAAAAGGGTGGTTCTTTTGAACCCCCCGAACCCCCCTGGGTATATATGGGCCTGTATATAGGAAGCCAAGATCCTGTGGGAAATCATCAATTGAAAAGGGATTCCTGATTTTACCTAGTTAATACAACCCATGTAAAATGTATGAAAGAAGTAGTTCTTGCCTTTTAATATTATCAAAGTTTTATCTTAAATATTTTTAGAATTTACAAATGTTCCTCCTTTAATTCCTATGGAATATTTTTTTATTATTATTAGATTGGCTGATTTTCTTTCTGATACATACTGTCTTAACACTGGGACAGGAAGAGTTCTTAGAAAAAAAATGTCAAGAAATCATTCTGTTATCAAATCTTTATTATTATTTATTATTAGGCTACCAGGCAAATACAATTTGAAAATTTCAACAATATGACCCAAACTGTACTCAATGTAAAGTACTAAGCTTAAGTTTGATATAGCCATGTTTGTTTTAAGGTGTATATTATTTCATATTTCAGGTACCCAAGACCTCCAGCAGCAGAAATGTTGTTAATAGCTGGTGTCTGACTTCACCTATCTTAATAGATATCCAGAACTAACAGACTGAAGGTATGTCATCATGTATGAACTGATATATTGCCTAATTAAATTTTATTTTATGTAACCTTTAATATTAAATACATTTAATTTGCTCTAAGTACAATTTTTATGTTAACCACCCCAAATCCTGATCATAAACTTTTGTGATGCAAATGAATATATTATAATTTATAACATTAATTTGAGAAATTTTAAAAGAAAGTCATTAATGAACGCTATCCATCCAGCTTTTCATCAGTCTTTTCCTTATTATTTTTTTCAGATAACTCATATTTTGTCCAAATGCACATTTAATCCACATAAGGTAATAGAGTTACTGCCTACTCAACAAAAATTGTATATCAAGTTAAAATGCTTGAAATACATGATTTACCAGAGTACTTATAAATGTAAACATGCCTTTTGTCAAGTGAAACCACATGGAAATAATTTTATTGTGGAATTTTTTGCCACAAAATACCATATATAATTATGTTGTGCATAGCTGATTAATTCAAACAAAAGAAGTGCATGTCACACTTTTTGTATCATATTATATTTTATTTCTTTCACACAAAGACAACAAAACAGTAGACCTATGACTTAGTTATGTATTTTAAGATAAGGTACCTGTCATCAGAGGGAAGTAGAGATAAAATGTTTTATTTTGTCAACAAAACCCCAATACTGTGCATGACTCATTTTTAACAAAATTAAAATTTTGCTACCAATTTATCTTTTTTCAATTTCAGACAAAGAAAAGACAATAAAAGACATGTATGCACAGTAATGGAGGAAGTCAAAGAACATTTAGCACATTTTCCAAGTGACCATATATAACATAAAGCAGTGACATTTCTTCCTACTGCTCTATTCTTGAAACATGTCTTACAGACAAGTAACAGCAGGTAGAGAGAGACTTGATCTCTTACATGTGCTACAGTTGTCTCCACAGTCCAAGACACCAGACACTGTGCTGGAGTGGACTAAGCTTCATATAAGCCATGCTGGTATAGACAACCTACCAGATTCCATTGACAGGTGTAAAAATGTTAAGGAGTTGAATGCAGCAAGCAACAGGTTAGATTCTTTACCACAGTCCATATCCAAACTGCCACATCTCACAGTGTTGGACCTATCCCACAATACCTTCACTACATTCCCCATAGCACTGTGTGGCTTGACTAACCTAGAGGTGCTGCACCTGGATAACAACCAGCTATCTGACATACCAGTGGATATCACCAAGATGAAGGGGCTTAGGATATTCTGGCTTCATAACAATGCCTTCACTACAATCCCCATAGCACTGTGTGACTTGACTAACCTAGAGGAGCTGTACCTGGATAACAACCAGCTATCTGACATATCAGTGGATATCACCAGGATGAAGGGACTTGGAATATTCTACCTCAATAACAATGCCTTCACTACATTCCCCATAGCACTGTGTGACTTGACTAACCTAGAGTTGCTAGACCTGGGTTCCAACCAGCTATCTGACATACCAGTGGATATCACCAGGTTAACTAAACTTATGAGTCTTAGCCTGGGTTACAATAACATCACCCACCTGCCACCTCAGATGAGGAATATGGAAAGTCTAACAGACATAGATGTGCAAGGTAATCCTCTGGTACAACCACCTATACATACTGCCGACAGGGGACTAGATGCTGTTAAGAGGTACTTTGAGGCATTAGCTGACACCAAGGCAATTCAGTCAAGTAGAGTACAGATCAACTTTCTTGGTGAAACAGAAGCAGGAAAAACTAGCATTTCACGTACATTACAACTTGGACAGTCAACCCTCACAACGAAGGCAGACAGGACAAGAGTGGTGGAGCAGGGAACATGGGAGTCTGACCAAGACATTGCCTTCAATATCAATGACTTTGGTGGACATGATGTCTATAAAATAGGTCATCCCATTTTTATCTCCACCAGGGGCTTGGTTTTTATCACTTTCAATCTGTCTAAATATGATCCAGAAAAGGAGGGTCATTATCAGCTGCACATTGGAGCCTGGATTGACAAGGTGCAAGCACAGATGCCAGGGATACAAATAGCTCTACTTGGAACTCACCTTGATGAGGTTGCAACCCCACATGCAGTAACAAAATGCTCCTCAATAACCAGGCAGCTTGAAGACCATGCAAGTGAAAAAAAAAAGTGGTATCAAGCACAAAAGGAGACGTGTGAGAACAAAATAAAAGAAATACCTGAAGCCCAAGCGTCTCTCCGCCAGGCCTACCAAAGCAAAGCAGCTCATTTGCAGACCTTGTATGGGCAGATAAAACCCATCTATGAGCATATTTTTACAGTGAGTTCAAAAACCCTTAAAGGAGGTCAGGAGTTGAGAGACTATCTGCTTTCTTTTGCCAGGACAAGTGCTGAAGTTTTGCCAGAGATGTGGGTGGAAGCAGCCAAGAATATCTGCACCAAGAAAATTGAAGGCCCTGAGAACACACTTGGCTGGGAGGTGATTGATGACCTCATTCTGCAAAATGCACCAACATCATGGAAAGAGAAGCACACACAGGAAGAAAAAAAGAAAACAATTTGTGACATCTTAAGTTTCCTAGCTCACCGTGGAGACATAATATGGTTTGATAAAAGCCCTTCACTGATGAAAGTTGTTTTCCACAAGCAAGAGGTTATTGTGAATGTTCTCAAGGCAGTCCTCACACATGATCAAGGTGAAGTATCACAAAAGCTTCAAAAGTCCATGAAGATTACAAGAAGGAAAACACCCAAAATAGAAGAAGACATCTTTAACAGAGGAATTGTTTCTAAACAAGCTATGAGCTGCCTATGTGAGCCTTTCAAATTGTCAACTACTGAAATTGATGTCATGACAGAAATGATGCTGAAACTGGAGCTGTGCTATCAAGTCCAGGAAGATGAATCCCTTCCATCCAATACCTCATTCCACTTTCCATGGCTCCTCACTGAAGAAAGGCAACCTGAGCTAGACACCAAATGGCCCAGCAAGGTTCCCCCAGACACCACACAACTTACCCTGCAGGTTCTCTTTCCATACAAATGTCCAGATGGCTTATATGAGAAATTTTCTGTTCGTCAGCATAAACATCTTGGACTCATGAAGACCATGCGAATGGACTGGAAGGATGGAGTGTATGCAGAACTTGAGGGATGCAAAATGCAGCTGACACGGGGGGAAAATCCTGATCCAGTTAGCCAAGATCCAGACTGGGTTATCAGTATTGCTGTCCGTGGATCACATCTCTCAGACATGTGGCGTGTTCTCATGCGAGGTCACAGTGACCTCATGGCCATCATTGAAGAGGATTGGCCTGGGGTGTCATATGACAAGTATCTTGTGTGTCCCCACTGTGTGAGTGAGGACAGTGAGCACTCAACTCTCTTCCCTGGAGAGATACTTGACCAAACCATTGCAACAACTTCCAAACCAAGACAGGTGCCATGTGTCAATACTGGTGTCTCCATTCCTGCAGACCTAGTCTACCCACCTAGCTGGCAGGAAGGTAAGTACACTATAGCTAATAAGTCCCCGGTCACTTTAATAGCACACGCTGTCTACATCAGACGCGCTAATGCGCACATCCCCGACAGTGTTAATGATAGGGGGATTACGATGGACAGCGCATGTTGCTCACAGCAGTAGGCACTGCCGCCGAAGTTAAACCGGTAATTATGTCTTTAACTTGACTAAACATGTTTTGCTTTGTAACTTGCGTCCTTCAGTCTTGCTGTTGCGGAAGCGCCGGCGGGACATATCTCCACCTTGCCGATATTTATCCCGACTCTCGACTTAAAAAGTATTATTGGTTTTGATTTTATCAAAGTCTTATTATATCAGAAAACCTGCATATTTTCAAACGTGAAGAGAATTATAGAAACTGTAGAAAAAGCTACTCGTACATCAGGGATAAAAAACAACACCTTGCAGCACTCTTACCTATTATTCATCACCAGAAGTTACTGTTTCACTTTTTTTCTCCCAAATTACAAAGTCTGATGACAACTGAAAGCCTTTAGCCATACCTCAGGGCAGTGGGAGATAGTCTGGATTTGATTAAATGTAATAAAAGTATATTTTGAAGAATTTTCTTTGCCTTCGGCAATTTCCGCAAAGCTTCGGCATGCGCGGCAATACAGAGCTGTCAATATCTGACTGCGTGAACAATAGAATTGGTGGAACAACGGTTAACGTCGTTGAGTCGTCTGCAACCTACCCGACGTGAGTTCGTGTCCCTGTTGGTACTTTTGAAGATTTTGAAATTGTCATCATTATAAATATCTATTAATATATAAAATAGTCGTGGCTAATTGTTTTTGCAACGGAAAGCACGGAAAGTAGGAAGGTTTGTTGTTATTGTTAAAGTTATTATTACTGGGGACATAAATTAGTATGCTAATCTCTTATCATGGTATAATGATTGATACGATGGGTATCAAATAGTTTACCTTTGATATAAACAACAAAAGAGCGGCCTTCCAAATATCTTTGCTGAATGTTTATAACGTAGGTACTATTATGCGCAAAAATATTGATACATGACGCAAACGACATTTACTAATTTTGGTAATATCAATTTTAATTAAAATTAAATTAAATTGAAATTAAAATTAAAATTTTCTAAACGTGCATATTACCTTTCACCTTGTTTAAAGGGTTCGCAACACTTTACATTCTAATACATTCTGCCAATTTTCATGTTTGCTAGTTTATTTTGATTTGAGAGAAAGCGAGAGAAGACCCTCTACTAGGGCCGCAAATTAATTATGAGTATTTTTATTCAGTGCAAGAGACTGTGTAATGAAAAATCAATCTGTAACTCTGGTATAGGGTGGCCTTGTGTGTGTAATAATATACAAGTAGGGGCAGGGGTACAGTTTTATAGTACAAATAGTCATTTTATACATCTTATTGATCTCATCGTCGGGTCATTGTTTACAATAGCGCTTTGTCGCTGTGCGTACCTTTTTTGCATTTGAGTTAGACTCAGTCAGTAACAGCTGGTGATTCTGTCTTTTTTGCGTTTCATTGACAATATTTTGGCCACCTAAGTAGGGAAATGTGGCTCTTTGTTTTGAAATGACATTTCCATTGTTCCTTTGAACATGCAAAAGTCAACACACTTACGTCAACATACTTACTTTGTAATACCAACCCAGGGGAAGAAACAAAAGCCTCATAAGGTGTCGTCATTCACACTGTAAAAGGTGTTAATTTCATGCTTCTATTGTTTGCCCATGAATCATTATGACAAATTTGTAGGGTTGCCAGATCACTGGCGCTTCATTCAATTCTCTATATCTGCCCTGCAGCGTGGGATGAGTGATACTTGACTGACCTTTGTTTACATCTGGAGATTTTCTTTATAATTCCATCAGTGTGCATAAATTATGATATTTTCCATCAGGAAAAATACGTGATAATGTTACGATTCTTATTTTACGGATACATAATTACAAAAATTAATTCCTGATTTAATACCCCCTATTTCAGCGCCTATTCCTGGCTGCGTTAATTATGGGGGGTTGGAAAGTAATCCGTTAGAACGCAGGAGTGATGATTGCTACTCTTACCAACGGTGCATCACCGATCAACTAATCTCAGCCACCTGAAGCAGAATCACCAACAAAAGACAAATTGGACTACATCTGCCTTCTTGTTGAGACATCTCAGTAAAAAAGGCGATAACGGTCAAAACATACGTGCTTCGTGGTTTATTAAATGTTCATCGTACTTTTTCGTTCATTATTCTTATGAGTTAAGCAGCTTCACCTCCGTGACACCCTTTTTATTTATTTAAACCATTGTTAGATAAACCATGGGTTTCACTCCAGATTTCACGATCGAGCAGCTGATCATGAGGAGAGTGTAGCATGCTATAGTAAACTACCCCAAATATATATACAACACCTCCAGGGTTTCACGATAGAGCAAGTGATCATGAGGAGAGAGTGTAGCAGAGAACTTCATTAATGGTCGTCATAATTGGTGGTTGCCTTGGGAAAATGAGTTACATGATTACATAATACAGATACATAATAACATAAGATTAGGCCTAATACTAAAATTTTCCCTGATACAAAAACCCCTATTTGAGCGCTTATTCCTGACTGCGTTAATTACGGGTGATTAGAAAGGAATCTATGAGGACGCAGGAGCGATGATTGCTACTCTTACCAACGGTAAATCACCGATTTACTTGACTCCGCTACTTCGAGCAAAATCACCACCAAAAGACAAATTAGACCATGTTCGTCCTCTTATTAAAACAAAGAATGTAAAAATGTGATGAAGAGGTCAAAGAAGAGGCCTAGACTACGTGCTTCATGGTTTATTAGATAGGCCTATTCATTGGATTTTTTTAGTTCATTATTATAGCTTCACCTCGCGAGACCCTTTTTTATATATTTAAAACACAGCACCCCACTGGTTTCGCGATCATGAAGAAAGGGAGTGTAACAAAGAACCTCATTAGGCTAATGGTCGTAATAATAGGTGGTTGCATTGTAGGCCTAACCTTGTTCATTTTAGTCGACAGACTAAGCTAGAAGAAAGAACAGATCATTATCGCCTCTCTTTACTTAGGAACAATAAGGATGGCTAGTGGCAGCATTTATAAGTTCTTTTATTTAGAAACTTTCCGATCCCTTGTCTGGGACTGCGTCCGGGAAACGGCGATAACGACAGAGACGTCCTCGAACATTTTGGACTCAGTGCAAAAAAAAAAAAAAAATCCGTTAAGAAGTAGCCTTTAAATGTCCTGGCAAATAACTTTGCGATGGCTCAGAGAGTTCTAGAATGAATGACAAGCAACGACATTAGGGTTAATAATAGACTAAAAACTATCAGAGTGTAGGCCTGTCTTACTTCATTTCTAAGGCCATCTTGTGATACGAGTCATGCTACACTACAAAAGAGGGGGTAGCAGTGGATGATTTAATACAGGGATACCATCGATAGTATATCAATAGAAAATCGCAATCCTCAAATGTTTTTAATTCATTAAATATAAACGGTCTTTTCTCGTACAATGGGTCTGGTATAGTTGTATTGGCCTATCAGTTGGAAACACGTGGTTCGTCTACAATTGCAAATGGCGGAGGTGCCGTGGTAGTTATTGTCGTAAAATTAGCTGGATACGGTGCACGTGAGAAAAATATTCATTAAATTTAGTTTTCGAGCGTCAGCTTAATCTGGTAAAATGCGAGACGAAAAAAATGATAGATAGAGCCTTATGACCCACTGTAGAATGATGCCGAATAATACATCAACGACGTAGTTTATCGGCAGATAAACGTGTTTTCATTCTCGGCTGACTGAGGAAAGGTTTGAGAGAGCATTTAAGGAAGAGGCGGTCGAACCAATAGTGAGTAGGAAGTGTGCTGCAATCAAGACGCACAATACCGATCATAAGTGGACAGCTAATAACCCCTAATTAAGCCCGGGTTACGCGCTGCTGTGTTAAGTCCTTGCTGGGAAGGGGTAGCGGCCTCCTACTGCTGTGCGTAATCAAACATTGTCTTCTAACATGCGGCTACACGACGGTTGCATTGTATTAATAAAGTAATACCTATTCATAAGGAAGGGGGCGGATGGTAATCTTACGAGAATTAAATCAGTTATCGATCACACGCGTACCAATAGTCGTGTTTTTTTTTAGCTATACGGTACGATACTATAATAACATTACCACAGCACTTCTCTAGTTTCTCTTTTTTACGTACATATCTTTTCTGAAAAAATGTTGTCAAACTGCTCTCACCTGAACATGACATCAAAAAAATTCACTAAAGAGAAGAATCTGATTTTGTTAAGCACAGCGTTTTGTTAAAATAGCATTGATTTCTGTTACTTAGTATTTTTGTAAAAATGTTCACATATTATTTCCATGCACTTAGTAAACATGTTCTTACAGCAGTGTGGATATTTTCTTGTAAATATTTTGTATTTTTATACACTTGTCTCTGCTTATGTGTCAAAGCCTTGTTATTAATTATCAACTACAATTACTGTTTTTCATAATGATTACAGGAATTTTTTTCATATGTGATTAATTTTAAAAAACAGTTAAATTGTTTTCAGTTCTGCATGAAAAACAATCAAGGCTTTGTGAAAAAATCACAGAACCCTGTCTCAAGGACATGTTAAATGAGTTCCTCCAAGAAGGCATCATCACATACCGTGAAGCTGAAATGGTGAGAGCAGAACCTCCTGAACACCATGACCAAACCTCAACTACCAGGGTGGTATGTCCAGAGAAAACTGCTGTCTTCCTTGACATTCTCAAAACCAGAGGAGATGAGGCATTTGATTTATTAAAGAAATGTCTCACTGAAAATGGACAAAGTGAGCTTGCTTCCCTCCTTAAATAAACTAAGTGGTCAACAAAACTGACTGACTTTCTGCAGCAACCGTGCTACAAATTTAATTGTATTTTCAGAAATTCTTTGATATTATCAAATATTTAGGCCTTACATCTCAGTTTATAAAAGCTTTTAGAAATGGAAAAACAAACAATGAATCTTGGTCAGTTAGACTAAAGAACTGTTACTGCAGTGACCTTTATCCATCCATAGACAGTAAGCCATGAATGAGAAAGGGGACATCCCAGTTACTAAGGTTGGGGAGACCACTGTCCTGGAATGCCTGGCTGCAGGGAGCCTCAAACCCAAACTGACCTGGCTCAAGAACGATAAACCACTGGGGGTGACAGAACGCCATTTCCTTACAGCCAATGACCAGTTACTGGTCATTGTCCAGACACGGCCAGAGGATGCCGGGAGGTATACGTGTGAGATGTCCAACACTCTGGGGATGGAAAGAGGGACGTCCCAGCTGACTGTTATCAATTTGGAGTCCCCCTCACGTGGAAACAATGGCGGTGGATTGGATGACGAGTCCACAACGACAGGGATTATAATAATAGCTGTGGTGTGCTGCGTGGTGGGAACGTCCTTGGTCTGGGTGATCATTATTTATCAGACCAGGAAGAGGAGTGACACATACAGCAGTACACCTACAGGTGAGAACATGTGATATGATATTCCTTTATTGTTTTATTAGATGAAGATGTCTGTTCAGTTCTTTATCAGTATTGGAGGGATAGGGGGGTGAAAAATATCTCACAGTGGGATGCTGCTTGGGGAAGTTGGAGAGCTACTAAAAACTTGTCATTGAGAAAGTCTGAATGCACTATATTTCATTAAATGAAACTTCCTTTATATAAAGTTATAATAATACAAAAACAGCTATAAGTTTTTATTACCACTGCAATATTTCAGCGTCACACAAAAACGTGGCTTTAGGTGTGCTAATACTGATGGAAAAACGGAATATTGTAATTTTGAATGCATAACACAGCTGATGATTTTTTTTTTCTGCTGGATCCTTAATAAAATATTATAACCTTTACAGATGAGACAACTTTACCTGGTGACTTGACACCATATAATCCATCAGATGAAGAACGGGAAAGCTCAAAGTCAGACCAGTTCCTGGAGTATCAGGGACATGTGTTACCCATGTTCCAGTCACACCCCCGGTACGCCAAGGCGGAGTGTGGGCGCACGGCAGCCATCTTTCCAAGTGATGTGGAGGATGACGATCTAAAACAGTCAGTGCCACTGACTTGTGATGAACACCAGCCGGCTGCAGAGTCAGGTTTGTACTGAGACAATTTAAAAGATTTTTTAACCTATTTTTACATTTTTAAGATTGGTTAAAAATTGTGAAGACAATTTAAACCAAATGTATCTGATATTTTATCTGCCTCAATAAGGACCATTCAAGCTTTAGGGTTAGAAACCTCATGTGAGGTATATTCTGGGGCGAGCCGAAATTACAAATTGATACCTGTCTTAAATAGAAAAAAAATAGAATAGAAAAAGTAACTTTCATGTTATCCTGTGGAGATATAAAATATTATTTTTTCTGTTTTCCACAGAGCACAGTATCAACAGTTTATCTCTGCCAAGCAGTGCGTCAGACAGTAGCTCTCCCAGCACACGGAGCACCAGCAGCACTGGACTGAACTCTCTGCAAACTTTTAACCCTCATCCTAAACTAGCCAATCACAATGGGGTCCGAGACAGGTCACCAAGCCCAGTGGCCATGATTCATCAGCCACCGCAGTGGTTTAACGCCAGCTCCCTGCCTCACACCAGATCAACAGCAGATAGTTATCACTGCTCCAAGTCACCCACAGACAATCCAGGTATTTTTAGCATTTGGATGACATTTTCTTAGCCATTACAATTGTTTATTGTCTTTGTTTATAGATAAATAACATTTTTCAAAATGTAGTAGTAGAGTTACTAGTTGAGATTAATAGAACACAGATAGGTCTGATTTAAGGAAAATAGTTTGTTCTTACTGGAAAAACGCCCTGCATTTTAATTATTATAATTATTATTTTGTAATTTGGAATTATATTGAATTAAACCTTTCCTCCTTGCCACAGTACTCATGTGTCCCTGGACATAATTCTCACACCACATCTTTATATTTGTGTTCAATTTCAGAGCCCCCTGCCCCCCACACTGCCTCCTTGCCACAATACTCATGTGTCCCTGGACATAATTCTCACACCACATCTCACACATTGCCAATACCATATGAAGGTAATGCATTTATTTATTTGTTTATAATTTTAAAAATGCTCAGTTAACATTATGATTATGTGAGGTCGTCATTATTTCGTAACTTAACTGTTGACTTTGGTAGTATTTAGACAGATTTTTTTTATACCTATGATGCTTGAATTGATAAAAGTTTAGTATTTATGTAAATAATGTGAATCGTTCCAGATCTGTATCCAGACTCTGAGGTTCATCCCAATCATCACTCATCCAGTGCCAGTTGTCCAAAGTCACCAAGTCACCATACCAGTAGTAATAGTAGTAGTCATCCTCAGCTCAGCCACCTCAGCTCACATCATAATATAGACTCTGGGGACATCCCCAGTGAAAACAATCATAATCACAGACACTTTGATAGTGCTGAACGCCGCCATCGCGGAAGACAAGCGCCTCCTATAGGGGGCAGGTCACAACACAAACAACATGGCGGAAGGACTTTAAGTTCTCCATCTCAACAACACCATAGACACTTGTATGTGAATCCAATGGATGAAACGTTAGAAACAGCAGGGAGCATTCCAGAGGTTGGTTTGAAATCACCTTCTTCAAAACAAAAGGTGGCGCTGCCTCACAGGACAGGAGATGACAGAGTTTAGCAAACAGAGTTGTGTATGTTAAGTTCTGGAGAGGAATGCACAGTGGAAAGATGACTGGATTTATTCTTTTGAGAAATAAGTTCACAATGTGATCACAGCTATGGCAGCCATGCTGCTTAACTGTTCACTTAACATTATGCAAATCAAGAAACCCATTTCTTTGCCAAATCTCACAATTGTATAGTTATTATTATATCTTACTACTTATTAAAGTGAATTGGTTGTTTTTCTCTTTTTTTTTACTCATACAAAATAAGGGTAAGTGGTATTACTGTAGTGTATTTCTGTTTCATGTGTTCTTTCTTCACACTTTGTGTGTGTAAGTGTATAGTGATTAATTAACTTGACAAGGTTATGTAAATATTGTACAGGTATTCCTTGTATATTATGTACAGTGTATGAATCATGCAATAGAATTTTTTGTTGGTGGGAGCTAAATTTGATCTTCTAAAAGATACTATATAAGGATGTATGGTGGATGTGGCATTTCTATGAAGTAGGTCAAAAATTACCTTAGTTGTATTGTTTCATATCATGATATGTTGCATCACAAAATCCTAAGACACCAATATTTTGATTTGGCTTTGGGGGATAAAAGTTGGCATTGTTTAGCCAATTGTATAGCATAATACTTTATCTGGTACAACTTGTTGAATACTTGTTATTTATGTTATGACCAAGGTTACAAGATCTAGACATTTCTTTAATTTCCCTATTAATCACTACAATCTATGACATGTAATAGATTTGTCTACCATCTAATGTGTGCGTGCGTGTTTGTGTGTGTGCGTGTGTTTGTATGGCACATGATTGCTCATATTAAACCAGTCAAACCAAAGTATTGCTCAAAGATTCAAGAATCCATAACTTCCTAAAGTTGATGCAGTTTTTCTTGTTTCGTAGAAAGCAAATTTATAGCTGGGATGTCTCGAACTGAAAATAGTTATATGGGAAACACTAATCCTCAGAGAATCTAATCTCATGGAGTGAGAGGTGTTTCACTTCTTATCTCTTAATATACCACATCCTGCAAAGTGGAGAAGTAAATTGGGAAGTAATTTTTTTTTCGAAACAGACCTAGTCATATTTGACATAAACTGCACTGACATTTGATTGAGTTTTTGAGCCATCTCTTGTTCCCAATATTTGTATCCTAATTAAGAAACAGTTCACAAACCAAGATCAGAGCTACCTCAGCCATTGTAGAACAAATAAAAAAGTGAATTTGAGATATAGATCATGTATCGTTATTTTTTTTTTAATTTGGGGGCCTCTTGATGCAACTTTTGGTGTTTAACTGACATATTTGCTAAAATCTGCACATTCTCATAGATCAGTATTATTACCAGCCCAGATAGCAAGCATACGTTGGGCCAACGTAAGGGAATCGTTGGTTTGGTGGCACATGGTTGGCGTTGGTAGTAATACGTTGGCCCAACGTTGGCCCAACCACATCATAATATGCACAACATAACTGCAATATGCTCACGTTGGCCCAACGTTGGGCCAACGTGTGCATATTTGTTGCATACGTTGGCCTAACGTTGGGCCAACGTATCTAATTAACAACTCAATAGAAATGAATAATGTTTCTGTTATAATAAAAATGTTTCTGTTCACAACTGAGAATCACATGTGCTTATCTATTGATCAGTAACATATAGTTTTTAGGATTAATTTTTTTTTTTTATTAAGAGTTTGTCAAATTCCTTGGGCTAAAAAACAGTGTTCTACTTTTATTTGTCTTCCAAGCTATATACTCTCATATATATATATTTTTTTTTTTCATTTTGTCTTTTTTTCTGAATGGATATAGTGTATAGTACATAGACTTCACCTATAAAAAAATTACTGAGTGAACAGATTTATATTTTTAAATAATGCTGTGAAACATATTTATTATTATTGCTATTATTATTATTGTTATTGAAATCAGACAAATGATTGAAATCTTATTATAATGTACAATTGCACAATATATAAATTTTAAACTTTATAGTTAGCATCAATTGACTTTTGATTAAAGTACACTGGTAACTTTCACTGGACCAGATTCATTACAAGCCAGGTGTTTATCTTAACTGTCAGTTTGATATAAACAGTCTGCCTACTGCCTGCTCAAACAGGTCAAATAACTATACATAGCACAGTCTTAAGCGCGCTGACCGCTGACCGTTGAGCCAATTCAAAAATCTAAGCCAGAAGGTCAGAAATGTTCTAAGGAAGAGGCAAGAATTACGGCTGAAAGCATTGATTTCTGGATATAAAAAGAAGACATCTTTTTGGAAATTAGAAAATGAAGAGATAAAGAGAGAGGATAAGAAGTGAGCATGTACTGGTAAGTGACTTTTTAATTGTGTATTTTCCCATTATTTACTGATGCACCAGGATCCATACAGCCTTGAAAAGTGTTCAAATTTAGACCAGCACTTTGGACTAGTTTAAATGTAACTAGTTTAAATGTAACTTTGAAAAGTACTTGAAAATGCTATTAGGCTTGAAAAAGGTTTGCATTTCAGCATTTTGTCTTTGTAAAAATATTATTTAGAACTTTGTAGTTTATTGAGATGAATACAGACAATAATTCACAGATGGGGGTAATACCTTTTAATACATCATTACTTGTACTTTTATTTTCAACTTTTCATCATCAATGTGTTACAAAGACAAAGTTTAAATGAAATGAGTCCTTTTTCCTTTGGTATGTACACTTTAATATAACTGTATTAATGTATAACTTGCCCTCATTAGTTAAAATCATTGAAAATGATTTGAATTAGAGCCTTAAAAGTCCTTGGAAGCCAATTGTTCTTATGTGTCTGTATGAATCCTGGCCAGTAAATTCTGTGATAGAGTTGTTGGAATGATTAAATGATATGTAATTTAGTGGTACATTACAGTTGTCTAAAAAACGAATTCATGGTCAAGTGTACATGTAAGAACTAATTTAAATAAATCACTATAAATTACTGCACACAAGACACACACTTTTAAAGTTAAGATATTGGCTTTTGCCTAACTTAGAAAAGGTGGGGAGATTATCATATAATACACACCTACTAGTACTAGTATGTATATGAAATATGGGGGAAGAGGTACAGTCATGTTATGTACCATACCAATTCTAGCATTATATTTCAAGTGTTTTTAATATTTAAATTTGTAGGTGCAGCACACTCTTCTGTGACTGTTCAGAAAAAGATGTTGAAGATACACCTAACTACTCGTGCTTTGCCAAAGATCATGCAGGTGCAGGACAGGAAAGAGAGAAAAAAAACATAAAGATTGAACTCATATGACCACTGATTTGATTTTTAAAGAGACAATGTCTGAGATTTTGCCTGACGGAAGAGACTGTAATTTTATAGGCTTGACATATAACTTATGAAAGTTCCTATGAAAAGCATCTTACCTGACATTAACAAGGGTTTCAGGTTTAAAATTTAATTTAATGAAAATATTTTTAAAAATTGAAATGGGGCAAAAAAGACTTTACTAGTAGAAAAATGCCTTGACTCCAGGAATAAGGTGAAAAGTCATAGGACTGTTAAAATTTTTTTGATGTGAATCATTTAACAATTGATATAAGACACACTTATTAATGTTTAAATTTAATATTATAATATCTTATAAAAATTTTCTTTGTTGTCTTTTTGTATTATATTTCAATTCACATATCATTATTTAGTTGGTGTAATGTATTTGTTTTATGTTATGTTATGAATTAATTAAACAGTTCAAAATATATCACTAATCTTTTTGTTTCAACTACAATTATTAATTGACAATTTTCCAGGTGTAGTGTAAATGATCACAGGCAGATCAAGTCCTCTAAAGGATTCATCCCTTAGAAACCTTGCCAATTTTTCAGCCATATCTTGCAGTTTGCAGATTTCAGATGCTCAAGATATTTCATCAGGACATTGATCTGCCTGTGCATCAGATGTGTAATTACAGTGCCCTACTACTAGTACGTATGTGATTCCAAAATAAAAAGATTATGCCTTTAGCTCAATGTTGGGTTACTGTAAATCACTGTGCCCCTGGTTTTAGGTTGGATCATAATTTGTTGTGCAAATTGCAGATAACTTGGTGACCAGTTGGCCTACCGTTGGGCCAACGCGGATACATTGTTGGTTTGAGGTTGGGTAATTGTTGGACTGATGTTGGTTATTAGTAGAACCAACGTAATTGCACTGTTGGTTACAGGTTGGGTAATTGTTGGACCAATGTTGGTTATTAGTTGGCCCAATGTAGGGCCAACGCAGTTTGGTTGGGTAATCGTTGGACTGATGTTGGTTATTAGTAGGACCAACGTAAATACACTGTTGGTTACAGGTTGGGTAATTGTTGGACCAATGTTGGTTATTAGTTGGCCTAATGTAGGGCCAACGCAGTTTGGTTGGGAATACGTTGGCAATGTGTTGGCATTAAAAAAACGTTCAGCCAACCGTTGGCCAAAGTGAGCACTTAGATGGAAACCCAACGTTGGGCCAACGTTGCATGGTCAACCAAGGCAACATTGGGCCAACGTTGGCCCAACGTATGCATGCTATCTGGGAGGCTTTATTTATTAGGGTATGTTGCCATGGATACTATGAAAACACTGGTTGTCATGGATACATGGTAAACAGCACAGTCAAACTGTCCCTGTACCAGAGGTAGTGGTATCATGTTGTTCCTAAGTTGTAGTATGAAACAAATATCTCTGTTTGTAGTGGATGAATTCTTTGTTATACAATACATAGCACAGATGGAGTGGACTAGATGTATGTACTGGGAAATATAGAAGTAGAAGGAAATTATATCAAGTTTAGGATTCATAAATTTATGAGGAAGTCTAATGCCATCTACCATGTGTTAAAAATTGATCTTCAAATATAAAGATTGTTAGATTTATGTCAGCATGTCTTGTATACATTTTGGCCAGTTGAATGAAAGTCTCAAATAATAACATTTGATAAGTTCACTTAGGAGCAGAAACATTTTGTAAACATATTTGGTAGATAACATTTTTGGTTTTGAAATGTACATTATTTAAAGAGCACGTCAGCTTAATTTTAGGGCTGATTTTCCTCTAGATTTTGTTTGGCGGTGGTCATTAACCATCATCTATCAATGTTGTCTGTCCTAAGGTGAGATAGATCTGGTTACTGGTCATAAAGTCATGGCATGCAGCACCCAGGTTCCTCTTTGTTGCAGCTCCATTCAGGTGCTAAAAACCCTTTGATAGTTGCTCAAATGCCGATATCAAGTCTTGCCATGAGGGGTTTGAACTGCAAGAATTGGTCACAACTATATATACAGGTTATATAGAGCTGGCTTTGTTTGTTCTAGAAAATGGATCAAGTGAAGTAGTATTGGTTACATTTTAGGAAAGTGTGTAAAAAAGTCCACTCCATCTGCTGTGTGAAGGTTTGGATTATGCTGTGCTAAGATGTTAACTTGTCTGTCCTTGAAATTATTTTGTAAAAAGACTAATTTTTGAAGCCTGTTTGGTTATTTATTTATTTATTTATTTTGAATTCCCAAACAAAAGACAGTTTAGATGTCTTAAATGCTTTTATTTCCATAAGACTAGGTAAGTTAATGTACATGATGTCTATGGATAAGACACAATATACATTTTGTCATTATTTACCCAAAGTCATAAGTAGACTGGGATTTTTATACATCATATTTGATCAACATGTATTCAGAATGGTGACAACTTAGCAAGAGCATGTCTACAGTCTTCTGTTCATCACTTTTGTTACTGGTCCACGTGTCCACTTGGTTGGTATTTATTTAAAGTCACGGATACCACTTGACCAGTGTTCTCCCCACAGGATTTGTACAGCAAGAAAATAAAGGATTTAATAAATAATTTAAACTATACAAACTGACTTGTGTTTTTTTTTTTCATGGCAAATTCCATGTACGTACAGGTTTTCTTAATGTAAAAATTTAGTTGAAGGGCACATTCCCAGTGAAATTATCAGTCCATGTTATTCAATCCAACTTGTTGGGGACTATTGCTGAATGCAATCAGTTGAACAGGTAAACATGTCTCTTGGCAGGATTATTTGAAGGGGTGGTATGGGCTTTTTGTTTGTTTTAGGAAGGAGAGGCCTTGCATGGGAAGATGACCATCACCCACCCCCTTTGACGAGGGTTCAAGGGCCCACTTAAGGGCTCTGGAAAATGTTGTTTTTTTGGAGGGCAAACAGGCTATTTGTTATAGTTGAGAACTATGATTCAGCTAGTCACAATTCTAATTTCAAGAGGGGACTATTGGTGTGACTGTTTTTCAGAAACCTAATTATGGGGGGGGGGGGGGGGGGGGGGGAGAGAGAGAGAGGTCAGGACCCCCCTGACACCCCCTCCTAAATCCTCTTAGGGGCCCATAGAGTCAATAAATACTGGATGAGTTCCCAGTAATTAATTCCCATATACATGTACATTGTATACAGAGTCCCAGCTTAGTTCTCCACACCTGTCTGCTGGGCTGTTTGACGGTCAGTCGGGTCAAGTTGCATGTTTTAGTGACATACGGTTTCCACGACATAAATAATATGACATTATTCACTCGAAAAGTACCATATGACCTTGAATTTTGTTTATAATCTTGGCCTTAATTTTCGTGACCTTGAAAATAGTTGCAAGTGTTTGGCAGTGGACGTCTCACTTGGTTGGTATTGTTTCTTCTAACATGTTTCTATGACAATGGAAAACTGTAATATAGACATGCATGGCTTTTTAGCTCAAAAAATGCCTTGACCTTGTAATAAATTAAGTCATTACCTTGACCTTAGGTGACCTTGGCAATAGTTGCAATAGACTGGCAATACCTTACTTAGTAGAAATTGATACTTAAAGCATATTTCTGTGACATTGGGTTCCCATGCTATGGACTTCAAGGTGACCAACCCCATCAACTGGCGGCCTTTTTGGATTTTTGTGAAAAACAAGACTTTGCCATGGGGGGGATTCATGGGGGAATTTTTTGGGCTATATTGGGCCTTCAATGGACCAGAATCAGTTGAGAAACCTTTGTCACCAATTTTTTCCAACTTAAGTTGTTTATTGACTGGCCTCGTGCTGCTCGTGTCCTTATTAATTACCTACCCCCCCCCCCCACCCCCCCTCCCTGCTGAAAAAAAAACATGGGAGTGGTTGTTTTTTAATTTATCAAAACTATTTTGTCAAGGCCAGTTTTATCAGTAAGTCATAAAAACATGTACATGGAACCCAGTGGACAATAATTAATTTATTTTAAAAATTTGTCTGGAGTGTCTAGTAGATAGCCACATTGGAAAGTGACACCTGCGATATATATAGTTTTTAATTTGATCGTGAAAAAATAGTTCTGCACACTTTTGTAGCGCCTGTCTCTTTAAGTGTTGTTGATCTATTGAATATAATACAAGAATGATAAAAACTTAACAAAGTATACATTATCCCCATGGCGGTTAATTTATAAATTTTGATGTTAATAATTTTTGAAAACTTATCATGTTTGCTAGTTCTACCTGAAATGAAGTAAGTGAGCGCGGCCTGATACAATATTTGTTTAGGGACGATAAGCTTTGATTTGACTGCAGAACTGCGACACGCTAGCAGCAATTAGAGAGAGAAAACCAGAGAAAATATCTGCAGTTAACTAGAGAGCTGTTACTGACTGTTATTTACCTTAGTAACAGCACCGAGTCCACACAGAAAGTAACTGTACGTCATAGAACTGAAAGAGAAGGTACTTCCACTGACATAAGTAACAGGGGGCCGTAGCGATAGTCCGAAGGTTCAATAGTCCGAAGGTTCATTGGTCCGAATGTTCACTATAAAACCTTCGGACCAATGAACCCTTGATTAAAAAATCGATGAAAATGTTACCACTTTTCGGACCAATGAACCTTCGGACCAATGAACCTTCGGACTATCGAGACGCCCCCAGTAACAGTGAGTACTGAAGTCTAGCGAAAGTTAAAACTAAAAGTAGATGTTCATGTTGTAATGTTACTTTTAATCACTCACAACACTTCTAAATCTTAGTACAAGCTTCTGAAACAGGCATGTACCACATCACGGGTTCTGAGAAAGTGGAAATGGACTCGTGATATTAGTTTCGCTAACAGTTTTATTTCCTGATTGCCGCCATTTCTTATCCCATCGGGATCACGTAGTGCTGACATAGAAAAATCTGGGCCCAATTTTATCAGCTGGGAGCAACCGGTCTGCCGCTAGGTGGCTTTAAGACAAACCGGAGGTCTTAGACTTTTAAATTGGGTAAAATTTTGGATATATATAGGGTGTAATTGTAATTGTTACATGATTCATGTCAAGAAAATTATTACCAGTCCTTTGAAACTTTTCACCTTATTCCTGGAGTCAAGGCATATTACTCCACTATTGTAGTTTTTTTTCACCCAATCCAGTATTCACGTTTATTTCAATGAAAAAAAAAATTCATTGAATTAAATTAAAATCCAGATACCCTTGTTAATATCAGGTAAAATGCTTTTCAAAAGAACTGACATATACTAAATAAATTAAGTCTGTAAATTCACATAACGTCTCTTCCTTCAGGCCAAATCTCAGACATTATCTCTTTAAGTGGTCATATGACTGCAATCTTTGTTTTTTTTCCTCTGTACTAATGCTAGAATTGGTATGTGCATAACATTTTTACATGCTTGACTGTATCTCTTTCCACATCACTGTGTTCATATATATATACTAGTAGTTGTGTATTATATGATAACCTCCCCACCTTTTTTTAAGCTAATATCTTAACTTATAAAGTGTGTGTCTGTGTGCAGTAATTTTAGCAAAATTTATTAGTTCCTGCATATACACTTGACCATGAATTTATTGTACCACCAGCGTAGGCGCTGGCAGTACACATGGTTTTAGTCCCGTCCGGATCGTTCCGCCGGCTCCACCGGCTCTGCCGGCATGTCACCGTTACCGCTTCTCCTCCTAGAAGGTAAGGGCCTCCGTACCCATCTCTTGGATTTAGGTCACCTATACTCTCAACTCGTTCCACATAAAATTTGGGCTTTGCCGGTATTGGGGTCTAGGTGTGGCACTCATTGCAATTAATGCACCCTTGTCCAAAAGTGGCAAAATTAAATACTAATTATCTACCCTACGGAAGGAATGATGGGAAAAATTTCTACTGACAGCTTTCCAAAAGTCATGTGTGTAGATTTCAAATATGCCCTTGGATTTGACCTTTGACCTTTATTTCAAGGTCAAATGGGCCAAAATTTTCAAAAAAACGAATTTTTTTACGAAAAAAAAATTATTTGCGCTGTTATTCAGACACCACACAGACTTAACCAATAATATTATTAGTACCACCAGCGTGTACGCTGGCGGTACTCATGGTTTTAGTCCCGACCCGTCTCGTACAGCTCCGCCGGCTCCTGCGGCTCCGCCGGCTCCTGCAGCTCCGCCGGCTCCGCAGTCGGGCGCCGGAAATAAGTCACCGTTACCGCTTCTCCTCCTAGACCGCAAGGACCTGTGTCCCCATCTCTTGGATTTAGGTCACATATAATCTCAACTTGAACACCCTGGCTTTTTTGTCTCCGTCGGTGCACTGGCCTGGGCGTGACGCTTGTTGAAATGCACCCATGTCAAAATTTTTGAAAATTCAATGCTAAATATCTCCCAAACCAAAGGAATTATGGGAAAAATTACTACAGAAGTCTGACTGAAAGTCATATGTGGAGATTCCAAATATGCCCTTGGATTTGACTTTTGACCTTTTTTTCAAGGTCAAACAAGCCAAAATTTTCTAAAAATGGGAATTTTCTGTAAAAAAATATTTGTTTGTGCTAATTTTTGGAAACTACGCAGCCCTAAGCTCTCCTGTTATAGTGAGGGGTTACCATTGGGGACTCCTTTCATCTGTGAGAGTTTGGGGTCAATCAGTGCATTTTCACGCGAGTAGAAGCCATTAGATACTGAAACTGAAAACTCGCTCTAAATCTGGAACGGTAAATGCCAGAGACCTCTTTTTTATTGCATTTTGTAGACCTTGTCAAGTGCAATACTGGGGGTGGTGTCCATTTTTTGTTTTTGATATGGCTTAGGCGTTGCCCTATATCAAAAATTACAACATTGCAATATTCAGTGGGGAAAATGTGAAATACTCCAAAATTAGCAGAGATACGCCCATAGTTACTATTGAACTTGAATAGGAAGTCATATACTGGTAATCTAACTGTGACCTTGAAATTGACCTTTGACCTACTTTTCATTATGAACTGCACTTTGCAAGTTTTCTGATCTTTATATCTCCAAAACTGGCAAAGATATGCCCATAGTTACTATTGAACTTGAATAGGAAGTCGTATACTAGTAATCTAACTGTGACCTTGAAATTGACCTTTGACATACTTTTCAGTACTGCACTTTGCAAGTTTTCTGATCTTTATATATCCAAAACTGGCAAAGATACGCCCATAGTTACTATTGAACTTTAATAGGAAGTTATATACTGGTAATCTAACTGTGACCTTGAAATTGACCTTTGACCTACTTTTCACCATGAACTGAACTTTGCAAATTTTTCAACCCTTATATCTCCAAAACTGGCAGAGATACACCCATAGTTACTATTGAACTTGAATAGGAAGTCATATACTGGCAATCTAAATGTGACCTTGAAATTGACCTTTGACCTACTTTTCATCATGAATTGAACTTGGCAAATTTTTGTTCCCTTTTATCTCCAAAACTATTGAACTTGAATAGGAAGCCATATACTGGCAATCTAAATGTGACCTTGAAATTGACCTTTGACCTACTTTTCATCATGAATTGAACTTGGCAAATTTTGGTTCCCTTTTATCTCCAAAACTGGCAGAGATAGGTCCATAGTTACTATTGAACTTGAATAGGAAGTCATATAGTAACAATCTAAATGTGACCTTGAAATTGACTTTTGACCTACCTTTCATCATGAATTGAACTTTGCAATTTTTGTTCCCTTTTATCTCCAAAACTGGCAGAGATAGGTCCATAGTTACTATTGAACTTGAATAGGAAGTTATATACTGGCAATCTAAATGTGACCTTGAAATTGACCTTTGACCTACTTTTCATCATGAATTGAACTTTGCAAATTTTGGTTCCCTTTTTATCTCCAAAACTGGCAGAGATAGGTCCATAATTACTGTTGAACTTGAATGGGAAGTCATATACTGGCAATCTAAATGTGACCTTGAAATTGACCTTTGACCTACTTTTTATCATGAATTGAACTTTGCAAATTTTGGTTCCCATTTATCTCCAAAACTGGCAGAGATAGGTCCATAGTTATTATTGAACTTGAATATTAAGTCATATACTGGCAATCTAAATGTGGCCTTGAAATTGACCTTTGACCTACTTTTTATCATGAATTGAACTTCGCAAATTTTGGTTCCCTTTTATCTGCAAGACTGGCAATGATATGTCCATAGTTATTATTGAATTTGAATAGGAAGTCATTAAAGTCAATTTACTGTGACCTTAAAATTGAGCTTTGACCTACTTTTTACCATGAACTTAACATTGCAAATTTTGGTTCCCTTTTATCTCCAAAACTGGCAAAGATACGCCTATAGTTACTATTGAATTTGAATAGGAAGTCACATACTGGCAATCTAAGTGTGACCTTGAAATTGACCTTTGACCTACTTTTTATCATGAATTGAACTTGGCAAATTTTGGTTCCCTTTTATCTCCAAAACTAGCAGAGATAGGTCCATAGTTGCTATTGAACTTGAATAGGAAGTCATATACTGAAAATTTACTGTGACCTTGAAATTGACCTTTGACCTACCTTACTATGAACTAAACTTTGATTGTACCATTTTTAGTTATATATATTTTTTTGCATTTTTTGAGAATTCTTGTTGATTGCATTTTTTTACAGATTGTCAAGCACAAGACTGGTGGTGGTGTCCCTTTTTTGTGTGTGTGTGGGTCAATACGATCACACTTACTCCAGCTGGTGGTACAATATTTGTAGGCGGTATCCAGCGTTTGACACTCACACTCGCCAATGCGAGTTAAAATTAAATCTGGCGAGTGAAAATTATGGTGCAAGTCGCCATTTTGGCGATTTATGTCAACTTACTGTATTAATTATGTTTATCGGCAAAATTTAGACCCAATTTAAGTCCAACTCGTATGCCAAAATTTACAGGGAAGTTCATGGGATTACCCTTACTGCTAACCTCGTTTTCACTTTCATAATCGTGATTGGTTGAAGTTGGGGAATTCCGTAATGACGTATTCACAGTCTCGCTGTTGTTTTTGAAAGCATCTAGCCTTCGTTTGCACGCCGGATTTTGACGAAGTATAGGAAATGCTGTCTGTTTCGTTTCACTTACGTCTTGCGATTTTGCGCAGTTGACGCTTCCGGGAGAAAACGTGATGCACGTGGATCATCAAGCTGCATGGAGAAGTTTTTAAAAATTTCAAAACGCCAAGTAGAAGAGACTGAGAGTGAGAGCGTTGCAGAATCAGCTTCAACTTCAAGTGGTAAGGCCACACTTTTTTATTTTTATGGATGACATCCTGCGCGCGTACCGATTTTTGCCCGTTCTCCAAAAAAAAAAAAAAAAAAATCCCCCCCCCCCCAGCCCCCAACGAAGTCGGTTGTCGCAAACGTCGTTATTGAATTTGCCTGGAAATGAGCTTTCTGCGCATGTGTATTATTGCCACGTGGAAATGCTGCCGCTTTGCCGTCAAATATTCATCTCTAGGATTACTTTCAAATTACACAACAATAAAAGTCATAAAGAGAATGGGTGCCATCGTTTTGGATTGGTATGCCATTGATATTGGGCATGGAGATATCACCTTTTTACAATTGTGCGAAAGGCTGGCGGCGGCCAGCAATTATCGCCCGAAAAATTTCTGTGACATTCTGTACAAAGCAGCACATTAATACCAGGTTTTTCTGTAGCGAATAAAGGGTCGACAAGGGCGTCGAGGTATTTAGTGGGCTGAAGGTCGGACAGGCCACCTGACAGTTTGGCTGCTTCGTGTGAAATGAAGTAGACAAAATGGCATCGTCCGAAATGACCTTTAATAGATTTGGTAGTATTAAGCATATCTTTGCATCATTTTTTAAACATTTCTGTGAAGTGTTCAAAATGCTTTAATATTTTGAGAATACAAATAAAGACACACTGTTTGACTGATATTTGTTTTATTGATTGCTATACCAACTAAATGCATGAAATAACCTTAAATAGATTTGGTAATATGAAGTAGGCCTATACCTATTCATGACTTTTTTTTTACATTTCTAGGAAGTATTCACAATGCTTTAATATTTTGATAGCATGGATTAAGAGATATTGTTAGTTTGATACATGTTTCTGTGGTAAAATTTGTGTTTCCAGCTGTGTACTGACAGCATTCCTTTACTTAAGCAGTATTTTTTTTTTGGACTGTTTTTTTTTTTCGCCCTCTCGCACCGATTTTGGGGTACCCAGAGGATGTCATCCATAAAAATAAAAAAGTGTGGCCTAAGTACACAAAATCAAAGCAGAAACGAGTCTGAGCTCTTTGACCCAACGCATGTTTTTGACGTTTTCTGATTTTTTTTCCTGAGCGGAACAAAAAAAAAAAAAGGGGGGGGGGGGAGGGGGTTAAATGCGTGCGATGTGCAACGTGTGTAGGGTAAGAGAACTTGAATTACCTAGCGCACGCTATTACAGTACAGTGCAATACTATACAAATAATACAAAATAATGAATTTTATTTCAACTCATATACAATTGAATCTCAATCTCGTTAGGTTTTCAGCAGTTCACTGACTGCATCTCCATCAGAGCAACTTACGGAGTTCACCCTGAATATCACAAGTTCTCTAATAATGATAGTGCTTAATTTAACCTCATTTTAATATTTATTTTGAAACGAGTATTTCTATATATATATATATATATATATATATATATATATATATATATATATATATACACATTTATTAAGACCCCATATCTGAATGGTCTACTGGTTTGTCCCAATTGTTGATTTTAACGTTGTTAAATGTTTAGCTCTTTATCACATGTACCAGTAATTGATTATGTTTATAAATAGATAAAATGTATGTGTACTTGAACAATACTAAATTATTTTCAGGTATAAAGATGATGTACATAGTTTGTCATGGCCTCTGGTTTGGAGAGAATACCACTTCCCTGCAGTTCAATCTGTCATTGACATTTGTCTGACTTTGCCGTCTAGCAGTGCCGAAACTGAGCGGGGCTTCAGTGTTATGAAGAGAACCAAGACAGATGGCCGAGCATGCCTACTATCAACAGCCCTCAATATCTGCATGTCCGTTGATATGCTGACACCTTCTGTGAGAGATTTTGACCCCACACCAGCTGTTGAACATTGGCTTTGTAAGTCAGTTGCTCCAAGGAGGCCACTCTTCATGGAGAATAAGAAGGGTCCTCAGATTAAGGCATATCAGTCTGAGCCATCCATTGATGTGACAACTTTCAGAGTCTTCCAGTGATGTGACAACTCCCAGTATCCACTCTGAGCCATCCATTGATTTGACAATTTCTGAGTCTTCCATTGATGTGACAACTCCCAGTATCCACTCTGAGCAGGCAGAGATGTCAGACAGTGACAGTGATGAGGGGTTTGATGACTGTTATAGTGATTCAGATGAAGAGAATGAAATGACTGAGAAGGATGTGGAGCAGTTTTTAAGACAAAATTGATCTTTATACTGACTTTTATCTCTTCATCAGTATCAGCTAGGACAATTTTCCCCCGGCCGATTCCCCCCAAAGAATATATATTTATGTACAAATATATAGTAAAGAGCATGAAGCTTAAATCCTTCTATCTATCCATCTATTGTATGAATATTTCTTGGTGTGATGATGCAACTTAAAGATACAAAATATAAATTTCATTAAACAAATTATGTTCATGAAGTACAAGTTAAGAAAATTTTAGAAATATAAGTACAGAAAATTTTATTAAAAATATAATCAAAGTATCTCTAGGTAAAGTGGGGTAAATAAAGATGCATATAGTTTATGTTTAATTTAGATTAGAATGTGCAAAATCTGTAGACTAAAGAATAAACACAGTTCTAGGTTTAAAAAAGGTTTTAATTTTTTTTTCTTTATTTGCATATGATAACATCTCCATCATGAGTCATTACCACATTGGCCAGTAACTTCGTAATAAAGCTGGCCAAAGTCTGGCTTGTGCATTTTCGGTTTGGCCAGTAACTTTCAGAGCACACTGGCCAAATTGGCCTGTACTATTTCAAACGAAGGTCAAACACTGGGTAACGCCTCTCTGATCCTCTAGTTTTTAAAGGGTTCAAAATTCCATACAACTGTACTGTACGTACCACTGAATACTATATTATTTAATCATTCCAACAACTCTATCTCAGAATTCACTGGCCTGGATTAATACAGACACATAAGAACAATTGGTTTTCAAGGTCTGTTAAGGCTATAATTCAAGTAATTTTCAGGGATTTTTAGCTGTTGGCCCAGGCAAGCTACTTAAAATTTTTATATGTTCAGAAATGATTGCCAAACTATGAAAAAACAGGAACAGGTTAAGAAAAAACCCTTTAAGCTACGTTTGGCACTATTCAAAAGTCAATGTTTACAATGATGTTTTGTGTGCAGCCATTTTGCTACTCGCCAGTTACTTAAGAGAACTTAGTGAAATCGATATGTGCATGGTTTATAAAATGTTATGCAATTATATACTGTTTAGTCTGTCAAGTTCATTAGTATAAAACGCGAAAGGCCACTGTATAAACATCTCTACATCTTACCGGTTTCTGTGCCATGTTTGTGTTAAGGTGTATATTGTTTCATATTTCAGGTACATAAGACCTCCAGCAGCAGAAATGTTGGTAATAGCTGGTGTCTGACTTCACCTATCTTAATAGATATCCAGAACTAACAGACTGAAGGTATGTCATCATGTATGAACTGATATATTGCCTAATTAAATTTTATTTTATGTAACCTTTAATATTAAATACATTTAATTTGCTCTAAGTACAATTTTTATGTTAACCACCCCAAATCCTGATCATAAACTTTTGTGATGCAAATGAATATATTATAATTTATAACATTAATTTGAGAAATTTTAAAAGAAAGTCATTCATGAACGCTATCCATCCAGCTTTTCATCAGTCTTTTCCTTATTATTTTTTTCAGATAACTCATATTTTGTCCAAATGCACATTTAATCCACATAAGGTAATAGAGTTACTGCCTACTCAACAAAAATTGTATATCAAGTTAAAATGCTTGAAATACATGATTTACCAGAGTACTTATAAATGTAAACTTGCCTTTTGTCAAGTGAAACCACATGGAAATAATTTTATTGTGGAATTTTTTGCCACAAAATACCATATATAATTATGTTGTGCATAGCTGATTAAGTCAAACAAAAGAAGTGCATGTCACACTTTTTGTATCATATTATATTTTATTTCTTTCACACAAAGACAACAAAACAGTAGACCTATGACTTAGTTATGTATTTTAAGATAAGGTACCTGTCATCAGAGGGAAGTAGAGATAAAATGTTTTATTTTGTCAACAAAACCCCAATACTGTGCATGACTCATTTTTAACAAAATTAAAATTTTGCTACCAATTTATCTTTTTTCAATTTCAGACAAAGAAAAGACAATAAAAGACATGTATGCACAGTAATGGAGGAAGTCAAAGAACATTTAGCACATTTTCCAAGTGACCATATATAACATAAAGCAGTGACATTTCTTCCTACTGCTCCATTCCTGAGACATGGCTTACAGACAAGTAACAGCAGGTAGAGAGAGTCTTGATGTCTTACATAGGCTACAGTTGTCTCCACAGTCCACGACACCAGACACTGTGCTGGAGTGGACTGAGCTTCATATAAACTATGCTTATATATACAACCTACCAGAGTCCATTGACAGGTGTAAAAATGTTAAGAAGATCAATGCAGCATGCAATTGGTTATCTTCTTTACCACAGTCCATATCCAAACTGCCATACCTCACAGTGTTGGACCTATCCCACAATGCCTTCACTACATTCCCCAAAGCACTGTGTGGCTTGACTAACCTAAAGATGCTGTACCTGAATAACAACCAGCTATCTGACATACCATTGGATATCACTAGTATGACAAGACTTAAAATATTCAGCCTCCATCACAATGCCTTCACTACATTCCCCATAGCACTGTGTGGCTTGACTAACCTAGAGGAGCTGTACCTGAATAACAACCATCTATCTGACATATCAGTGGATATCACCAGGTTAACTAAACTTATGAGTCTTAGTCTGGGTTACAATAACATCACCCACCTGCCACCTCAGATGAAGAGTATGGAAAGTCTAAGACAACTAGTTGTGAAAGGTAATCCTCTTGTACAACCACCTAAACATATTGCCAGTAGGGGACTAGATGCTATCAAGAGGTATTTTGAGGCATTAGCTGACACCAAGGCAATCCAGTCAAGTAGAATACAGGTCAACTTTCTTGGTGAAACAGGAGCAGGAAAAACTAGCATTTCTCGTACATTGCAACTTGGACAGTCTGCCCTCACAAAGAAGGCAGACAGGACAAGAGTGGTGGAGCAGAGAACATGGGTATTTGACCAAGATATTGCTTTTAATATGAATGACTTCGGTGGACATGATGTCTATAAGATTGGCCATCCTATTTTTATATCCAAACATGGTTTGATTTTGATAACATTTAACCTTTGTAAATATGACCCAAACAATGAG
The DNA here is from genome assembly GCF_051362555.1 of Lingula anatina. NCBI lineage: Eukaryota > Metazoa > Brachiopoda > Lingulata > Lingulida > Lingulidae > Lingula > Lingula anatina. The sequence continues at coordinate 642,529 of NC_141772.1, forward strand.
GCTCATTACCAGCTCTACATTGGAAACTGGATTGACAAGGTGCAAGCACAGATGCCAGGGATAAAAATGGCACTTGTTGGAACTCATGTTGATAAAGTTGATGATGATTTGAGAAGTGCAAAATGTTTGGTTTTAAAGAAAGAACTTACAGTTCACAAGAGGAAAAAGCAAGAATGGTTTGAAACTCAAATGAAGAAAACCAAGCTAAAAATATCAGAAACAGATCCAACACAAATTTCCGTACTCGAGGCCTACAAGAACAAAGTTGACAAGCTGCATACCTTAAAAGATCAAGTAATTGATATCCATGAGCATATATTCCTGGTGAGTTCTAGGACCAAAGAAGGACTTAATGAGCTAAAACACTATCTTATTTCTTTTGCAAGACAGCATGCAGTCATTCTACCAGGGATGTGGGTTGAAGCAGCCACTGCCATCTATGAAAAAAGGCAAGATAGTGCTGAAAATACACTTAACTTGGATACTCTTAAACAGGCTCTAAGCATACAGTTTAAGCCAAAATCTTGGAGGACATTCATTATGAAGTGGGTGCGCTACTCCAAACAGGATATTGACCAAAGAGTCTATGAGATCCTTTCCTTCTTGGCCCACCGTGGAGACATCATCTGGTTTGAGACAAGTCCCTTGCTACAACAGACAGTATTTCACAAGCAAGAGATCCTTGCAAATCTTCTCAAGGCAATCCTAAATCATGACATGGATGCTACCATCAGGACCCTGCAAGATTCACTGACAATGACAGCACCCAAAAAACATGATTTAATTGAAGATCTGAGAACAAGGGGAATGGTTTCCAAAGAAGCCATGTTTTGTTTGTGGCAGTCTTTCGATCTCCGTACTGAAGAAGAAGATGCCATGACAGAACTCCTGAAGAAACTGGAGCTGTGCTATCAAATCCAGGATGAAGAATCCCTTCCATCCAATACTTCATTCCACTTTCCATGGCTCCTCACTGAAGAAAGACAAGCTGAACTAGACACCAAATGGCCCAGCAAGGTTCCCCCCGACACCACACAACTTACCCTGCAGGTTCTCTTTCCATACAGATGTCCAGATGGCTTATATGAGAAATTTTCTGTCCGCCAGCACAAACACCTTGGACTCATGAAGACCATGCGAATGGATTGGAAGGATGGAGTGTATGCAGAACTTGAAGGATGCAAAATGCAGCTTACGCGGGGGAAAAATCAGCAAAATCCTGATCCAGTTAGCCAAGATCCAGACTGGGTTATCAGCATTGCTGTCCGTGGATCACATCGCTCAGACATGTGGCGTGTTCTCACACAAGGTCACAGTGACCTCGTGGCCATCATTAAAGAGGACTGGCCTGGGCTGTCATATGACAAGTACCTGGTGTGTCCCCACTGTGTGAGTGAGGACAGTGAGCACCCAACCCTCTTCCCTGGAGAGATACTTGACCAAACCAATGGAACAGCTTCCAAATCAAGACAGGTGTCATGTATCAATACTGGTGTCTCCATTCCTGCTGACCTGGTCTACCCACCACACCTGGTCATGAGCTGGCAGGAAGGTAAGCACAGTACTATTATGGCCTTAAGTTTAACCCAAAGATTCACCAGTTTCTATTTTTAATGTCTCTATTTTCAAAAATATTGCCAATCTGCCCTCACCTGAATGTGACTTCCAAAAAAAATTTACTAACAAGAAGGGTTATTTTGTGTGATTTTTCTCATTTTAATGAGAAAGTGCAAAAAAAGTGCAGTATTTTAGTTACATGCATAATAATGCCCCCAATGATTGACCTCCCATATCATAGTATGTACATGTGTCATCTCCATGCACTTACTTTTAACTTAAAACATGAAAATAAGTACTATGAGAACATTATCACAAAGATTCACTAGTTTCTCTTTTTTATGTACATATCTTTTCTCAAACATGTTGTCAAACTGCCCTCATCTGAACATGACATCCAAAAAATGCACAAAAGAGAAGAATCTGATTTTGTTAAGCACAGCATTTTGCTATAATAGCACTGATTTCTAGTGTTTAGTATTTTTGTGAAAATGTTCACATATTATTTCCATGCACTTAGTAAACATGAAAATAAGTGTTTTTACAGCAGTGGGGATTTTTTCTTTTAAGTGTTTTGTATATTTATAAACTTGCCTCAGAATCTACCTATGTTGAAGCCTTGTTATTAATTGTACCACCAGCGTAGGCGCTGGCGGTACACATGGTTTTAGTCCCGTCCGGTCCGTTCCGCCGGCTCCGCTGGCTCCGCCGCCATGTTACCGTTACCGCTTCTCCTCCTAGACGGTAAGGGCCCCCATACCCATCTCTTGGATTTAGGTCACCTATAATCTCAACTCGTTCCATGTAAAATTTGGGCTTTGTCGGTATTGGGGTCTAGGTGTGGCATTCATTGCAATGCACCCTTGTCCAAAAATGGCAAAATTAAATGCTAATTATCTACCCTACGGAAGGAATTATGGGAAAAATTTCTACAGACGGCTTTCCAAAAGTCATATGTGTAGATTTCAAATATGCTCTTGGATTTGACCTTTGACCTTTATTTCAAGGTCAAACGGGCCAAAATTTTCAAAAAAATGAATTTTTTTACGAAAAAAAAATTATTTGCGCGGTTATTCAGACACCACACAGACTAACCAATAATATTATTGGAAAATGTTACCCTTCAGGTCATCTTTCATCTCCGTGAATTTGGGGTCAATTGGTGCATTTTCACGGGAGTAGCGGCCATAAGATACCGAAACTGAAAACTGTCTCTAATTTGGGAACCGTTAATGCTAGAGACCCATTCTTTTTTGCATTTAGTAGAGCATGTAAAGCCCAACACTGGGGGTGGTCTTCGTTTTTTTGTATTCCATACGGTTTTCGAGTTACGCTTTATCAAAAAGTACATATTGGTGGTGAAAGCAAAATGTGCAGGCTTGGCAAAGCAGACGACTTGTGGTCAAAAATGACATTATTTCATCAAATTTGAACATCTGGAACTTCAGAGCACCTCCCATTTCAAGAATTTTGACCAAAATGACCTTTTCTTTATCTTAATTAATTTTTTTCTGTAGAAAATTTATGGCACACTATGGTAACTCCAAAATTATACCATTTAGTCCCTTATATCTCCAAAACTGGCAGAGATAGGTCCATAGTTTCTATTGAACTTGAATAGGAAGTCATATACTGGCAATGTAAATGTGACCTTAAAATTGACCTTTGACCTACTTTTCACCATGAACTGAACTTTGCAAATTTTGCTTCCCTTTTATCTCCAAAACTGGCAGAGATAGGTCCATAGTTTCTATTGAACTTGAATAGGAAGTCATATACTGGCAATCTAAATGTGACCTTAAAATTGACCTTTGACCTACTTTTCACCATGAACTGAACTTTGCAAATTTTGCTTCCCTTTTATCTCCAAAACTGGCAGAGATAGGTCCATAGTTTCTATTGAACTTGAGTAGAAAGTCATATACTGGCAATCTACATGTGACCTTAAAATTGACCTTTGACCTACTTATTATCAAATTTATTTCTCTTTTAACTCCAAACCTGGCAGAGATAGGCCCATAGTTACTATTGAAGTTGAATAGGAAGTCATATACTGGCAATCTTAAAGTGACCTTAAAATTGACCTTTGACCTACTTTTCACCATGAACTGAACTTTGCATATTTTGCTTCCCCTTTATCTCCAAAACTGGCAGAGATAGGTCCATAGTTACTATTGAACTTGAATAGGAAGTCATATACTGGCAATCTATATGTGACCTTAAAATTGACCTTTGACCTACTTTTCACCATGAACTGAACTTTGCAAATTTTGATTCCCTTTTATCTCCAAAACTGGCAGAGATAGGTCCATAGTTTCTATTGAACTTGAATAGGAAGTCATATACTGGCAATCTACATGTGACCTTAAAATTGACCTTTGACCTACTTTTCACCATGAACTGAACTTTGCAAATTTTGCTTCCCTTTTATCTCCAAAACTGGCAGAGATAGGTCCATAGTTACTATTGAAGTTGAATAGAAAGTCATTAGTGGCATTTTATTGTGACCTTAAAATTGACCTTTAACCTACTTTTCACTATGAACTGAACTTTGCAAATTTTCGTTCCCTTATATCTCCAAAACAGGCAGAGATAGGTCCATAGTTACTATTGAACTTGAATAGGAAGTTATAAACTGGCAATCTAAGTGTGACCTTGAAATTGACCTTTGACCTACTTTTCATCATGAATTGAACTTTGCAGATTTTGCTTCCCTTTTATCTCCAAAACTGGCAGAGATAGGTCCATAGTTACTATTGAAGTTGAATAGGAAGCCATATACTGGCAATCTAAATGTGACCTTAAAATTGACCTTTGACCTACTTTTCATTATGAACTGAACTCTGCTAATTTCTTTCTCTTTTAACTCCTAACCTGGCAGAGATTGGTCCATAGTTACTATTGAACTTGAATAGGAAGTAATACACTAGCAGTCTGTGACCTTGAAATTGACCTTTGACCTACTTTTGCATGTTTTCTGGCCTTTAAATCTGCAAAATTGGCAAAGATATCCCCATGGTTGCTATTGAACTTGAATAGAAATTCATATACTATGATATTGAAATTGACCTTTGACCTACTTTTTCACCATGAACTGAGCTTTGCATATTTTCTTGCCTCTCATATCTTTAAAACTAGCAGAGATGTGCCCTTTGTTTCCCCTAGGTTTTCTCTTTTGTCAGCATATATGCACCATTGACAACACATTTCAAGGAAAACCAATAGGCCTTTTGTCTAGATAATACAGTAGTGATCAAGGGTAGGAAAATGCAAGTCAATTCGAAAATCTGCTTGATTGTACCATTTTTAGTTATATTTTTTTGCATATTTTGAGAACTCTTGTTGATTGCATCTTATAGAGCTTGTCAAACACAATGATGATGGTGTCCCTTTTAGGAGGGGGGGGGGGTCCATACGAATGCGCTTACTCCAGCTGGTGGTACAATATCCGGAGGCGGTATCGCCTCTCTGATCCTCTAGTTTGTTTAAGTGGAATCTAACTAGGACATGAGCCGACCAGCCCCAACACAGCGCCGGATACAAGTCAGCGTTACCGTTTCTCCTCCTAGACCGCAAGGACTGGTGTCCCCATCTCTTGGATTTAAGTTGCATATAATCTCAACTTGAACCTCCTGTTTGTTTTTTTTTGTTTTTTTTTTTTTTGTCTCAGTCGGTTCATTGGTCTGGGCGTGACACTTGTTGAAACGCACCCTTGTCAAAAATTTAGAAAATTCAGTGCCAAATATCTCCCAAACCAAAGGAATTATAGTAAAAATCACTACAGAAGTTTGCCCGAAAGTCATATGTGAAGTTTCCAAATATGCCCTTGGATTTGACCTTTGACCTTTATTTCAAGGTCAAACAGGCCAAAATTTTCTATTAACTAGAATTTTTTTCAAAAAAATATTTGTCTGTACCAATTTTCAGAAACTTCAGAGACCTAAGCTTTCAAATTATAGTGATGTGTTACAATTAGGTACTCCTTCCATATCTTTGGGAAATTTTGGGTCAATCAGTGCACCTTCACAGGAGAAGCAGCCGTTAGATAATTTTTTCCATACGTGTTAGGAGTTGTGCTGTATGAAAAAGTACATTGCAATATTCAGTAGTGAAATAAAATGTGAAATACTCCAAAATTGGCAAAGATACACCCATAGTTACTATTGGCCTTGAGTAGGAAAAATGATGATTATCTACAAAAAATGAAAACCCTTTTTTACTGCATTTCCTACATGTCCCCCCTTCTTTTTCTTTCCCATACGAATGAGCTAACTCCAGCTGGTGGTACAATACCAGGAGATGGTATTGCCTCTCTGATCTTCTATAGCTAGTTATCAACTATAATTAATATTTTTACAAACTGACTATAGGATTTTTTTTCCTTAATGAATAATAAAAAAAAAAAACAGTTTATTTGTTTTCAGTTCTACATAAAGAAAAATCAATTCTTTGTGAAAAAATCACAGAACCCTGTCTCAAGGACATGTTGAATGAGTTCCTGCAAGATGGCATCATCACCCTTCGTGAAGCTGAAATGGTGAAAGCAGAGCCTCCTCAACACCATGACCAAACCTCAACTACCAGGGTGGTATGTCCAGAGAAAACTGCTGTCTTCCTGGACATTATAACCAGGAAACCTGTCAGGGCACACGATACACTTTGTCAATGTCTTCAGGAACAAGGACAGACTGATCTTCTTAAACTGATCAAGTAAGGGAAATTTTCCTAGTCATGCATGTCATTTCACATTTGATTACTGTTAGCTAAGCATTACATGATATTGCTGCTTTAGTATATTAAAAATTTTGTATTTCTGACATTGTCGCATGCCTCTATATGAAGATACACTGTCACTGATATCTATTTTTCTGATCTGATGGGTCACTTCCTACTACCAAAAAGAGGGCCATGAGGAAGACAGCTTTGATATTTACCATGTTTTAACATTTAACAATGATATAAAAAAATTAAAAAATGAAATACCCATAACCTTTATTTGCAGACAGTCAAAGATATCTATTTTTCAGGCCATCAGTTGACGTGTTACTTCCTGTTACCAAAAGGACTGGCAGGTCTTTGGAAAGCACAATTGTTCCTTCAGCTGAGGGCAGAGAATATGAAGTTGACACAGAAATGGCCTGTTTTTCTAGATGTGTCAGGTTTTTCAGTTGTTGCAAAAGATGAATAAGATTTTTAATTTATATTTTGAGGTTCGTTACTTAATTAATTTTAGATTTGAAATTGTCAACGTATGGTTTATGGAAGGTCAGCTTTGTAATATATGTTTGCAGAGAACACTTTGGAGCTGATATTGAATCTAAAGTAGTAGATGTATTAAATACCTTAGTTGAGGATAGAATGGATTACTATGTCATTGTATGTGCCATCTGCTCAGTGGCGGATATTCGCCAGCTGTTTCAAGACACCACCCAGGTCAGGGGCAAAAAGTGTTACAGTAAGAGTGAAGAAGATTCAAAAGTTTGTCCTCACCAAACTGCATGTTGCCTTCTTTTTGATGCAACCAAGTGGCCCTCACAATCAAGTTCTCATGTATACCTGCATGAATATGTTGGAAAACATTGTTGGGAAATCAATTTTACATGGTGAGGTTATATGGTTCCTTTTTGTAATACGCCACACAGATTCACGTATCTATATATGGTGGCCTTCTCCTTGTAAAAGTAGCACTAACATGTATTACATTATGTATGCTATAAAAGGGTCTGTATTTCGTTTATTGGGATAATTAGTTTTTCTAGTGTTTACTCGATCAGCATTTAATGCCAGATTCAAAATTGTATATAAATATAAATATATATATTTTACTAATAATTTACTTTATGATACATGTATATCATTTTGCTAAAAAAGATACAAGCTTTTGTTAAACAGTAAGTATATATAGCTGTATTTGACTGAAAGGTTTGTGTCATACATGTTTAACATTGATAATCCATCATACATGACTGTGTATTTGTTGGAGCTTGTTATGAATAAAAAGCTTTAAGTTATTTCTACTACAGTCAGAGCTGGGACACAACAGTAAACAAAAATGAGCATGTAAAGTGTTTGCTCTTGAAATATTTTGAGGGCGCAGGCTCTGAGAGATCAATATCATTTTTACCTTCAGTAATATTTACCTTGATTGTCCCCTTTATTTAAAACTGGTCAGCATGATGAAGAGCTCTAGTGCTGGCGAGTGTTACCATTATGGACATTATATATGCTAGATGTTCTGGCAATGAAGGGATATCATCTTTTGTGAAACAAAATATGTTTGTGGCAAAATCTCCCCATGATGGAGGGGGTGGGGGAGAATGGGTATTCTTTTCATTTTTATTTACAACTGTACAGTATAATATATTTATCTAACATTATTGCTAATTATAATGATTTTAACATGTATTCTGCAGTAGAAACTACTTTTTGGTATATAACATTTTTGGTTTTAAAACGTGCATTATTTAATGAGCATGTCAGCTTAATTTTAGGGTTAATTTTCCTCTAGATTACATTTGGTCGTGGTCATGAACCAACATCTATCAATGTTGTGAGATATTGTTTTATTGTTATAAGACTATAGGCAAGTTTAGATACAAGATGTCTATGATAAGACGAACTATACATTTTATCATTTATTTCCTAAACGCACAACTCGACTGGGATTTTTATACATCATATTTGATCAACATGTATTCAGAATGGTAACAACTTAGCAAGAGCATGTCTACAGTCTTCTGTTCATCACTTTTGTTACTGGTCCACGTGTCCACTTGGTTGGTATTTATTTAAAGTCACGGATACCACTTGACCAGTGTTCTCCCCACAGGATTTCTACAGCAAGAAAATAAAGGATTTAATAAATAATTTAAAGTAAACAAACTGACTTTTTTTAAATTTTATTTTATTATTATTTTCATGGCAAATTCCATGCCCGTACAGGTTTTCTCAAAGTATAAATTTAGTTGAAGGGGCCATTCCCAGTGAAACTATTTGTCCATGGTATTCAATCCAACTTGTCAGGGACTGTTGCTGAATGCAATCAGTTGAACAGATTAACATGTCTCCTGGCACTGAGTTGAATACAGAGAAGCTGCATATGGTGATAATTACACATACAGCATTTCTAAAAGTTTAAGCCAGTGAAAACGAATGCTACCTGAAAAATAGAAAGGCACTTTTTAATACAGATGCTTAAATGGATAATATTAAACTCTTCGTATGAGATCTATATTTCACAATAAAAACATTGTGAACAACTCATTGAAATATAATATATATTCAGTTGTGCCACAAAAATGGCAGTTATAGCTATTATCCTGATATCTGAGCTTGTCTTTAGACCATGTGACACCCCTATATGGCTATATACTCTCTTATAATCTCTTAAGAGATTATTACAAAAAAAAAAAAAAAAACAGGTGTGCTATTAAAATTTGACCCCCCCCCCAAATGTGACTCCCCAGTCAGATTTTCATTATGAAATTGTGACTCACCAGTAAAATATTGAAATGAAAATTTGACTACCCCATTAAATTTTGACTCCCCCCACAAAACTTTATAAATCTGATTTTATTTGAGTATATGACATTTATATTGTATAATGGAGGATTTTCATGTTACAACGGTACCCGACATCACAGCACCTACCACTGCGAGATTGCTATTTGATGAAATAATATGTAAGCATGGGGTACCCAAAACACTTTTGAGTGATAGAGGCATCTAATGACAAACGACCAAGTAGAGAGATTAAATGGGCTGATCATGAAAACATTGAATTTTAATTTATTAATTTAGTCAATGTGATATCGTGTATTTTGGAATTAGATTTCTCTCTGTTATAATATCTTATCACGGCAGAGAATTCCTCTATAATCTTATGGAAGAAATCTGCAGTAAAACCAAGAATGAGAGGGAAGTGACAAGGCCTTATCACCCACAGTTTAAAAGACTAACTGGTACGTAAACATTCAGAAAACAGTTTATATTTCATGACAAATATACAAAACTATGTATCCATTGTACCTTTGTACACCTCTCTTGATTAACAACATGGCTTAACGTGATGCTGCTTAGTAGGAATGATTGGTAGGAGAATTTCTGTGCACTGAAATTTGAATTGTTTTTATCTGTAACCATCTGATTACCATATTAGCCGATATACCACCACATAAAATGGTTCACTGAATGGACAGTTCAATTAGATATTACAGTAAAGTATGACCAAACTGTCCAATGTAGGCTATGGTTGGTAAATCTACTTGGGACCCACAAGAGTGGGACCAGGTCCTAGCAGAGTGCGTGCTTTCCTACAGCACTTCCCAGTAAGAAAGCACCTCATGTTTTTTTTTTTTTTTTTTTTTTTTTTTTTTTTTTTTGCATGTAAGTAAACGAGTAAGCAGGCACCATGTATAAAAACAACACATGTACATGTACTGTTTATGATCTCTCTCTCTTTCTCTCTTTCATTCTAGTATCTTCTGCATGTACATGCGTGAATGCATTTTTAAAAAATTTTTTTGAATGATGTGGCACTCCGAGTCCCCACACTAAGTGTGCAAACGAAGCCATAGGAAGCATTTCGGTACAGAAAACGAATTACGACAAATTTCGTTCAAATGAGATATTATTTTTTATGTTATACTTTATTGTAAAAAGCCACTTTTAATTTGTATTGAAAAAATACTACTTTATAATGAAATGCTAAAAAAGTTGAAAACCATTATTAGGCAATATATTTTAAAATATCCTTTTTATTTAGAAGTTGATATTTTATTTTGGACAAAATTTAATTTTTTACAAATTAACAGACGGAAAAAGACAGATGTTAGAAGTCCCTGTCAGTTCTATGAATTTAAAAGTATACAATATCAATGATAAATAAACGAATGAAATTGATATTCATTGTTAGTAAATGCATGGCGGTTTGACATTTGTGTCTTTTTATGTAATATACTAATAGGCATCCCTACCACATGTTTTCATGCATTTATGAATGGGACTCTTGGTTCCAACTTGGAATCTCTGTTTTGAAAATGAGAGCCCCAGGATTCTTTGTTCAAAATCTACCGTTACCCGGACCCTGAGATTTAAAACTTAGCGTCCTGAGGCTCCTAGTTTAAAAATGCAGTCTGTTGGACTGCTAGTTTAAAAAAAGGCCCCGACGGAGACTGACCTGACTGAATATGTACTGTCGCGTCACACAGGTATTCCGTTTCACGACGTTTGTACGTTTTTAGACTATATATTTAAATTGATCACCACAAGCATCATATGATGACTATAAGATTAAAACTTTTTGTGTCCCATTAAAACCCCCAATACTTTCTGTTAAACCATATAATTTGCACTGATTCCACGGGACTCTGAGCTGCCATTTCTTGTTCTACCATTTCTGTTCAGCAGGTTTGTGTAGAGGTTGTATACGGACAGATCTGGGTTCATTACAGAGTATGTTTTTTTATTTATTTTGTTGCATGTATGATCAAAGAAATGGCGTGCATGAAGGTTGATGAAGAGAGTCGCGTTCTAATCACTCGCTACTGGAAGTCTCTGCATCCAGTGGCGGATTTAGGGGGGGGGGGGTTCAGAGGGGTTTCGACCTTCGATTTCCTAAAAAAAGTGGTTCCTCTTGAAATCAGACTTTTGACAAGGTGAATCATGGTTCTAAACCGTACGAAATGGCACCTTTCGCCCTCTCAATTACCAACACTTTTCAGAGCCATTCAGCAGTCTCCGAACCCAACGCCAAGGGAGGGGGGAGGGTCGGCTTTGTATCCGCGGACCCCCCATCCTGGATCCGCCCCTGAATTCATTATGTCGCACATAAAAAAAGCACACTAGGTGATCAACAAGACGGCGGTGATCTCCAACTCACGAACTCCTGTTGACGTGGATTACTCGAAATAATGAACTAATTATTCCAATTAGCGTGACGGTTACAACGGCATGCCCTACCGTGACTCTAAGTATTCTTGTTTGCCAGCGCTCAATGCACGCTACTCGAGTGTATACCTCAAGACTTATGCAAGGCCGGCAACGTGATTCAGTAATTTCTTGCTCAGTGGCTAGAAATCGTATCTTCCAAGAAGAGTGGGAGATGTATAAATGACCAGCAAACGCTGATCTGCGTCACTTATGTGCAACGACTGCACAGAGTTTTCAAAGTCAAAAACATGATGATCATCCGCCTTGCTTTAAGCGCGCTGATAATTGTTCATCTTGCCCATGAAAATGGTCAACTTGCCGGATTAGCCCAAAAGTCGCCCAACGTTGAGATTTGGACGCTTGCAGGACTCACGGGGGACCCAAAGCGTCTACGAGATGGAGTGCAAGAGATAACCACTAAAAGGGCGCCCATTACTGAGGGAAGAATTCACAGGGGAATCACACAGGAGTCGTCCACTGATGAGGGTAGAATTCAAGAGGGAACCACAGAGAAGTCGGCGCCCACTACTGAGAGGGGAGTTCACGTCACACAAGAGATGCCAACCACTAAGGGTGGAATGCACAATGAAGTCAGTCAAAAGGATACATTTCGTGAAATATCTGATAACGGCAGCGAAACCTCTTCTTTCCCAGACGTCACTCTGACGCCGTATAGATGGCTCTGTGCAAAAAGTGGTAAATACAGCATCCAGGTCCACTGCAACTGCGATCCCGTGTGTGTCCTGTATGGTGACTGCTGTTATGGGGTGATAGAAAATGCTACTGTCTGCGCTGCCTCTGTCAGATTAAGAGGGACATACGACACAATGCAATCTGCAACTGTTCCTGGAACCAACGTGGCAGAAGTTCAAAGTGACAGCACCACCTCGCCTGCATCCCCAAACAAAACATCTTCGATAAGGGGGAAAAAACAAGTCGATCCTGTGTCTATTTCTCTGGCACATAAAAGCTCCTGTAGAAAAAGTCCAACATTATATCTAAGAAAACGACAAACCACACCACCCTATGTGGATAATTATGCACTGAGTTTTTGGATGGTGGACCAGTGTCCCAAGTCTTGGCTGGAAGAGGAAAGTCGTATTAAGTGCACTGATACCTCAAATAGTAGCTTCACAGAAGAACCTCTATTGTACCAGCCAGTCACCGACCCGGATACGATGATCACTTTCAAGAACAAGTACTGTGCAACCTGTAATGGTATCAAGGGTGGTTGGGAACCGTGGGAACTCGCCGTCTATTCCACTAAGTACTTACCATTAGACTTCTTTGCAAATTGCAGCTCCTCGGATTGCGCGTTAAAAAGACTAAAAGATGTCGGAGGTAATGCTATTTTCGAGCCGAAACCGGAATGGAATTTAAGAACATGCTTCAAGGAAGTTGGGGACGATGTCTTTGGTCCTTGTCAGTTCACTTTTATCAATGGAAGCGTGCGTCGTGTACCTCGTCCACTCCCCCTGCACTCAGCTTTACGAGATGCCTGTATGACGTACAACAACCCTGTTGTCATTGGCGCTTTTGATAACAGTTACAAGAACTTCCACTGCCTGGTGTGTTATCTGGGTGATTTTCTACTCTGTGAAGGTGAGTGGTACGTTGAAATATATAAGACGTCATATGTAAACAAATTAGAACCGTGTATTATTGGCGTGAATAATTTTCAATAACCATCCTTGCCTCCTTCGTAATATCAACTAGTAGGATTGTGGAACCTAAGAAATAAAATATACTTGATCAGGAAAACATTTTTGTTTTCTAGAGGCGTAGGTTTGGCCTGTGTTCCCTAGATAAATGGTATAATTCAGTTTCGCCAATAATATCACAAAGAAAATGGCTTAATGTAATTGATATTGCCAAGATTCATTTTATGTTGTGTGATATCTTTTGAATCAGTTTATGTGTGGAAATTACATACATACCTGAAGGTAGGAGAAATATCAGTTTAAATAAGATTTCATTTATAATCCAGCAAAGGCAACTATTGATTGTATATTGACGGAAAACTGACATGAATTACTGAGAAAGTTGCGTTTATTTGTGGAGATATGAAGGAAGCCATTAGCACTCCGATATAAGGTATATTAGCTTTTGCAGCTTGGGATTGAGCGTTATGTACTACACTTGTTTTGTATAATAGCAGTCAGTGTTAAGATCGAGTATCTGTTAAGTTAGACGTAAACGAGCGTGGATTCCAATTGACGTACATAAAAAACTTTTAATAGTGTCCCAAACGACAAAAATAAAATCGATATGCCAAGGGATAAATAATAATAATAATAATAATAATAAAAATAATAATAATAATAATTTTTATTATTTATTTATAGTCTAAAATCCATATATAAAATGTTCAGTAGACTTTACATGGGTAAAATGACTAAAATAAATGAAAAGGTAGTTAAAATTATAAGTTATGAACTAAAGATGTGAACTAAAATGTAATTGAATTGATAAGATATCAAAAATAAACTGTACAGTGTAAAAGACAACAGCCAGTCAAATCGATTGTAAAGTTTTTTGAAGATATAAGTTTTTAATTATTTTTTAAAATTGTCCTCAGACTATTGTTTTAAAATAAATAGGGAGATCGTTCCACTCAATTGGCCCATAGACCTGCAGAGCAACATCACCGTACGCTCTGAATCTGGAATTACAAGGCGTTAAATCGAACCGATCACTCCAAAAAGCATGGAACGATGTCCTTTGGACTCTGTAGTGGCCGTACTATTTGAAAGCCTACGGTGGCGTATTTCAGGTTTTGAGTTAAAACCACGGACTTTAAATGCGCCTGTAGATGGGAGTATATTTTTGAACATCAAAAATGGCAGAATTTTGTTATTAAAAAAGGGCTTAAATGTCTCACACGCGTTTTTGGTTTGCTAGGGAGTAATTAACTAATTAAATTGCTACTCAAGGAGGCGTGTTAGACAGTTAAGATGATTACACTGAATGCATTTTAGCAGCTCGATCCATCTGTAGTCCAGGAATTTGGTGAAAAATTGTGCATTTTTTACCTACAAGCATGAAATTTGGCACACTTATGGACAATGAAATTCTAAGCAAATCTGGATATATGTGCATGTCTGAAAATTCAAAAATGGCCGTCAAATCCAAGATGGCCGCCGAAATACCTTTTCAAATTAAAACTTCAAGTACATAGTCTTCTAATAACTTAAAATATCATATAAAGGTTAGAAAACACCATGGTATAAATCCTTTAGGTGTGTAAAATCCAAAATGGCCGCCAAAAGTAAACAAGGCAGCAAAGCTGTCAAATGTACAGACAAAAACCAGAAAATAAAAACGCAGGAAATAGGATACTGTCAATTCTGATGAACTAATGTATTATGCTTACTGTAACTGCATAGCCAACATCAAATTCTTATTCTGCATAACATTGGATTAGGATGAAAGTAAAATGTGTATCAAGCATTAGACTAAGTTCCCATACCTAGATCAATCTAACAGGATCAATCCAACTCCAAGGGGTTTCTCACTAAATTGCTTTCAGTTTGAGAGTCTTAGGATTCTGGCATGCCAGTTTCAGTAGGCGTGACAGACAACTAAGCCACTTACATTGATTGCAATTTAGCGAGAATTCCCATGGAGATAGATCGATCCACAGTTAGCGTGATAGGCTCTGGAAATAGTCCCTAAGGTGTCAGGCTGATAAGAGTTAAACTTTGGAAATGCCAGAATGAGGTACAGTGAAAATTACACACAAAAAAAAAAATTGCTTAAACTCATAATATATATATATATATATATATATATATATATATATATATATATTTTTTTTTTTTTAATTTTTTTTTTTTTGGCTGTATGTCAATCCTAAGAATCATTTTTGTAACTTAACAAAATACAAAAAATGTTACAAAGTAAGAGTACAGGGCTCCTGGCAGATGGGAGTGATAAGTCACAACTTGAAAATGCCAGTATAGCACTCTATAAACCTGCATTGCCTCCAAAACAGAAAACAATCACACTGGTTTTAAAACACAAGCTGCGCACTTCTGTCTTATGAAACTTTTCACTAAGTTTCAGTATCGTAAGTAACATGGTTTTCCCTTAATCGCTATCCTGGCAGCAGTGTCTAAAATAGGGTTTTCTTCAACTTTCATGCAATAAAACATGACATAATGACCATCAAATTTTTTATAAAAAAATAAAAGTATCATGAATATTCAGAAAATGTGATTTGGGAAGGTCTTCAAGGCCATGGAAGTTCAGAGTCACACTTTCAAAATGCCAAAATGTAAACAACAGATAACTGTACTAAAATGATTTTCTTTCCATTTTCAACACCTTTTTTAAAACAAAATGATCAATAAACTGTCATTTTTAAATGTTCAACTAGGAAAATTGTTGACATAGGAAAAATATCAATAGAACAATTTTCAATGTCCAATTTGCTCCATTTGCAGATGCTGAACATAGTGAATGATTAAATCTGACAAACTGCAATGATGAGTTCCTTTCCATTTATGATACTTTATTACACAATGCACAATATTATAACAGGTTTACCGTCATTTTTATATAATCAACAAACAATATTGTTAAGAAGCAGAAAATGTCAAAACAACACTTTTACATATCTTATTAGTTCCATAATGAGACTGTTAACATGCCTAAGAATTAAATCTGAAGAAATAACAATTATATACAAAAATACAGAAAATGCACAGCACTTCTGGTGGATGGGAGTATAAAATCACATCTTGAAGATGCTAGTGTTTGAAAAATAATTTTAAAAAAATTTTAAATAAAACGTAAAAAATTCCAATAAAGCTGCTATTCAAACTTTTAATCTAGCTGTATTAACTTGATATTAATAACCCCACTAAGTTTGAGAAAAATAAAGCACTGTTATGCATCTATAGCATGTTGGCATAACACATTCTTTTTGTTGTAAATTATTTGCAATGTTAAACACCATTTATCTGCACAATTATCACCAAATCCTAATTTTGTGACACAGTTAAGAGAGCTAAACCTATGGGACTTTACAGGGAAATCTCAAGGAGTGTTTTATGTAATCTCATTTAATGGCCAATTGAAAATTAATGAGTAGGCAAGTGACTTTATAGACCTTAATTTAATTAGTGATCACCCAAGGGACAATTTTAAAGACTGCTATCCATACAGTACCGTCATATAGCACAAAGGTGTTGCATACATGCTGAAAAAAGTGAAAAAACAGCATTACTTCCCTAAAAATGACCCGATCATGCTGATTTTCAAACTTGACCTGCGTATTATGAATATTCATTAGTTCTGCAAGTTTCAAACCAAAAGGTTAAATGGTTTTCCACTTATCATGTTATCAGTGTTGCATATATGCTGAAAAAAGTTAAAAACAGCATAACTTCCTTAAAAATGACCCAATCATACTGATTTTCAAACTTGACCTGCGTATTATGAATATTCATCAGTTCTGTAAGTTTCAAGCCAAAAGGTAAAATGATTTTTCACTTATCATGTTATCAGTGTTGTATATATGGTGAAAAAAGTGAAAAACAGCATAACTTCCCTAAAAATGACCCGATCATGCTGATTTTCGAACTTGACCTGCGTATTATGAATATTCATCAGTTTTGTAAGTTTCAAGGGAAAAGGTAAAATGGTTTTCCACTTATCGTGTTATCGGTGCTGCATATATGCTGAAACAAGACAGCACTGTTCTGCAATGGGTTTACTTCCATTTTTAAAACACTTTTTTAACATAAAACAAAATAAACAGTTTTCTACCATTTGTATATGATCAACTAAGAAAATTGATGAGATGGGAAAAATATCAATAGAACAGTGTTAAATGTCCAATTTCCTCCATTCTGAGATAATGAATATAGTAGATGATTGAATCTGACAAACTGCAATGATATTTGTTTATTTCCATTTTTGACACTTTATAACATAATACACAATAACAAGTTTACCATCATTTTTACATAATCAACTAACAATGTTATTAAGATGCAGGAAATGTCAAACAAACACTTTTACGTATCTTATTAGTTCAATAATGAGACTGTTAACATGCCTAACAATTGAATCTGAGGAAATAAGAAAAAACAGCATAACTTCTAAAAGAATGGCCCGATTATGCTGATTTTGGAACTCAACCAGCATTTTAGTTAGTTTGACTACTCCTGTGAGTATAATGACAATTGGCCTATCTGTTTTTCTTATATTGTGTTATTAGCGTTGCATATATGTTGAAAGAAGTGAAAAAACAGCATAACTTCCCTAAAAATGGCCCGATCATGCTGATTTTCGAACTTTACCTGCGTATTATGAATATTCATCAGTTCTGTAAGTTTCAAGCCAAAAGGTAAAATGGTTTTCCATTTATGGTGTTATCGGTGCTGCATATATGCTGAAAAAAGGGAAAAAACAGCCTAAATTCACTAAAAATGACCCAATCACGCTGATTTTCGAACTTGACCTGCGTATTATAAATATTCATCAGATCTGTAAGTTTCAAGCCAAAAAAAAAATGGTTTTCCACTTATCGTGTTATCGGTGCTGTATACAGTCATAAGATTATGTATGTGTGCATTTATTCCATCTAACGTAAGAAGATTAGATACAATTATAACGTCAGAAAATACAATAGAGGGAGTGTGATAATGATAGGGTCGCTAAACGATTTTGACGGAATATAGTGACTAGCCTAATCCTCTTGTCGCCTGTGTAGGCACGCCCCCTTAGAGTTCTTATGTAAACAAAAGGTCTTCCATAGAGAACTATCCTTATGTTCAACAGCGTCGCGCGTGCAGCGGATTATGTATATAGTGACGCTATACAGCTACAGGTAAATGCAGTTAAATCTGTGAAAGCTGTTACTTAATTTATTCTGCTGTGTCGGACGTTGTGGGCCAGCCCAATGGTTCATTCACTCATTCTTTTCTGAAGATTGGTGATGCATATTTCGAATGCTTAATTATTTGCCCTCCTTCTTACAAGAGAAAGGAAAAAGGGAGAGAAACGGAGACAGTGTCAAATAAAAAGGGTAAAGAGTAATATAATACATTAATCTTGGACCTAAATAGAGAAGGACAAGTAACGCGGAGAAAGATCAAAGGATAATCGGCTTAGCGCGAGCTCTTCGCGAAACGATGTGCGTTCGGATCACGTGACCTCCCGTACAGGTAGCGAGCATATCGCGGCTGTTGATGACTTTTTGTGTCATTTGGACAGGTAGCTGGTGATAACGCGAGGAAAACGTTCGGGTGGATGAGTCAAGACACTTATAGAGATAAAATGTAAGTACAATTTCTTTTGCTATTTTGGATGCTAGATGAGAATAAGGTATGTTTGTTCATGGAGGAATTCAAAATGCCCAATATGGTGAAGGCAATCGTGTTTGTTGCCGTAAAATGAGTGTTTAAAATTGTACAACTGCGGTGTCGAATACTTGTCTTTAGCTATGATCCGATAGAAAAATATTTCTAGTCTCGAAATTTTACCTCTATGTAAAGAATTAGCCTTAGATGCGGCAATAATTTAACCTCAAATCGTGTTTTGAATTAAAATGACGCAATTCCTCTCCGATTTATTCGACTCGCCGACATCGTTTTAGGTCTGGTATTATTTACGTACGGTTTAGATAAAGGTGTCATCAACACCGCTGTGTACTATATGTATAGGTTTATGTTACTTGCTTAAGTGAGCCCGAATTATGGAATGATAATTAATATTTTTAACTCTTAATATGGGCTCTCGTTGCAACATGGCACCACACATGCAATTGTGACACACAAAAACGCACCTGTGATCCTTTTAATATCCTTTTATCAAAGTTGACATTAACACTGCTCTGAAGTATATATATATTTACACATTACCGGCTACAGTCAGCTCCGGTCTGAGAATGATAATTATTATTTTGATAACTCTCAATATGGGCTATCATTGCAATATGGCACAACACATGCAATTATGACACACAAAAACGCACCTGTGATCCTTTTAATATCTTTTTATCAAAGTTGACATTAACACTGATCGAAAGTATATATATATTTACACATTACCGGCTACAGTCAGCTCCAGTCTGAGAATGATAATTATTATTTTTTTAACTCTTAATATGGGCTATCATTGCAATATGGCACCACCCATGCAATTGTGACACACAAAAACGCACCTGTGGGCCTTTTAATATCCTTTTATCAAAGTTGACATTAACTCTACTCTGAAGTATATATGTATATTCACATGACCGGCTAAAGTCTTCTCCAGTTTGAGAATAATAATTATTAGTTTTTCATTTTTAAATTGGATTCCCTAAACAGAATAAAGACGATTGACAAACACCCTCATTGGTCTTATAGTGAAAGTGTATATGTGGACATGTACACATGCAAAGTTCATGATTATATTTACTCGGGTAATGGTCATAAAAGTAGATCTTGATCACATTTGTGATAAGAGTCTCACCTCTGTAATTGCCTTGCTACATTGCATTATCTTGTTATCAGGTGCTTGAAATCTTTGAAATAATCCTGAGACATGCCTTTGGATAGCACCTAGCTGGCTTTATCAAATCATCAAAGGGCCAGACGGCTTTGTTACCTGGCTGATAATGATCTAGAAAGTCCATGCCTAACAAGGGAAGTAAATTTAACTAGAGCCTAGTAGAGGGAAAATCTACCTGACAGGTAGAATCTTGAGATGCATTTGATAAGGCTTACCTGTGGCTCAAATGTCCAAGTAGAAGTAAAAAAGGCAATTGCCATTTATAGTAGTTTGTGATAAAAACATTCTTATTCTCTTCCAGATTCTCTCCACAAGATGCCGGAAAGTTAAAATTGGACAATGCACCATTACCCAAGAGGAGACTCACTAATTAAACATTTGGACAGTAATTCACATAGGTCAATGAGAAATTAGTTTATACCTTTTATAAATAAGTTAATACTACTTGGATACAAATAGGAAAGAACTCCAACAAGCATTTTAAAATTTTAATGTTTACTTTTTTAATAATAAATATTGGAATGTACTCAAGTTGTTTTATATTTCCTATCTTATAATGAAAAAAAAATCAAATGTAAAAAACATGGATTATATGTTTAGACAGTTTTTTCTTGCTTGATTGAAATTGCATATTCAATTACCTCAGAATACACTAACTACAGGTTTAAAAAATCTGATCCTGATAAAATTCATACTCACATTTGACATTGACCCTCTTGCAGTGATATGCGTCTTATTTGTCAAATCTTTTATTATTTAAAGTTGTGTAAAAAAAAGGAAGTGAAAAGAAATAAAAAGAAGATTTTTATATCAAATATATGCATTTTTTTATCTCACGGACAGGAAAAGACAGCAGGTATTGCAAACAAACTTCACAACCCGTTTTTATAAGGTAACGGGGGAAAAATGCCGAAAACCCCTCAATAAATTTCCACGTGTTGACGGAAACCTGTGTGCTCGCAACTGCAAGATGGTGGCAATGCTGTATCATAGCAACCACGAGGGACTGCGAGAAATTGCGTTATCAATGCAGAGAAACAATAGAAATGCACTGAAGCACAGCGCGCGCTACCTTAATAATAAGCTGTTCAGACGCCCGTGGAGCTATCAAAACAGATTATGTGAGACAATGGGCGAATGTTTACCCGAACGCACATAGCTTCAAAGGAAGATGCCGCGTTACTTGTCCTTCTCTATTTAGGTCCAAGCATTAATTAAAGGGACTCGAGGTGGAAGAAACGATAGACTGTTTTGCATCAAGGTAGGCAATTATAATCCCACATGGCCATCGCATATACGGCCGTAGTTTAAATACATTACTCATAGTTGTATTTAATTACATTATTTTGCTGAATAGACATACATTTAAAAGTTGGTCTTTCAGGAAATCGTTTTGTTTGAAATAACACACACGACAGAGGTAAAATCACATATAAATTTATTTTGAAATAAAATGTTTCGCTAGATCTTGTTAACACTCAGCGAAATGCACCTAGTGATTATATTCAATGTGCCATCATTTAATTGCTTTCTCGGTTTCATTAATGGACGATAATAATTGCAGTAAGCAAGAAGGAGGAAATACTGAAGACAAAACAACGCCGTAGGTATGTGTGACTTTCTCCCTTAACATTTTCTATGATGCTGTCAAAGAAAAAGGAACCGAGATAGCGATCATTTAAACCGCTGCTGTTTACAGGTGGACTTCTTCGTTTACCATTTAAATGCCCCCCTCCCCCAGCAGACCCAACTTGAGGAATGCCATTGTAGCTACAGTACACTGTATATCAAACTTCGGTCCAAGTTATGAAATGTTTAAGCACAAAACGATAATTTGAGGGTATTTTTTCATTCAAGACAAAATTCAATAACTATGATGTGTGACAAAAGAGACTTTATAAAGCTTTACGTGTACTTAGATATATTCCAGTAACCTATGGAGATAGGCTAGCGACGTAATTGTAACCTCAACAGGCAGTGTCCCCGATGAAAGCAAGCACCACAATAAACACTGAAAGGCGGGGTACAAAAATTAACTTTTTTAAATATCGATTACAACATGCTGTACAATGACTGAGTCGTGAAAGGGGTTTTGGACTTCTTTGCGTTAAAAACAAATTCATTTCGAAATCAAAAGAGCATTTTTTGGGGGGCGCGTGGGGGGGATAAATAGTAACTCATTCCGTAATCCTTCCTGAACATTTATTTAATCGTATCAGAACGTTTGATACACAATGTTCACTAGTGTCATAATTTTGGCGATGTATTAAAACCATAATTGTACAAAGTAGGTTAGCATAAGTTAGGCAACAACCAGTGTGAAGAATAACTCCCTTTTTAAGTGAGGCAAGACAACCTATTCAAACTGATTATAACCTTGATAAAGACACAAGGTAAAGGAGTTATGTAAACTAGCGTGTGAAAACACATTCTTTGTCAGTGTTACAAGACAATGGAGGCGACCAAGTGGGGTAATTACAATATACCCCTGTACAGTCAAAGAGAAATTTGTTATGAAAGCTTACATCGGGTCAGCCCTTAATTTGCTTGTCCGAAAGAAAGAGATAGATGTCGCAACGCGAATCCTTTTATTAACCCTTCATGAGTTTGTGTAAAAGTGTGAAAGACAGGCCACGATCTCGAGTCGCTGTTGATATTGTTCGCAATTAATATTGGAGTATACCGCCTACATGTAAACATCAGACAAGGCGTTGAGATTGATAAAAGTGCAGGTTTATCTGAAAAATTAGATGCCATTTTTGTGATATGACTTATTAAGTGATGTGCATGTACCGAACATGTTTAAATTCTTGATTTTTATTATTTGAAACATCTTCATACACGGCCTCATATTTATATTTCTCTCAGGCCATACTCATTTTATTGTATAACATGGGACTCTAAAGCACAGGACATTGTGAAAGTTAATTGGCTACAGAGACTTGTTATCCTTTATGCAGTTTTATAGCGTGGATAAACTAGAAACAGGCTTTACTTAGCTTTACTTAATTTACAAAAATTTAAACAAAATCAATCTGCAAGGCTTGCTTTGACTTGATGTTAACCTAACACTGGTTTTAAAAGGAGAAATATAAATATGTTGGATGGATTAAATCACCGACACCGTTCTATTTTAACTTAACGTGGTCATATACACAGTAACACAGATAATATTTATAAGTTGTCTGTCGTTCAGCACGCATTATAGGCGAGTAGCCAAACAGTGACGATGATCAATCCAAGTAAAATCTAGGCAAGTATTGTTTACAAAATAGATCATGATGAATAAACCTACGCTTTAATAAATAATTACCACACGGTTCTGTTTTTGTCTCTTAAAAAACTTTCGTTTAAAGACGCTCAATGATATCAAAAATGATTCGACGCTTTAAAAATGGACCGGTTCAAGGGGCATTTTTTGTTTCAGCTAGGGACTTCAGGTAGAGGATTCAGTGTAGGTGTTTCCTCGGATGATAACAGCATCACACCCTAGGTCTAAGCGAGTTGACTAGAAGCTTTTTGTCCAAGCATCCTATTCCTACTACTAAACTAATAACTCTAAACCACAAAGGTTTGTGCGGTAAAAATATTTAAACTAAATGAGGTGCATTGACAGAGGCACAAGTACAATCCAACGCCAACGTGCAACAGGGGAAAGTCTGACAGTGAATTACATAATATATGAAAGTGCGGTCAATATTAACAGTGTAAGACATCAGTTAAAGAGGAGGGGGTCTTACTATCTTTTGTTAAACGCGACTGTTATTATCTCTCGAACAAGCTTAAACCATGCCTTATACAATTACTGTGTCTCCGGCTGTCGTGCAGAAACGGCATGTCGAACATATTTTGCTACAGTTACAAACAGGGAAAACTAGCGACTTAGTTGTTCTAGATCGCTCTAGTAAGAAAGCATAAGTGCGGCGCCCGGGCAAAACAATCAACTACCCGGTATAACATTCATATCTTAGCGTTTACATATGACGCGCAAAGAGCTAAGCAATTAGCCTTGACAAAGTGGTCCGTTTTTAAACAACAACGAGAAAAAAGAACACCTTGTCACAGTTATGAGACAAATCGCTTGCAACGTGCAACAAGGGGGATGGCTGACAGTGTGGTCACACTACATGTTTATGAAAGTACGTTGAATTAACAGTCTTCGACATCGCCCAAAGAGGAGGGACTTACTGTAGCCCTCAATCTATTGTTAAACGCGATCATTATCTTTTCTCATACAACCTTAAACAAAACCTAAACAATAAGATTGTTAAATCAGATAAGTGATGTAAAATCATATTGGAAATTTACGTTGACGACGGAGACTTCCATTCGCAAAGTTAATGAAACAAGACTGGTCCAAGTTAACTGCCCATATTGAATAAATCTTGGACTGTTAAACCTAAAGCCATGCTTCACTTTGGTAATAGTTATTTAGTAAGCTAGGTTTATTCACATATATCACAAAGCATAAGGGCGTTATGCTGCAAACAACCCATTTTGAACGCAATCGTCATCGCTGCCGTACAACCTGAAATCATGCCTATACAATATTAGGAGATGCACGTCGAGTAAAAGATTCAACACCTGGGTGCCCAGCACTATTATGAAAAGGAAAAATGACTTGACGTTTCATGCACAATCATCATGCATGCGCAATATGCTGCATGCGCAGTCGATTTTTATCAAAATAAAAAGTGTGTTTCATACAAGCAAAATCTAACTTTCCTTTATAACTGTTACTGAACAGCGAAGAGTTACATAAACCCAGTTATAAAATTACAAATGAAATTATGAGGCTAATTTCTCTAATGTGGAATGAAATATTTTGTTGGCTTTCAAATGATATGACACTCACTTTAATCTTAAAAGAAGTTAGTTAATGTGCTCGTTCCCCTAACGCGCGTGCCAAAAGGTCCCATCAAATAACCAGATACACATCTGTCTATACTGGTAACTAGTGAAAATCTATCTGTGGCTTTTGATAATGGGTAGACACTCACCGCGTTAGTTGCGACAATGATTATTTCTTCACAGCGATTTATTCATTTAATTATTAAATCATAATATATTTATTAAATTATTTGAAATAATTTACCTTTTTTAATGATTTATACCATCTAATTTTTATCTTTTTTATTTGATTCTTAATGTCATCAAATTATTTACTTAATTCTTTAAATAATTTATTTATTTATCAAGCCTGTAGCCAGCAATTTCAAAAGGGGGGGGGGGGGGTCTTTTTCTGAAAAAGTGGACCTTTTACCGAAAAATCCCCATGTACTTTATGTCCAGTGAAACGTCTGACGAGGAATATGATAGAAGTGGGAAACTAAAAGTAGGTAACTGAATCGGCATAACATGTGCCCATGCGATATTCATTAAATTTCGGGACATTGCGTCCGCCTATGTCATCAGGTGACTGGAGATTCTACACGCAAGGACCCTTAATTTCTTTGTGCAGTCGCAGTGACCGCTATCGGAGCAAACAAGCGACTCCTGGATAAAGAACATATTGTCAACTGCAACTGCTAAATAGCTAGAGAAACTAAAACTTACCGCATCCATGTAACAGTCAGCAATTTGTACTGTTGATCCTTGCTTGAAGTTGTGCAGAATCTGTCACTGTACGCTTCAACAGATCGAGTGAACTGCTGGAAAGTTCTCATAGAGGTAAAATGAAATTTTTTGAACTGAAGATTTCAGTTGCAGATTTGAGATAACTTGTAGCTTAATTGTATCATGCTCGTGAACAGAATGAATCAAGCAAAATGAGGCCAGGCAGTGATGCCCCATGGTATAAGTAGCACCAGGCTGCAGGCCTGTTTATTTATTTATTCATTTATTTTTTTTTTTATTAAGATTTTCTATTATTATCCTTTTACGGATTCGCTCTATTATTTTATATAAAATGTAACTTAATGTAGTAATTGAGGCAACACGCCAGCTTGTAATGTGAATAAATTGTTTTAATATTGTTTCTTTGTTATTTCTTTAATATTGTTTCTTTGTTATTTCTACCCGCACGAAAATGCAGTAGTATCGAAGTAGCAAAAAAGCATTAACGCGGTAGTGGTGTGGAGCATATTTGCAGTAGAAATGCAGTATAGCCTACTGCAATTCTACTTCAAAAATTACATAGGGTTGTACAGAGGAGGAGCATTAATGCAGTAGATTAGCAGCATGATAGAAACATGTTTCAAATATGCTAATTAGCTCCCCTATCGAAGCAGATTTTAAGCATGTTTGCAGTATGATTGCAGTAGTCTACTGCGCTGGAGTATCTACTTCGTTTTTGTGCGGGTAAACAGTAATCTATTTTTACACAGGTCGCGATGATGACAATTTGTGTACGGAGCATCTTTAAACTTTTTGAGACGGGGTGATTTGTTGATCATGCTGATGTACGATGTTGATGCATGTTTATCAAATTCAATTTTTGACTACAGAACACTTCATATTGAATTAAATAACTGATACTAAATTAAACTAGCAGTTATCTTGCAACACTTAAAACATGATCAGCTGCGCGTGCCAAGCTAGTGAACATAAGGATAGGTGGCCACGGGAGTGGCACGCGTTAGCATGGGTTCTAGCATCTTAAAGCTATAATCCTATCGCCGCAACAAACAATGGGCACCTTCTGGCTGATGTATCCTGCTGTTAATTACACCTAGTCACAGCGGATTGTCGCGCTCGCGCTGGACCACAGAAACAGGCGTCATGGGGTTCACTCGCCTAAGGTATTGTGTGTTATTACGTCAAACTATTGTGTTTTTGCGTTCGAATTTTGAAGGGATTAGACGGCTTTCCATTGTTTGTCCGCCCCCTTCTATTCACAGGATAGGGATTAAAACATTCTGACGCTTTTAAAACGTCGTACAACGGAAACATAATTATTATTTCTACTGTATATGCCGAAAAAAGTGAAAAAACAGCATAAATTCCCTATAAGTGACCCGATCATGCTGATTTTCGAACTTGACCTGCGTATTATGAACATTCATCAGTTCTGTAAGTTTCAAGCCAAAAGGTAAAATGGTTTTCCACTTATCGTGTTATCGGTGCTGCATACAGTGGTCGGAATAATTTTGTTTCCGTTGTACACCGGTGTGACCACGTTCGAAATGTTTTAATCCCTATCTTGTGAATAGAAGGGGGCGGACAAACAATGGAGGGCCGTATAAATCCCTTCAAAATTCGAACGCACAAACACAATAGCTTAGGTGGAATAACATAATACTTAATACGTGTGAACCCCATGACGCCGGTTTCTGTGGCCCAGCGCGAGCGTGACAATCCGCTGTAACTAGGTGTAATTAACAGCAGGATACATCAGCCAGAAGGTCCCTATTGTTTGTTGCGGTGATAGGATTATAGCTTGAAGAGGCTAAACCCATGCTAAGGCGTGCCACGCGAAGAGAACTGTCCTTTTGTTCACTAGTTTGGCACGCGCAGCTGGTTTTTAGTGTTGCTAACAAACTGCTAGTTAAATTTATCAGTTATTTCATCCTATATGAAATTTCCGCAGTCAAAAATTGAACTAATTATTGTTTGTTTGGTTGAAATGCATGAGCGTCAGCATCAATCTGTCTCAAAAAATTCCTATTGCATTAATTTATAAATGTATAATTTATTTATGTACTTACGTTTTAATGTGAAATATCTGCATTCAAGCGTTCAAGTATTTATAAAACATGAATGATAATGAAAGAGGAATAAGGAAATAACATATTACTTATATTATGCTTATATTATAATATTGGAATTAAATGAGGTGCATTGACATAGGCGCAATGACAATCCAACTACAACGTGCAACAGGGGGAAGTCTGGCTGTATGATCATACAATATACGAAAGTACGGTCAATTAAAAGTGTAAATCATCAGTTAAATAGGAGGGGGTCTTACTATGGTCGCTTTCTATTGTTAAACCCGACTGTTATTGTCTCTCGAACAAGCTTAAAGCATGCCTATACAATTACTGTGTCTCCGGCTGCCGTTCAGAAACACCATGTCGAACGTATTTTGCTACAGTGAGAAACATGGTACACTAGCGACTTGTTTTAGATCACTCAAGAAAGGATGCATACGTGCGACACCAGAGGAAAAACAATCAAGTATGCGTCTGATCCATTAATAGTAATTGCACAGTGCATGTTACTAGACCTTTGTCCTAACTCAGTAGTTAGGAATAGGATGTTTGGATAAAAAGCTTCTATTCAACTCGCTTAGACCTAAGATCTAATAAACAGAAAGATTGGACACTCGGCGATTCTTCAAAGGGTAATCCGATTAACTGTGGAAAGACGTTCGTACGGCGGAAGTAGTCAGTCGCGTTGTGATCGTGCGCAGGTAGAGCTCTGTTGCATGTGGGCGATTTCAAGGTAGGTAAATTACCTCTTTTAGTCTTGTAGTTTCCATGAGAATGTTTGTGCAGAAGGGAAAACTAACAGTGTTCACTTGTGTGTAAAATATGCAATATTTTGGAGCAGATATTATCGTGAAAATTTGCCTTCAATCCGTTGTTGCATTCAAATTAGCAATATGGCGACAGACAAGCGAGTTTGAATGCTTTAATTGTTACCTAAGGTCTAACACGAGGAGTTTAACTTTATGTACGTTGGTTTTTATATTACTGATGACTGAATAACACTGTCGTTTTATTGGTTGATAATTTAATTTATAGTAGCTTCGTTTTCTATGAAAATTTAAACAATACTTCGGGCAATAAAGCAAAATGGCGGTGCTGATCATAATCGCCGGGGTTAAAATGCACAGCCGAACACGAAAGTGGATCTAAACAATGCGTTGGCAGTTTAACTGTGTCCATCTAAACAAGTAGTGGAAGGTCGTAGGGTCAAACTTAGCTAAAATTTAGCTTTTTTTCTTAAGAATATTTAACGGTAAAAATGACAATAACACAAGATGGCGGCGACTTTTGTTATCGATGGGCTTCAAATGCATAGCCGAACACGAAATTAGATCTGTACTATGCATTGACAGTTAAACTGTGTTCATCTAAAAAAGTAGAAGAAGGTCGTAGGGTCAAACTTAGCTAAACTTAAGCTTTTTTTCTTATGAATATTTAACGGTAAAGATGACAATAAAACAAGATGGCGGCGACTTTTGTTATCGATGGGCTTCAAATGCACAGCCGAACACGAAATTAGATATGTACTATGCATTGGCAGTTAACCTGTGTTCATCTAAAAAAGTAGTGGAAGGTCGTAGGGTCAAACTTAGCTCAAATTTAGTTTTTTTTCTTGGAAATATTTATCGGTAAAGATGACAATAAAACAAGATGGCGGGGACTACAACTGGTGATATTTTTATCCAGGATTTATACCTAAGTAATGAGAAGATTGCGTCAAATTGTGCCTCACATCCTTATTATTATTATTTTTTGTTTTGTTTTGTTTTCAGATGCCATTAAAATGGGTCAAGGCCCGCAGGAGAAAAAATAAAGAGCAAAATCAAAAGGTAAGCTTTCTGGTCTATAACTAGGACTTTTTAGTTTATGGAGTTGAAAGTAAAATGTCTTACATACATGGGCACTATCAATCTGTCCCTTGTGTGTCATCATCAGTAAGATATTTCCACTGTACCGACAACATTATTACAAGTATCGGATTTCCACTGTACCAACAACATTATTACCAGTATCGGATACAAAAAGGCAGGTGCAATCACCACAGTGGATTGAGTGGAATTATACAAATGACAAATAATAAGAGACTAGCACATGTCAGAACCTTTTTAACAGTAAAATATTATTTTATTATTTCGGGTGAATGTCATAATGCAAGTGTTGCAGATGATTTAGATGCACCACTGTCAAGTTTGCAAAGTGATTGTAAACAATCAAAAAGACACACAGATGTATTAAATAAGCAAAATGGTAAGCTGCCCGAAATTAATTATTTAATTTTTGCTCGATAGTTTTTCAAGTGCACGAAAAGCTAGGTCAGTGTTGTCCGTACAGTGGACTTTAACATTACATGAGCAATTAACACGTCAGCATCTTTTTAACTGTGTGATAATATTTTTTTCAGATATATGTTGCAATGTAAGTGATTCTGATGACGACGTACCTCTGTCAAGTTAACTCGGTGCTACTCAAGAACCTGACAGGCACATTGATATTTCAGCAAATGGACCACCTTGAAACTAGCCATATGTTGTTCTTCATGAAAAACAAATATATCACTATAAATTGTCTCCCTTCTGTCAACTCTGAAGTTTAGTTTACTGTCAAGTCTAGGTTGGAATTAGTCAGTAGTGCTCTTAGCAATAGATAAATATTATCATCACGTGCATAATTTTTATTGAATGAGATATTAATGTTGAAACAAGTCAAAATAGGGGGAAAATGCTATAATTCTTTGTCATGTGAAACTAGTACTCCTAAATAAATAACCTATCTGTTGTGATTGTGTAACAGTCAGTGGTATCTAAAGGTGTTAACATTTTTATTTGCATTTCAATATCTGTGCCTTATTAAATCTATAATAAAATGCTTATGGACAGAATATGGATTGTATTATGTTACTATATCAGCCAGAAATGAATGATCAGTTTTAAATGCTGAATCTGATGAAATATTGATAATTTTAGCAATCACCTTTTATTTAGTCATTTTTAGTGAGATGGCAAACAAAATTGTTACACATATTATTCTTCCAATACATTCTGTGGAAGATGTTCAAAAGACATATGTTTCAAAACAGATTTTGCAGAGTTTAAAAATATGTGCATGATTATGAAGTCACAAGGAAACTATATTGCATGTGTTCTTTATAAATATGAAAAAACGAGTTTACTTTTATTTGATTGTCAGTATAAAGATATGTCTTACCTTTCACTATCATTATGAAGTAGGTTCCCAAATTAGTGTTTGTGAAAGTGAAATTAAAAACTACTTTTTCTTTAAGGATTTTTTTTTCAGTCCATTTTGTTTCACTGATTTGCTACGAATATTCTGGTGAATTTGAATTGATTATGCTCTAAAGGAATGACCGCCAGTAGTGACAAAGTTTTACAAACATGCATAATAGATCAAGTTTCTGTTTTGGTGTAGCTTCACCATTCAGTTTTCTCCCAGTGATTAGCATGACCTTATTGTCCAAAACGGCATCGAATATCACTATCTGTTACGTTGATGATCTCGTCACGTTTCCGGCTATATCTCCACGTTGAGTCAATTTCTATAAAATGGCAGCTGTTGTTACAGGTAGTGCGCTATTGGGTATTGCCTCCTCTGAATATAAAATATTAAGACAACTACGAAATGTAAACAAACTGTACATCTTTAGAACTTTTTAATAAAAAAACTCCACGTGTGCCATTGCTTATCCAATATGGCGGATCTACTTGACGACGATATGGCGTCCGCGAGAATGCACGAGAAATCACGCTATTAGCTAAACACGGGTTAGGTACAATGGGGATTAAAATTAAGCCCGGCTATCAAAACAACTTAAGGGGAACAATAGAGCAATGTTTACCCGTACGCACGTCTGGTCAAAGGGAAAATGCCGCTGTCCAATCTTTCTGTTTATTAGATCTTAGGTCTAAGCGAGTTGAATAGAAGCTTTTTATCCAAACATCCTATTCCTAACTACTGAGTTAGGACAAAGGTCTAGTAACATGCACTGTGCAATTACTATTAATGGATCAGACGCATACTTGATTGTTTTTCCTCTGGTGTCGCACGTATGCATCCTTTCTTGAGTGATCTGTTTATTAGATCTTAGCTTAGACCTAGGGCGTGATGCTATCATCCGATGAAACACGTAACTGCACCCTCTACCTGAACCTGAAGTCCCTTTATCTGAAACAAAAACTGCCCCTTGAACATGTCCATTTTTTAATCGTCAAATGATTTGTGATTTCATTGAACGTCTTTGATCGAAAGCTTTCAAGTGACAATAACCGAACCATGTGTTGATTATTTATTAAAGCGTAATTAAGTTTATTCAACATGATCTATTTTGTAAACGATACTTGCCAAGATTGAGCTTGGATTGATCACCGTCACTATTTAGCTACTCGCCTATAATGCGTGCTGAACGACAGACAACTTAAAAATATTATCTGTGTAACTGTGCAAATGCAAATGTTAAAATATAACAAAGCCGGCATCTAATCCATCGAACATATTTATATTTGTTCTTTTTAAACCAGTGTAAGGGTAACGCCAAATCAAAGCAAGCCTTGCAGACTGGTTTTGTTTAAACTGTCGTGCATCAAGTAAAGCTAAGTAAAGCCTGTTTCTACTTCGCAGTGTTCATCCCAGCCATAAAACTGCATGAAGGATAACATGACTCCGTAGACCTGTGCTTCAGGTTTCCAGGAGTCCCGTGTAACACAATAATATCGAAGGCCTGAGAGTAATACATATATGAGGCCGTGTATGAAAGATTTAACAAATTAGAAATTCAAGAATTTAAACATGCTAGGTACATGCACATCACTTAATAAGTCATTTCACAAAAATCGCATCTAATTGTTTAGATTAACCTTTACTTTTATCGATCTCATCCCATTGTCTCAACCACCTAAAAGAAATATAGAGAACATGAGGAAAAGTAACACGTTTACATGCAGGCGAAGGAGTTATACTTCAATATTAATCGCGAACAATATCAACAGCGACTAAAGACCGTTGCCTGTCTTTCACACTTTTACACAAACACACGAAGGTTTAATAAAGGGAGTCGCGGCGCGATATCTACAGGTATCTCTTTCATTCGAACAAGCAAAGGGCTGACCCGAAGTAAGCTTTCTATACTAATGTCCTTTTTATTGTGTATTGTAATTACTCTACTTGCTCGCCTCCATTGTCTTATAAAAGTGACAAAGACTGTGTTGTATTCACACACGAGATGAAAGAACTCCTTTACCTTAAGTTGCATAATGTCTTTCTCAAGGTTATAATCAGTGTGAAGAGGGTGTCTTGCCTCATTTAAAAAGGGTGTTGTTCTTCATACTGGTTGTTGCTTAACTTATGCTAATCTTAAACTTTTATGTACCAATATGGTTTTAATAAATCGCTAAAATTATTAATTTAATGAACATTGTGTATCAAACGTTTTGATACGATTTAAATAAATGGACGAGGAGGATTACGGTATTAGGTTCTATTTACCTCTGGCTTTAACTTCGCCCTGCTATATAAATGAACAAATGTTGCAGATCGTAACAAAAAACTTTCTTATAGTGTTTTATGACATATATGATTTACACATTTGATAGTGAAACACTCCTCGACTTTAACGAATCACCTGACGTAAACTGTCTACCCGCGCTCCCCGAAAAAAACTGTTTCTTTTAATTTTGAAATGAATTGCTTTTAAGGCAAAGAAGTCCATTAAACCCTTTAGTCTCAATATCATTGTACAGCATGTTGTAATCGGTATTTAAAAAAGTTAATTTTTGTACTCCGCTTTCATCGAGGATACCTCAAGTTGAGGTTACAATTACGTCGCTCGCCTATGCTACTGGAATATATATTTAAGGACAAATTAAGCTTTGTAAAGTCCCTATTGTCACACACCATAGATACTTTATTTTGTCTTGAATGAAAAAATAGCCTCAAATTATCGTTTTGTGCTTAAACCTTTCATTACTTGAACCAAGATCTGTACTATAGCTACCAAGACGTACATGCATCAAGTTGGGTCTGCTGGCGGAGGGGAGCATTTAAATGATAAACGAGGAAGTCTACCTGCAAAAGC
Source organism: Lingula anatina (assembly GCF_051362555.1). Classification (NCBI taxonomy): domain Eukaryota; kingdom Metazoa; phylum Brachiopoda; class Lingulata; order Lingulida; family Lingulidae; genus Lingula; species Lingula anatina. The sequence goes on from NC_141772.1 coordinate 676,258, forward strand.
AGCAGCAGTGGTTTAAATAATCGCTATCTAGACTCCTTTTTCTTTGACAGCAACATAAAAAGTGTTTAGGGAGAAAGTCACACAAAGACCCGACGTTGTTTTGTCTTCAGCATTTCCTCTTCCTTGTTATCTGCAATTACTATCGTCAATTAATGAAATCGAGAAAGCAATTAAGTGACGGCACATTGAATATAGTCACTAGGTGCATTTCGCTGAGTGTTTACAAGATCTAGCGACACATTTTATCGCCACGCGTTCTAGTTTGATTAGTTTAGAAAATTAAACAGTTACTCTGTCGGCTCTCCGTCATTGCTATGAATCTGACATCGAATTTAGTCCAAAATATTAGTAAATTCAGAATTATTAGCTAAAAGGTAAATTGCCCTAATTTGTCAGATAATCAAAAATGCCGGTGATCCACGCGGAGGGTACGCTTTCCTGAAGGTAGCGGCGACGAACGGCGACGATATTTTTCTGAATAGTGAACCTTTATTAGTTACGAAAAGCCCCCTTTTCAACAGGCGCGTTTTATTAATTACTTCATGTCACAAAGTTAATTTATACAGGCAAAACTTTATTTTAAGGAAATAGTTTCACGAAATGAACGAGAGTAAAATATTAGTCGGCACAAATATAAGGCATACAACAATGAGTCATGTTATGGATCATGTTATGGGCCATGTCGGATTATAATGGCATACCTTGATGAAAAACAGTCTATCGTTTCTTCCACCGCGAGTCCCTTTATTTAATGTAATGTATTACTCATTACCCGTTTCATTTGACACTCTCTCTTTTTATCTCCCTTCCCCTTTCTCTTGTTAGAAGGAGGGTACATAATTAAGCACTCAAAATCTGCACCACCAATCTTCAGAAAAACAGAAGTCAACGAACCAGTGGGCTGATCCACAACATCTGACACAGCAGAATGAATCAAATAACAGCTAGCACAGATTTATATGCAGTTAGCTATAGTGTCACTACATACATAATCAGCTGCACGCGCGAAGCTGTTGAACAAAAGGATAGTTCGCTACGGGAGACCGTTTGTTTACATAAGTACTCTAAGGGGGCGTGGCTACCCAGGCGACCAAGGGATTAGGCTAGTTACTATATGCCGTCAACAATCGTTTAGCGACCCTATCATTATACACTCTCTCTATTGTATTTTCCACCGCATTAATCGCAGTGTAATCTTCAAATGGTCCACGGGGTAAATGTACACATTCTTAATCCGAGTACGGTATATGCTGAAAAAAGAGAAAAAATAGCCTAAATTCACTAAAAATGACCCAATCACGCTGATTTTCGAACTTGACCTGCGTATTATAAATATTCATCAGATCTGTAAGTTTCAAGCCAAAAAGTAAAATGGTTTTCCACTTATCGTGTTATCGGTGCTGTATATATGCTGAAAAAAGTGAAAAAACAGCATAAATTCCCTATAAGTGACCCGATCATGCTGATTTTCGAACTTGACCTGCGTATTATGAATATTCATCAGTTCTGTAAGTTTCAAGCCAAAAGAAAAAACAGTTTTCCACTTATCGTGTTATCGGTAAAAGTGCACGGCGACGACGGCGACGGCGACGGCGACGGCGACGACAGACGCAGATGATGGCTATATGTACAGACACATCTGTGTCTGTACATAAAAAGCAGACCATTTATTCAAGATATCCATTAGAATGGCGAATTAATCATGCACTTAAAACTACAGGCAAAAAGTTTGGCACATTTGTGGAAAATGAAATTCTAAGCAAATTTGGATATATGGGCATGTCCGAAAATTAAAAAATGGCCGCCAAATCCAAGATGGCCTCCAAAAATACAGCTTCTAATTAAATCTTCAAGTATATAGTCTTTAAAGGGCTTAAATATCATATAAAGGTTAAAAAACACCACAGTATGAATTCAGCATCCATATCTGCTTCTTTAGGTGCATTAAATCCAAAATGGCCGCCAATAGTAAAAAGCACTCTATTAATCCAAGATATCCAGCATAGTGGTGAATTCATCAAAAACTATAAGCATGGCATTTGGCACAGTTGTAAAACGGGATTCCAAGCACTTAAAGGTATATGGGCATGTCTAAAAATTCCAATATATGGCCCCCAAATCCAATATGGCCACCACACATACCTGTTTAAATTAAAACTTCAAGTATATAATCCTATCATAGCTTAAGATAACATTTTATGGTTAAACAAAATTATGGTATGCATGAAGTATCAATATTTGCTTCTTTAGGTGTATAGAAATCCAAAATGGCCTCCAAAAATTAGAAAACAGACCACTCACAGCAGCAGTATGGTGAATTCATCATGCATTTAAAACTACAAGCATGAAAATTGGCACAATTGTAGAGAACAGGATTCTAAGCAATTTTTTTATATAGGGACGTGTCTGAAAATTCTAATATGGCCACTAAAACCCTTTGAAAGTAAAAATTCTACTTCATAATCTGACTTATAACAGTCTTTAATCTTTTTTCGTTTGAAAACAATGCTCAGTTTAGATGAATTATCAAAAACCGCTCCTTTAGTTACATTAAGATCCAAATGACCATAAAAAAAGGAACAGGACTCCTTTTGGTCCAGTTGTGACACCACATGCAGCAATTATGTAAATGCCAAGGATATAAAAAAGGAAAAGTTATTTTCACAAATAAGTATTCAAGTTGGTGTTGCACATTTTATGGGCGAGCAACCTATTACTTTAGTAAATGGACAATATCTCAACAGAGGATATCAGCTTCTACTTATTTGGTTAAATAATATTCATTCATTAATGTGTGCCTAGCTTTAGTTGTGTTTCCCTCAGCTTTCCCAGAATTTGCCTGAAGCTATAGCTTCTTCATGTAATCCACTTTCCCCAACAAAATACCAAGAGGCATTGGTCATTTTTAACACCAGAAAGCATCAGTTTACATGCATGAGGGGCAATATGAATATGAAAGTGTGGTAGGGCATATTAGTAGATGTAGGTTACTAGTGTGAACCCATATAGGACCAGTCTTCCAATGCTTCTGACTCCCCTCACCACAGTTAGCAATTGCACACATAACTACGAACAAATGTGGTAGGTGCTACATGCGAAAGGTAAGTTTTGTTATCTGGGTAAGTGAATACTCCTCATGGCTTCATTCTGGATTGTTCCACAGAGACAATGATGCCGGAAATCTCGATGAATATTTACCTTTCAAAGTCCATATCGCAATAAAATTCTTGGTATAATCCTCAGAATACACCGTGAATTTTTGAAGCTTTGTATGTATTAACTTTCTGAAGGATTTTAATTTTTTTATTATCATGTTCAGTTATTTGAAAGTATAAGTTTGTAACTAAACAATTTGCCAAATGGTCAAATGAAAACCAAAGTTTGGTGCCTACTTTTTTAGTGCACGAAGTTTGAAGCCTGCAATGCAACTCTTGGATACAGCACGTATCAACACCTGCCCTCTGTTTGGGGTATTTCTTTGCTCATGAATTTTCACTAAATTCTCGGTATCCAGTACTGCGGATGTACTAAATCCATTTCTTGAAATTAGAAGCTTTTCTTATTCACTTTTGAAGCACAAGATAACATCATAAGATTACCGAGTGCAAATGTGCCCCTGCCTTTAGTACTTTACCAATGCACCACACCAAATTGTTGAGACCTGTATGTTTGATTAGCTGTCATTTTTGTTATATTTGTGAGCATTTGATGAAGCGCCATGCACTGAGCTAGCTGAAGAATAATAACCAACAGACAAAATTGGTACACCCCAAGCTTTTTTTATATTTGCCTCTTTGAGGCTAAGTTATTTTTGTTTCTATCACATTTTATGGATTTTGCACGATACTTTTTTTTCTTAGAAAGGGGGAGTTGCCCATGAGTGCCATATAAGTAGATCGCTAACTGGGAATTGATCTAAATGAGAATCCAGAGCAAAAAGCCAAACTACTTATTTTGGTTTAGCAAAATAAGGACTGTTTTCAGTATATAATAAATGTATCATGCTTGATGCTTTTTTACAAACTCTGTAGAATAGCTCCTGCACAAGTAGAAATATGCTGATTATACAGGTAGTTGCAAAGCCCACGTGCCTTTTCACGAGTGATTACAATTCAATACTTGTGGCCCACTGACTTTTGGAGGCCATTTTGGAATTTAAAAACCTAAAATGGCAGATACTGATGCTACATACATACTATGGTATTTTCTAACCATTAGATGATATTTTCATCAAAGACTATTCAAATAACTTACACCTTGAAAGGGTATTTTGGGGGCCATATTGAAATTGACTGCCATATTGGAATTTTTAGACATGCCCCTATATCCAATGTTGCTTAGAATCATGTTCTCCACTACTGTGCCAATTTTTATGCTTGTAATTGTAAGTGCTTGATGATTTCATAAAACTACTGCATATTTTGAGTAAGTAGACTGCTTATTTTACTTTTGGAGGCCATTTTGGAATTCTATACTCCTGTAGAAGCGGATATTGACAATTCATTCATAGCATGATATTTTCCAGCTATAAAATGATATTTTAAACAATTATAGGACTATATATTAGAGGTTTTCATTGAAAAGAGTATTTGTGGCGGCCATATTGGATTTGGCGGCCATATTAGAATTTTCAGACATGCCCATATATCCAAAATTGCTTAGAATTTCATTCTCTACCACTGTGCCAAATTTCATGCTTGTAGGTAAAAAATGCACAATTCACCCTTTTTTCTGCACCAAATTCTTGGACTGCTGGTACGATATTCCAATCTAAAAGTTGTGTAAACTACAACTACAAAAACCAGGCCGGTTGAAGAACACGTAGCTGTTCTTGTTTGCCGAGCTAATTAATTCACTAAATTAAATGTTATCTTTATTTAGATCAGAATTCCACACCGCCACCAGTCAGATTCTTCGGTCTCTCTCTCCGCGCCCTGTTGTACCTGGGAGACCAAGGCAAGGAACAGAGTGATTACGTCATGACTAGGGTGAGAAAAAGAACTGCAATAGTCATAAATAATGCGGATGATGATTAAAATTGCATTTAGATAAAAGATAGTAAATTATTACTTCATTTATTCTTTCCCTCATTTTTCATGTTAATATTCTGATGTAATTATTGTCAGAAGTTTTTTTTCTCGACTTAATGGATGTTAACTGCCGCCCTGAGCCGTATGGCGTAAAACCTTGCATGTATATACAATGTACATCTTCACACGTGTCTTTTTTCCAGCCAGTAGATCAGGAGGTAGTGTGCCCCCCTGGTTTTGTTCCTGGTGTCCAGGATTGCCGCCCCCTTCTGTACAATTTCACGGTAATGCGGTCACTCGTTCTCTTACATTTTGAACCGTGTGGCTGGGTTCCAACTCCTAGAGATGGCTGTGGAGATATCATACGAGATGGTCGACTGGGAGCTGTAGTAAGAGCTGCACAGGCACAGGCTTTTACCTGTGGTCAGAAACGCGGCGCGGATAACACGTCCATCATCTTTGTCCTTGGAACAATGGTCACTCTACGCGTGAGACTAGCCGACTACGAGGAAGGTCGCAACATGTTCAACCAAGTACAAGCATGGATGGAAAACGCTCTGCAAAACGTGCAGTTGAAGATTTCCGGAGAACCAGTGGGTATACGCTCAGGATCGTTCTCTGCCTGCATGAAGAACGCCACGATCCACAGCCTCGTGCCGCCATTTTATGGAGCCACCACGCTGTCAACCCCGAAGCAGAGCCAAGGAAACAGTCCTGTCGGTAACGTTACACTTTTGATGTTAGTGGCGCTGGTGGCAGCGGTGTGGGATATCTAACTTTGGGTTAGATGTTATAACAATGATATAGGATTGGGCACTACTATTACTTATCAATCTATAGACGGATATCTAAGATTTTTCATTGTTGTTTTGTAATTTATCGTTTTTAGTTATTATTAAGTTTTAAAAACAGTTACAGTTTTACGATTCAGCAAAATTATTCTGAAATAGTTTTGTGGACGTCATGACCCCCGCCAACAAGCTTCCGTTTTGCCCTTGGTTTGTTTTCAAGTTAACAGCCTAACTCAAAAAGTTATGGGCCCATTTTGATAAACTGTTTAGGATAAGTCAGAAATGGACCCGCTTAGAAGCGATTACATTTTGGTGGCGGTTCTTTATTTGATTAATTAATATTGAGAAGTGATCCGCATTTGGCGGTGGTGTGTTGCGGGGTTTTTGAGTGCTCTTTAGTTTTGGTTATCATGACGCTTTATTCTGTATTCAGTTAGAATAATTCGTGCATGCAGCAGACTAGAGCTCTATACAAGAGGCCATAGCAAAGTCCCATCATAGTCTTGCTTGACAGTACAGATAAGTGTATAGAATTGGCAAGAGACATTTCTGTGAATTTCTAGTAAAAAATCAATCTGTGGTCCTGGTAGAGAGTAAAGGATTAGCTTTGGTTCTCTTTTTGATTCACTGCTAAAACAGTCACAGGTCTTGTACTAGTAGTGTATGTTTGGTATTATAAATGTGAATTGATCTTTGTGAGATAGTTAAACTATATAGCATGAATTTATTCATAATTAAGTAATTTGCTATCAATTTGATGAATAAAAATTAGACGACTTAGAGGTCGATAATTTGCAAAAGGCAATGCATTAATTCCATGTACATGTAATTATGCATTCTTCTCAATTTTTTCGGAAACTGAACAAATTGCATGAATTTATTGCATCATCCCAAGAACATTGTGTATGGATTTATGATTAATCGATTATTTGATGATTGGTGTAAGGTACATTTCAGGGTATCTCGATTACATTATTTTATTTAAATAAAGCGTAAATTATAGTAGGACAATATTTTTACAAATCCTGGATTACATTGGCCTAATTGGTATACGATTTTCCGTGCAATTTTTTGACGTCATTAATGGCTACGGCGAAAATTTTACTTTACGCGCGAGAGCCGTGCCTTTTTTCCGACATGACCTTGAGGTCAAGTAAAAAAAAATTCGGCTGAAAAATGAGGACACGAAGCCCTTTCAGTGTCAGCGCAGTTGCCGAGCGCCTTTCCTTGAAGATTGATACGTTGTCAGTGCAGCCCCCCCCCCCCTCACCCCCTACGATTTTAGCACCCATATGGTCAGAATATGGTAACACGCCACTTCCTTTTCCTATAAGTGATAACCGCTAAGTTATTAACAACTTAATTTTGTTTGCCTAGATTACGTTTGCCATTTGATGCCCGTATATGACGTTTTCGTGCGGCGTCTGTGCGGAGGTAGACGATGGCCGTGCGAAACCGTGCGACTTCACGGCCACCAGAGGTTCTACAATTTTGTCAAGTTAAAATTTTTAAAAATTTTTTGAAAATACATTATCATAGTTGGCAGTGCACAGTCCCCATACGTACATTGTGCGGTGGACTTGCCGTGATGGTGATAATGGTGAAACCTGTTATTGGACTGGTTCCTTTCCACCTTTGGTGGTTTAGGGCGGATAACAACAGTCTCTCTCTATCTTCAAGTATCTTGTATTTGTAGGACGTTGGCTGCTTTGTACCTCCACAGTAAAGATGTTTAAGACTGTTTTATTCACTCGCATGAATTTTAATTACTGTTTTTATTATTCCGACCACGGGTGAAAAACTGTAAGGGCGCAGCTGCGCCGCAAACGTATCGATCTTCATGCCAATACGGAAGGCAGGGAAGGAACCAGTAACCTGCGCTAAAGTTCTAGAATCCGATGACTTTTCTAAAATGTTGTGAATGACTAATGTTGTAAATGTTGTAAAGCAATCGTTTTATTAATCGGAAATCGTTTTATTAATCGGAAATTAGAGGAATTTAATTGAAATTCGGTTAACTAAAATGTCGAAAGTTAGTAAGTTCAAGCATAATTTTGTTAGGAAACAACTACCTGTACTACGGAAATTGCATTTTGTATTAGGCAGAAATGGAAATCATTAATGTCTCAAGGATTGGGGTAATTGTTTGGTTTCACAATCAAAAAGAAAATGTTCATGACGTCAATAACGCTGGACGATTACAATTTTGAATGCATTCCCAGTTTGTTGAAATAAAATTTAATACATCTCATTTTGGGTTTGGAAAAAATAAAAGCGGCCTTAACTGGCCTAATATCAGTTAACCTACATATTGCGTTTGTCATTTTATTTTGATAATTGATGTTGAAAAGGGGGGGGGGGGGGGGGGCGAGATGGTAAAAGTGATAAGGCGTGAAGTAGTGTCATAGTGGAAATTGGCGCTAGATAGACAATGTACTCTGAATATTCTGTTACTGGCATGCAAGGAATGATGTACAATCTATCGGTAGTAAACATATACTGTATCAAAACGAAACAACATTGAATGAAAAAAATGATTGCATAAAAAAATGAAACAACATTGAATGAAAAAAAGAATATTGCATGAAATTTGAAACAACATGGAATAAAAATATATTGCATAAAAAAATGAGACAACATTGAATTTAAATAAAAATTTATTGCATGAAAAAAGAAAATAACATTGAATGAAAAAAATAACTGCGTGAGAAAACCGAAACAACTTTGAAAGAAAATAATTGTGCATAAAAAATGAAACAACATTGAATGAAAAAAAAAAAGGAATATTGCATAAAAATATGAAACATTGAATAACAAAACTTTAAATTTAATGAAAAATATATTTATTGAATGTTGCAACACATCTCATGCCATACCTGTCCTTTATACATCAAACTTAATTTCGAGTGTAGATAATTTAAAATTCCCAGATGAGACAAAATCGATACTCTTTGTTGATGTAGTCACCGGATTTTAAGTTAGCAATATGTGTTAATGTTCATATTAACAAAATATACAAGATTTTAATCGACCTACATACTTTTTACAGTAAATTGTGTTACAAATAAAAACTACATTGAAATCCAACTGCGCAAAAGGTACCGCTTGTTATTTTGCGCCATCTATCGACTGTCTCCAAAGCCACGAACCAAAACAAAGCGATGCCGACCGAAACATGCGATTGATGAAGGCAAGGGGGCATTTCATGGTTAATTGACAACGAACTCCCTTCAGGGAAATACGTTTTACAGAGAAAAATCTTGTTTGAATTTTAGAGTGTTACACCGGTGGTAGCTTGTTTTGGCAGGTCAAACAGTACTGGGTAAGAATCGGTGAGTGGGCGGATAATAGTGTGAAATCTGAAGATAAAACGCTTGTCCGTTTTAACGACGATAAAATGTGTATTAAAGGACGAGGGGGTCCTGAATGAGAGTGTAAACCTTCTTGCTCAACCTTTTTCTTAGGTCACAGTGTCGACAAAGTCGGACTGGCTTTTTGTTTATCACCCCCCCCCCCCCTCCCCCCACCAACACCACCACCTCTTAGTATAAAGTTATTTTTAAGAACTTAAAAGTCTGCATTGACTTGACATCAGAATTATTTGTGATTAAGATTGTGTAATCGTGTTATTTAATTATTTATGTGTTTTGCTTATATATTACTACTATATTACTATTAAATATTATATTTTACTGCATGCCTCATGTACAGTGTACACTGTAATTCACCCAATGGAGGAAGACTGTCAGTTGTTTGATATAACATGTATTATTATAATTTAGGTTTAAGTAGAGGGGACAGATAATCACAAGTATTAAAATACAGCACTGTGAGGTTTATATTGCCTGCAGCCTAAGACAAGATTGAACAGGAATAGCTGTCTTCAGAAGAGGAGGTCTTACAGGATGAGTCTACGACATGCATTCAAGTCCCGATTTCTGGACAGTAAAGGTGATAGTGATGTGGTGGTGAAAGGGTTTCGTTCTTTGGAAAAAGAAGAGGAAGCCAAAATGACCTGCAGTTTTGATGATGATGAGGTAACTTTAGAAAAATGTTGAAATGCATGTGTGTTTGTATGTAAAAATGATCTTTATGTTATGTATTTGGAATATTTTAAGTCATTCAATGACCATGTATTCATAATCCTTAACTAGACTGTAGTCAATTTTGTAATTAAATTTGTTTTGAAGTTGTTCACAGAGAAGTTACAATATTTGATGAACTTTCAATATTGAATCTTGGTAAATTAAAGTGAAAAATAAAACTGTTAAACTTTTATGCATATGTAACATTATTTTCTGCAGGAGCCAACAGAATGCATGTCCTCAGTGACAGAAGAAACCCGTGACTCAGACCACAAATCCAAGAAGATGGATGAGAGCACAAAAACAGCTTCAGTCCCTGATGACAGTGTTGCCATCTATGAGTCACAATTGACACAACTCCAGGAGCAGCTGGTGGAGACCATGATAGAGAACCAGAACCTGAGTCAGTCTGAGATCTTTTTTTTTTTTTTTTTTTTTTTTTTTTTTTTTTTTTTTTTTTGATAATTAAAATTTAACTTTCAGTGATGGATCCTTAGTAAAAATTAGCAGCAAATTATAATTAGAAGCAATGCAATTTTTTTATTGCAAGCTCCTGTGATATCCTTGCCACAAACTCTAAGTTTACAGCAAATTTTCTGCACATTGACATATCCCACTTACATTTCATGAGATTTTAAAAGGACTGGTGAACCAAGATGACACTGAGTGACTTTGCCATCTTTGTCCCACATATACATCAGTTGCAGTAAACTTTTCTTCATCTGCCTTTATATTTGCCTTGCTTCAGTTGACATTTTTTAGCCTTGCCCCCCCCCCCTTATTTCTAATCCCAGTCCCACTATTGGGTGCATTGTAATGAAAACACCTTGAAACAAAAAATTACAATAATTGTAACTACTAAAATGATAGCTGCTAAATTTTGTTTGAAAAATACCTAATTTTATTTAAAGAAGACCTTTTCAAGTTTGTATAAAGGGAAACTTCCTGAATCAATGAGAGAATATGGATGATTTTAGTAAAACTCCTCACAGACTGTAAACAGATGTTCATACCTTTCCAGAGAGAGAATTGGAGTTGATGAAAGATGCTGATAAGGTAAAGAAACTGGAGAAGAACTTGGAAATACAGACGGGGAAAAACAAGTACCTTGCAAGGAAATTAGAAGTGTTACAGAGGATGAGGTAAGAATTGAGGGGATTTTTTGTTCTTGGTGACAATATTTTGTATTGCTAGAATGTAATGTTGGTGTCTCAGTGGTCATAGTTGCCTATTTTGCTCAGTCCATAATTATAATAGATTATTTACCATAACATTAATAATTGCTTAATATTACCGTTAATAAAAAATTCTAGTCTAAGATTGGAATATATCCTTTTTAACATACTGATCAAAACATATTTTTGGGGGATGCAATAGTAAAGATACTGTGAGGCAAATAAAAGTGTTGGTGCAGCAGTTATAGTTATCATCATTAGGGCCAAATATTACAAAATTGATGAAATGCTTCTCTAACATGTGGTGTATTAAATATAAGCATTTAATAGTTACTCTTAAGGGGCGTTCAATTGTTATTGTCCTCAGGAAACAGTACATAGATATTTTCAGTGATGTACAGATAACCTAAGGAAATGTACAGATGTAACGGCTTGATCCATTTTGATGGGGAGGGCCAAGAAAACTCCCAGAATACATTTTGATTTTCCCCGATATACAGGCCTCGTTTTTATCAGTGAACTTTAAGGACGTCAACAACAAACATGTTGATTTATGAACCAATGCACATTATAATCTTATAATGTTAAGATTTAATAGGGTTAACATGAATAATTCTTTCAAAGATTTTGTTATTAAAGTAAGTCATAGGCATTTGTCTTTTTTGTACATGAAAAAAGACAAGGGCCTTATCCGAATATTTGGACATCGGCTTCTAACAATTAACATACCCAACCAATTGATCCGACCAGTTAGTCCAGGGATCATCTTTTCTGAATGTGCTCTATTTTTGACATGTCAGAGATGCTGAACTCAAGTCACAGTGGGTTGATTTGTCAGAAGAGGCAACTGAGACATTTGCACAAGTTCCTGAAGGTAAAAACACACTTCATAGCAATAATACCTTTATATATTATATCAATTCTATTCAATGAGTTTAACACTGTGATGTAGGAAGTACCTGTATAGGCACCTATTGGATACTTATTTTACAGGAATCTTCTCAATTTGGGAAATACTCATTTAGGAAGCTTAGTTTTAAAAACACTAAAAGTAAAGTTTTTAACTTGGTAATTTCTGTTAATTATATATTCACTTACTTATTTGATCATTAGCACTCAGGTTGTGCCTCTTAATCTTGTTATTATATCTTAAGTTATAATTTTAAATGGCAGTGTGAATTCACAGCCAGCAAAGTATGAGATTATGAATTGTCAGACTTAAGGAAATTATATTATTAATTACTAAAAAACACTCCTCTCCCTTCAGACACAGTCCCAGAGGCTGAGGGTTGGTTTGGCAGGATAAAAACTCGACTATTCTGGACATTCTATGATATCTTGGATGATTTTAGAGAGGAAGAAACCAATGACCAGGAGATAGAAGAGGAACCACTGGCCGTGAAAAAGTAGGAAGTGCTATTCTGAACTCATGAGTTTAGGTCAAAATATCAAATAATCAAATAGTCAGTTTAAATTAAGATCAGCTCTGACTGTGGTTGTTGCAAGTAGCCATTGGTTCACAGTTTGTTTTTTGATATCCTTTGTGAATTATTATTATTATTTGTGATACGAGTCAACAGTGAACTCTTCCTAGGTTCTTAAGTATTTTTGCTGTTTGTTAACTTTTTAGGCTCAAGAAGAATGTGAAGAGATTTGGTAAGATAGATTGGTTATTTTTCACACACAGTTTTATTATTTTTTTTTCTGTATGAATTACTTATTATTATGAATTGTAATGATTTTGCTGTATAATCTTATAATCATTGATAATCAATAATGTGTAGTTCATAACAACAGGCCATTAGTTATAGACATTACTCAAAGTAGTATTAGTAACATATTTTTACACACAACAATTTCTTGCTGTCAGGTGTAATTTCAATATTACATGTATATCACACATTTAAGAATACTGTGAAGACTTTTATTAAGAAGATATTTTTCTCATCTTAAAGTATAGCTTAAAACAAATCATATTTACCAGTAATCACCTGTATTAGCTGATTTTACTAGTATAATTGCCCATTCTTTTGAGATATTATTTATACATTGATCTTGGAAGATGGAATTTGTATATCAGTCGTGAAAAAAATAGATGGACTAATGTGGTTTACAATCTATTACATACATTATATAGACCTCAGAGATCTCTTCATTTATTATTTAAAAATTTTGGACAGTTTTCTAGGATGAAAATAGAGTCACATATTATTCTGATTTCAGGCAATTCTTTCAAGGAAATCCTCAGCACAATAAAAGGTCTTAACCTGCTCCTGAGCTGGAAGTCCCCAGCTAAAACTCTGCTAGTTTTCCTGGTAGGTACAACCATTATACAATATTATTTATTTATTTATTTATTTATTTATTTATTTATTTATTTCAGAGTTACCTGTACTTTCTTTCAATGGGCTGGATCCTACCTGGTGTATTATTTATTCATTTATTTATTTATTTATTTCAGAGTTACCTGTACTTTCTTTCAATGGGCTGGATCCTACCTGGTGTATTATTTATTTATTTATTTATTTATTTATTTATTTATTATTTATTTCAGAGTTACCTGTACTTTCTTTCAATGGGCTGGATCCTACCTGGTATATTATTCCTGATGGTGTTCAGACTTTTCATCAGTTATCTTCAGTACAAGTAAGAATCTCTCTGCTGGCTGCTTCTTGTAGTTACACCTAGGAGAGAAACAATGAGGCCATTCAACTTTTCTGATCTGCCAACTAAATATGGCCAGCCACACTTCAAAAACAATGCCGCTGATTCCCAATGCCCCTCCTCCGCACGGGTCATTAAACGGATTAAATCTCAGTTCCGAGGTTTGATTACCAGACCCCTGCAGCGACGGTCCGTGTTGAGGCAGGAAATTAGCAGTATCGCTTTTGAAGTGGAGTTGACAGAATTTAGTCACTGGATCAGTTAGTAGTCAGATCCTCTATTATGAACGGCCCTAACATCTTCACACAAGATGATTTTACTGTATAAGACTAGATTTATTATTATTATAATATAGAATAGTTTTATTTTTAAATGGAAGGATTTTAGTAATTGAGCAAATTAGGGGTTTTTGAAGTAAAAACAAAATTCCCTCATCATACCTGGTGTTTCTGAGTTCTACAAATTAATGCTCTCGGTGTTTGGGAGTCGAAAAATTTGCTTAACAAAATACTTCATAAATTATTGTTTCTGATTTATGCCAGCTGCTTTTTTATCAATTTTTGTTTAGTTAAGTGTAGTAAAATGGAGTGGATTGCTGAATAGTTCTTGATGGCTTCTTAATGTAAAATTTAAGGATGGTTTGTTATTATAGAGTTGCTGTTAAAGAATGCACCATATGTGTTCTTTTAATTTCAGAGGTTTTAGGATAGAACTTCATTACTTCAGAGTGGTGGAAGACAAAGATGTGAGTTGAGCTAATTTTTAGAAAAATATTTATAAAGTTATGACTTGGAGATTTTATTTAAGCATAGTGATTAAAATGTTTAAGTGGAATTTTACATTTTTGAAGGTAAACTACCCTGCTTTAAATATTTTACCTGTTAGGTAGAGAAGCATGTACCAAAAGTAACATTTTTGTCAATTTTTAATTTATACAAGTTTTATATTGATCATTATTTTAAGAGCACTTTTTAATGAGTATGGAATTTTATCTTCTTCAAAATAGGATTCTGAAGAAAAAGAATTGGGTGTGGCAGATAAATTCAATATTGTAGTACAGGTAGCTACGAAAGTACAGGTAAGTCTGTAATAGAAATCTGTCAATTAGATTTTTTCAAAATTGGGTATTGTCCACTGTATTTTGAAAAACAAAGCCACTTGTTAAAGTAGTTTTAAGACTTTTTCCAAAAATGTATGAAAGTATTGGGCAAAAGTTTTACCAGGCTAAACTGTAACTGTCAGGTGTTGCATTAACTTTTGTCTTTTTTTCATTGCAGAATACCTTAGGTTTGCTGGCAGATCAAATGGAAAAGTTGAAAAAGTTTGTAATTTTCATATCATGGTTGCTTTTAATTATGGCCAATTATGTTTTAAATAAACACTCATGTTAGAGCTCACTTATGTATCATTTAGTAGAATAATTGATCTGTTAAATTTCTTAATTTAAGTTAATTACACTTTTGCATAAAGAACTTTTTTATTTACTGAATCTTAAATTTCATAAGGTAAGAATGAAAAATGCATGTCAGTTTAGGTCCAATATAGCATAGCTGGATGTCATCATCAGTATATGATATAAATTTAAAAATTGTCATTTTAAAAAAAATTAATTAAAAAATCAAAATGTGTTAATCCAACACGACCATACTAGCTGACAAACTTTTTTAAATAATCAAGAGGCCCATTTTTGAGTTTAACAAAATTTTCAAAGTGAAAAAATGATTTCTGTGAAGAATCATTTTCCAACAAAATTTTCAAGACCGACTAAATTTTCAAGGTATTTCTAAGTAACCAGTGGAATAAACTAAATTTTAATCCTTCATCAGCCTCTGTGTAGAGTAGCACATGTAACAGCTAGGATTTTTTTATTTCAGTTTGTTGACTTGGCAGGAGCCAGAGCAGACACAGAGATTGTTTGGGGTGCTCATTGCCTTATTTATTGCCTCTTGTCTTCTTCCTGGCAGAATTTTCTTCTTTATAGCAGGTAGGACATGTGCATACACATACGCTGTAACAACTTGATCAAACACAGACACACAGAAATGCACGCACACACACATGCTAATGTCAGAACAACTGGGAAATTTATAATTGCCCACGCTTGTTTTATACATTGAAAATGATGATTCTGTTGCATAAGTAAAAATAATAATAATAAAAAAAACAGATTGTGGATATTTATGAGCATGTGTACTCAAAATAAGATCTGATGTTTATCTTAATGTGAAAAAGAGCAAATTAATTTTTTTTTATATTTGATAATATTTGATAGTATTTCTAATGACTATATATTTACAGGTCTGCAGGTTGGATTCAAGTTATTTATCCAGGACCCAATATTTAACCGCTTCCCTCGTGTTAAAGAGAAGTATGATACAGTTTACAAAATGTGGAAGATTCTTCCTACTGATGATCAGCTGCAGAAGAGAGACAGCAGAGCCAAGATGCTAAAGGTAAAAAAATAAGCACCCCAGACAGTTTGAATTGTTCCCATGTGATATATTCCTTGGTAAATAGAATGTTTTTTAAGCTTCATTTTTTATGTCAAAAGATGACGTCTCACCATCATAAAACCAGAGACATTAGATTTTAGTCCATGATTCTTACTTATCACATTAAGTTCAAAGGCATTTCCAAATATGGGATAAATTGGATTTTATTGTAACAAGATTAAGTCCTCTGAAAATATGTACATCTTTAACATGCAAATGTACACTTCTTGCACTTCTTCATGGTGTGACTTTCATAAAGGAAATTGTATTTTCATATAAAATCTGTGCATTCATTGGAAGTTCTTGTATTAAATCTTTTTCACAGTCCTTTGGTTGTGCCTATATATACAATCATTTTTATATACAGATTTGGCTGTACTTTTACTCAAATTATTGCAGCTGTTGTAGGCCATTTAACAAGATTTCTTAATTGTTTCTCATGTCAGTAATATTTCCCACTTATACTGAGATGTATTCAGTTAGCATTGAATGAGTGTTTGACAGTGTCAAAAATTTTCTGAAAATACATTAAAATTCGAACCAACTACATGACACGACTGCCGCAGGTAGGGACTCCATACAGTCATTTGGTCTATTAAAGGAGGACATCAGCTAGCTCATTTTGCACATTTTCCCTAAGGTATTCATTTGATAAAGTAAATGTTTTGTCCTTTTAATCCTGTGAATTTTGAGGAATGTTTTGTTTGTCTAGGAAAGTATTTAGCTCCCTTACTGGATCAGTTCAAGAAGATCAGTCTGTCCTTGTTCCTGAAGACATTGACACAATGTTTCATGTGCCCTGACAGGTTTCCTGGTTAGAATGTCCAGGAAGATGGCAGTTTTCTCTGGACATACTACCCTGGTAGTTGAGGTTTGGTGTTGAGGGAGCTCTGGCTTCACCCATTCATATTCATGGTCAGTGATAATGTCTTCTTGGAGGAAAACATTCAGCATGTGTTTGAGACAAGGTTCTGTGATGTTTTCTGCCAGAATGTCCTGGTTCTGCTGCAGAACTGAAATATTGAATTAATGACTGAATCAGATATCTTGATTTTAAATCTTTTAGATTTGTAAGCAAATTATGACCAAATAGTGAACATTTTCCATTTTTTTTAACAAATCTCTCCTTGTTTGCCCATCTCTTTGTTTACCATCAACCCATGTCTTTATTTATTATTATTTTTTTTTTGTACTAAACAATTTCTCATAAACTTACAGTATACTTAATTTAATGGGGGGTGGGGGGAACATAATGTTAACAAAGAAAGACAAACCACATATTTTATACACAGATATTTACCTGTTTTCCATGATGGGGGGAAAACCAAATCTGCATCGATTTCTTCACCAGATTTTTGACATGGCACTTTTGCTGATCTCCTGGCAGTGGTTGAAGGCTGGTCTATCATCTCCCCAAAAAAGAGTGTTGGGTCTTCAAGTCCCTTACTCACACAGTGGGGGCACACCAGGTACTTATCATATGACAGCCCAGGCCAGTCCTCTTTAATGATGTCCATGAGGTCACCATGGGCACGTATGAGTGGTCTCCATAAGTCTGGGAGGTTTTGTCCACGCACAGATATGGTGATGCCCCAGTCAGTGGCATTGCTGGCTGTATTACGATGTGGCTGACTCTGATGATGAGATAGCTGCATTTTACAACCATGTAGTTCTGCATACACCCCATGTTTCCAGTCAACACGCTTGGTCCTATAGAATCCAAGATATCTATGCTGACGGACAGAAAATTTCTCATATAAGCCATCTGGACATCTATATGGAAAGAGAACCTGCAGGGTAAGTTGCGTGGTATCTGGGGGAACCTTGCTGGGCCATTTGGTGTCTAGTTCAGGTTGCCTTTCTTCAGTGAGGAGCCATGGAAAGTGGAATAAGGTATTGGATGGAAGAGATTCATCTTCCTGGACTTGATAGCACAGCTCCAGTTTCTGCATGAGTTCTGTCATGGCATCTACTTCTCCAGTACTGAGATTGAAAGGCTGCCATAAACACAACATGGCTTCTTCCGAAACCATTCCCCTAACTCTAAGATCTTCAATTATTTCACATTTTTTGGGTGCTGTTATTGTAAGTGAATCTTGCAGGGTCTTGATGGTAGCATCCATGTCATGATTAAGGATTGCCTTGAGAAGATTTGCAAGGATCTCTTGCTTGTGAAATATTGTCTGTTTTAGCAAGGGACTTGTCTCAAACCAGATGATGTCTCCACGGTGGGCCAAGAAGGAAAGGATGTCGTAGATTGTTTGGTCAATTTCCTGGTCTGGGTAACGCCACTTCTTAAAGAATGTCCTCCATGATATGGGCTTGAACTGTATGTCTGGAGCCTGTTTAAGAGTATCCAAGTTGAGTGTATTTTCAGAACTATCTTGCCTCTTTCTGCAGATATCAGAGGCTGCTTCAACCCACATCCCTGGTAGACTGACTGCATGTTGTCTTGCAAAAGAAGTTAGATAAACAGTAAGCTCATTAAATCCTTGTTTAGTCTTGGAACTAACCATGAAGACATGCTCATGGATATGAATCAGTTGATCTTCTAATGTCTGAAGCTTGTCAACTTTGTTCTTGTAAGCCTCATGCATGGAGATTTGTTTTGGATCTATTTCTGACATTTTTTCCTTGGTCTTCTTCATTTGAGTTTCAAACCATTCTTGTTTTTTTCTCTTGTGGACTGCTAGTTGTTTCTTTAACACTGAACATTTAACATGTGCCAAGCTATTGTCAACTTTGTCAACATGAGTACCAATTAGTGCTATTTGTATCCCTGGCATCTGTGCTTGCACTTTGTCAATCCAGTCTCCAATGTAGAGCTGATAATGAGCCTCCTTTTCTGGATCATATTTAGACAGGTTGAAAGTGATGAAAACCAAGCCATGTTTTGAGATGAAAATTGGGTGTCCTATTTTATAGACATCATGTCCACCAAAGTCATTGATATTGAAGCCAATATCTTTATCAGCCTCCCATGTTCCCTGCTCCACCACTCTTGTCCTGTCTGCCTTCTTTGTGAGGGTTGATTCTCCTCGTTGCAATGTACGTGAAATGCTAGTTTTTCCTGCTTCTGTTTCACCAAGAAAGTTGACCTGTATTCTACTTGACTGGATTGACTTGCTCAGTTTTAATGCCTTTAAGTACCTCTTGATAGCATCTAGTCCCCTGTTGGCTGTGTCTTTAGGCGGTTGTACCAGAGGATTACCTTTCACATCTTGTTTTCTTAGACTCTCCATATTACTCATCTGA
The DNA here is from genome assembly GCF_051362555.1 of Lingula anatina. Classification (NCBI taxonomy): domain Eukaryota; kingdom Metazoa; phylum Brachiopoda; class Lingulata; order Lingulida; family Lingulidae; genus Lingula; species Lingula anatina. The sequence continues at coordinate 695,750 of NC_141772.1, forward strand.
GGTGGCAAGTGGGTGATGTTATTGTATGCCAGGATAAGTATCTCAAGTTTAGTCAACTTTGTGATATCCACTGGTATGTCAGATAGCTGATTACCACTCAGATACAGCTTTTCTAGGTAATTCAGGCCACACAGTGCTATGGGGAATGTAGTGAAGGCATTGTAATTGAGGTCAAATCTTCTAAGCCCCTTCATCCTGGTGATATCCACTGGTATGTAATATAGCTTGTTGTTATCCAGGCCCAGCTCCTTTAGGTTAGTCAAGCTACACAGTGCTATGGGGAATGTAGTGAAGGCATTGTTATTGAGGTGGAATATTCTAAGCCCCTTCATCCTGGTGATATCCACTGGTATGTCAGATAGCTGGTTGTTACTCAGGCTCAGCACCTCTAGGTTAGTCAAGCCCCACAGTGCTATGGGGAATGTAGTGAAGGCATTGTTTTTGAGTCTGAATATTCTGAGCACTTTCAACCTGCTGATATCCACTGGTATGTCAGATAGCTGGTTGTTACTCAGGCTCAGCACCTCTAGGTTAGTCAGGCCACACAGTGCTATGGGGAATGTAGTGAAGGCATTGTTTTTGAGTCTGAATATTCTGAGCACCTTCAACCTGGTTATATCTTCTGGTATGTCAGATAGCTGGTTGTATGACAGGTCCAGCATCGCTAGGTTAGTCAAGCCACACAGTGCTATGGGGAATGTAGTGAATGAATTATGGGATAGGTTCAACACTGTGAGGTGTGGCAGGTTGGATATGGACTGTGGCAAAGAAGATAACCAGTTATGTGCTGCAGATATCTTCTTAACATTTCTACACCTGTCAATGGACTCTGGTAGGTTGACTGTATGAGCAGAGTCTATACGAAGATCAGTCCATTCCAGCACAGTATCTGGTGTCTTTGAATGTGGAGACAACTCTAACCTGTGTAAGAGATTAAGTTTCTCTTTGTGTGCTACTTCTCTGTAAGCCATGTCTCAGGAATGGAACAGTAGGAAGAAGTGTCACTGCTCTATATGTTTATGTTCATACATCTAAATGTAGGTAGAACTAGTAAATCTTTGGTAATTTGGTGGGTAATTATGTGTTTGTCATCAATTTTAGCAATATTTCCCCCCTGATAACATTTTGCCTTAAAGGAAGGTAAAAAAATTAGCTTAATCTTAAAACCATATTATTTTGTCCTTGTATGTTCTTGTTATCTGAAATTTAAAAAAAAATGGTAAAATAAGTATGCCAGATACTTATTATTTTGTTAGAAAAGCTATACACAGTAGTTAGGTATGTATTATTTGTTGCTAAAAATTACATTAATTATTTCCTGTGGTCCTCCACCAACATGCTGTTCTACAGTATGACAGGTACTCTAGACAGCGACAAACTGGAAATATTTTAAGCATAGAGAAATGTTCTTGTGTATTTCTAAGGTACATTTCAATCATTTTGCTTAATGTAAAAATTAAATATTTGTTCACAAGGTGATTTTATTACCTTATAGGGATGTAATGTGGACTTGGACAAGTGTACAGGTGTTCTGAAAAAAATTAAGATAAAAAAATGCATTCAGTCCCATTACTGGTAGGTAACATTACAATCAACATGCATTAAGCTTTTTTATCTTTTGGAATATATTCTAATATTTGATATGTTGTATTGTGGTATAAATACTTAGTAACCAATGAATAATTAAATGGATAATAACTCTTCGTTTTGGCAAAAAAAAAATGAATTTTCCTGGAGTAAACAACAATTTTCCCATACTAACCAATGGTTAATGAATCCATTTTTACATTCAAAGTTAGTCCCTGTTTTTTTTTCTAAAAAGTTTGGTTTTTTTGTTAAAATCTCTTAAGAGATTTTAACAGAGTATAGCCATCAATGGAGGTCACGTGGTCTAAAGGCAAGCTCAGATATCAGAATAATAGCTGTAACTGCCGTTTTTGTGGTAAAACAGAATATATTATATTTCTATGAGTTATTCACAATGTGTTTATTTTGAAATATAGATATCATACGAAGGAGTTATTATCCCTTTAATGTATACAAGTTTATTAAAGTATAATTGAGTTAAAAGAAAAGAGATGATTCAAGTTTATTCATGGCATTTATAATAAATAATCTTAAAACATACACAATAAAAAGAAATTTGGGTATTACAACGTTATTTACCTTCTGGTTTGAAGTTAATAGTTTTGGATGGTATATAAAATGAAATGAGTATCATTTATACAATTTCTGGCTTTTATTTTTTGATACTACATATATGTATACTGGTTCAATAAATCAGGAAAAACTGATCAGCAAAAAAAAGAAAAAAAAGGAAAAAAAAAAGCAAGTGGTAAGCTTTTGTCTGGGAAGGAAATGATAGCAATCTTAGCTGATAATTTAACATAAGTTTGAACTGGGGTATGGATATTAATTAGTCAGTTAAACAAAAACGTGGTTAGAAAATCTATAATAATGATATTTTTCCCAACAATTTTTACCTGAGCTGTTTACAAGTCACAGTCTCACTCCTGTAATATGGGTCACAAAACCTGCTGGTCGTACGTTCTCAGGAGGTGCCTCTATAAACTTCTGGTTCAGCTGGCCCTGTACTGTAACTGTAGAGGATGAAAACTAAACCAAGTCTCTTAACTTAATGCTGAGTTTTATTAATGGAAAAAAAAAATTGGATATAGAGATTCTTCTGGAATTCTACCCTGTACCCATTTTAAAAGTAATAAACACTAGTTATTCTTTGTGGATCAGAATTTGATCAACTAAATAGAAAGACCCACTGTTAGCCATGAAAAAAAAAATCCCGATTTATCAATTAAAATTTTTTTTTTTATAATTTGGAACATAAAACATCAAGATGTACTTACTTTGAACTACAAGTACTTATTCAGTCTAAACTGTGAACAACCTCTGGTGGTAAAATGGATTTTATAGCCATCTCGAACTTCTGGCCATTAACAAGAACGCAAAAAGATGGCCTCTTCAAAATAAACATGTGATGTTGATAATTTAAAAATAAACATCATGTGATGTTGAACATTTTCTAGTGGTACATGATTAGAGAAAATAATTAAAAGTACATTGTCTTCACAGGAGTCTAAGATAAAACATAATGTACTTCTGAGACTAAATTTTTAAAAAAGAGTGCTTTTGGTTGTAGAAATTATATTTTAAGTACATGTTTAAGCATAGTCTCGTGTAAGTATCGCAGTGACGAGAAAGATCTTTAGCCTAGTTTAGTCTTCCTATCTCTCCCAATTCACTCTACTGGTGTGTGTACAGAGGGAGGAGGTAGATTAAATATGTCACAAGACTTGGATGACACTGATGTTATCCAACTGTTATCAGTTTGTACATTGAATGGCATTGTTCTGGGTTCATGACTTACTTACTGCAGTCAGAATTATTAATCACTGCGGAATTAATGTAACATAGAGATCAGAAAGAGGACAGCTGGACCAGAACAGGTTGAAGATCCTTGGAGACATTCTATCCGTGTCTCATATTGATATTTCTGTACTGAAAATGATTCTGACACTTCATTAAGAAAATATATATTTATACTGTATTTTGTACAGTATATTTTTCTCTGTCTTCAGTTATCTCCCTTATTCTGTAACTTATTTCAAATTCAGTAGTAATAAAACATCAATATTCACTTTTTAGTAATAAAAGAAAAAAAAGATAAAATAAATAAACACCTGTATTAATTTTCTTTTCTGATTTTTTTCAGTCAGCCAAGAAATCCACTACATTTATTTTTGGATTCCAGCTTTATGCTGGTTACATAATTTTAAAAAACATTTCCTTTTACACATATATTTTTATCACTTATGTCACAATAAATCATAATATTGAATATTCTAGTTTGTGTTGGAGCCGTCTCCCAGCTCATCATCAATCTCAGCGACCAGTGGAAGTCAGACTAAGCCAGCTGTGGACTTTGACCTCCCTGCCACAGGTGCAGAACGGGCATTCCAAGAGCTGTTTTCACTCCCTGTATCTGAGGTTCCTCTGCCAGGTAAAATGTTCTCACCGTCAACACATAAGAAAATATGGAATGGCATTGTGGAATATGAAATGAGTTTTCTGTGAAGGCGATATAATACAAGATGTGTTTAACAAAGAGAAATAAATCCAGCCCATGTCTGATTGTTTTTCTTCTGATATTATTATTATTATTATTATATTATTATTAGGGAACCCTCTACCAGGGCGACTGATAGATTTTAACGGATATTCACAGATATGTCTCTAGCTAGATAGATTGTCATTTTAAGCTCAAGTGACTTGACTTGAGACAATCTATCTAGCTAGAGACATATCTGTGAATATCCGTTAAAATCTATCAGTCGCCCTGGTAGAGGGTAATTATTAGATGTCTCCAGCACATGTTAACAGACGCAGAAAAATACATCTGTTGGTCTTCAGTTTTAACAAGAACAAGGATGTACTGAATAATTAACATGTAATGATTTCAAAAAACGGACACAAGGGTTTAACAAGTATTTGGGGGGAAAAAAAGATTTATTACTGTCACTTTGGTGGTTGGGGATTCTTGTGAAATGAAAAAACAAAACAGTTATTCTAGAAAATTAAATAATTTTGCATGCAAATGACAACACTTAATGGTGGTTATTTTTACATAAATTTTTTATTTAACATTATTTCAGACTGGAAGAGTGGGCGAAAGTGCGTGCTAATAGATAAAGGAAAGTCTATAACGTCCTCACTGGCTCATGGAAAGATGTACCTGACTAAAAGGTGTCCATTTTATATAACCTGGGGTTGATACTTAATACAATATTAGAGGCAGGGGTAAAGTAACTGCCTCTTTACTAAGTGTCTCTTAATGTATTTCTGTCTAACAATTAAAATACAATTGAAAAAAATAAATTGAAACTCAATTTCAGACAAAGACCTTGAAGATTTTGATTATGAAATATGTTTTACCAGGAGATAATCACTGAGTGATATATTTTCCAGTTTCCTTTGTTTTGAAAACTCCAGGAATCCAGAGGAACATATAAATATCCCTCTCTCAGAAATCACCAGACTTATCAAGGTAAGCATTTCTTTTTTATTTGAAGTGTCAGTTCAAATTTGGGGTCATGTATGGGTAATTTCTTGATGAAAATCAGTTGCTTTACCTTCATTGCAAATACATTGATACAGAAGGAAGCTAATTGTGGAACAGCAAGTGGAATGGTATTATTATTATTATTCAGTATAATTCATATTTATTTGATCATTAATTTATTTTGATTTTTAATAAAGTAGTGTTATTTAAATATTTTAAAATTTAACTTATTGTGGAACAGCAAAATAAAAGAAACTTGTATTAATTGTGCTTTTGATTAGTATTTATTGAATCATTTACTAGCATAACTTATGTAATAGTTATCTACTGGTATAAAAAAATTAATTTAATTTAATTTAATTAATCTCCAGGCCAAACCATTTTCCTGGATGCCAGGAAGTGGGATGTCTCTAGAGATAACTGTCAAAGACAAGGACAAGGTAATTTTATACATCTATATTATTATTATTATTATTATTATTATTATTATTATTATTATTATCTATCACCAGACTTAAACATGATGCCATGGCAAACCCACTGTTTTATTATTATTTTTGTATACTCAATATATTATTAAAATATGCAGTTAGTACCTACTTGTACTTTTAAAGAATTGCTGAAAAATAAACAACAACAACAACTATATATATATATATATATTTGTAAAAATTATTTTCAGCCGTATATATTTGGAGGAATATTACATCGAGATGCTGTCTATAAGAGCATCATCAAAACGGCCAAGGATGCCCATCTTGACTGGGCACTAGATGTCTCTGCAAACAAGACAAGCTCAGTTCTCAGTTTGAGCTCACTGAGAGCTGCAGAAGACCAATAAGGTAGCGATTTCTGTGCTGACCTAAAAATTGCCATATTCTCCACTGTTTATATTGACATGATGGCACGAATATTATGCCAATTTTAAGACCCTGTGAATCGGAATTTTTTTTCTTTTTTATATAATGAAACAAGATAATGTCAATGCTATGTTCCTCGATACGTGGCAATACACATACACATGTAGGTCTTGATAAACAATGATATCAGATTTCTTGTTTTGAAATTTCTGTTTTATTTCAGTTGCTGTCTGTTGAAGGTTTTACTGTTGCTTATTCAAGAGACCCTTCATATTTATATGGTCTGATGAATCATTTGAATCACAAATGTGATTGTATTAAGTCATTTTGATTGATATATGAACATGACTATCGTGTTGCAAAATTTTGAGATTTGATTTAATTGATCTCATAAACGGCTGTGATACTTATGAATTAATTACCTTTAAGTTCTCAATGTATTTGGTCGCTTTTTACTGTGTATTCTGAGTCAAGGTTAACTCAATGATTTAAAGGTATATTATAGATAAGAATAGAGAATTCAAGAGTTTTTTATTTGTCTGAATTAGCAAAAACTGATAAGTGGATAATGGCATTTTTACAAATAAAGCTAACTGCCTTTGAAAAGAGTTTGTTTCTATTACAAAATAAGTTGTATTGTGATAAAAATATGTGAAAGAATTTCATATGTTGTTTAGTTCAGTCATATCTTTGATTGTATTTGTATGTTATTTTTTAAATAGTATCTATTTCAATATGTCTTGTAATTCAGATAAACGCGATATTTGAAAGGGAAATGTATGCACATATAATTAACATAAGCAGGAAAAAAACTGAAGGTAGGGTGGCATTGCCCTGTTTGCTTTTATTATTTTAAATGCAGTTTTGGTTTTTCACTTCAAATTTACATCTAATATTAGTGATGTTATTCCAATGTTGTTAGTTATATTAAAAGTTATAGATATCTTTTCAATGCATAAAAAGTTTAGGAACTGAGAAATTGCTATATACTGTTTTATATATGCATAGACAAAATTACGAATATTATATCCAAGATATATATATGTAAGTAACATAAGATGATTTGACTATTTTTTGTGTGCATTTTATACGTATATAAATAACTGCCATATTTAATTTCACTTCAGCTGTTTATTAAAAATAAAAACGCTGCAGCATAACGAAAGAATGGCTTCTTTTATTTCTTTTAGAGAAATATATTTCGTCTTTTAGACAAAAAAAGTTACAGTCGTAATGCGCTTCTGACTTAAATCAGATGAACAAATGCTGATGGAAATCATTTAATTTGAAGCTAATTTGAAATTAGAACTTTGAATAGCTGAAACATAGTTGTAAACTGTACATAAAGTGACACAGTTTGCCCTCTAAAATACCAATACGCATCAGCGGGCCCCAACCCCACGCCAAGAGGGGGGTGGGGGTTTAGCTTCGCATCCGTGGACCCCCCTCCCCCCTTTTAAATAATCCTGGATCCGCCCCTGATACCCTAGTCACAATAAAGGCGGAATGAGCTAGAATGCCGTTGGAATGACAACTCAGTTTTTATATCTAGTAATATTCTTTTTTATTATTTAATAATTTCATCTGACTGAACCAATGTGTCTGTGTATTCATCCACCTCTTCATAGGTTGTCAGATAATAGTGATGATAATGATAAAAATAATTATTTAGATTTATAAAATAAAGAATTTTATATAATGAAATTTAAGATTGCCAGATATATGATGAAAAAGTGTTCAGTCCTTTCCAATAATAATCGTGATATAGTAAACATATTCCTATCCTTTCTGAAGTTACCGTTCCTGACCAAACATAATGCCGTTCACCAACAATGGCTGAGTATCTTAGGTGTGATTTCCTAAATGGCGGTCACAGGTTTCCAAAAGGTTGCTCAAGTACCAATCAAAGTGGGCTCATCCTCGATATGTTCGTGACCAGCTTCCATGGCTCCGGATATTTCGATCGTGTTAGATTGTGCTGGAAGCTGCGTCCTTTAATGTTAAGAAAGTTAGACAGTCTTGTCATTTTAGCTGGTCGCACAGAGAGTGTACTGATCGCCTCGAGGCGAGTGAGCGAGGCGCAAGTGGATCTTCAAACGGCATGGTAAGATAAAAATTATTTCTTCAGGTATTTTGAGATTTTAGAAGAAACATGGGTCATATGTGATGTGAGGGTGTGTTAATTTCGCTTAAAAGATACAAAATCGCATTTATTTTTAAGTTATCTTGTTTTGAAATAATTTGCTGTATCGCTCGATAGCGCCAAAAAGGATGTCATGGAAAATTTTCTATCGAATGTGTAAATCGTTGTCTTCTGAATTTTTCAAATGCAAACAACCTCGTATGCTAAAATTTAATTGTTGTTTGGCGTTTTTTAATGGTACATGTATGTGCTGGAGCTATGACGATGTTGAACACCCAAAGCCAATATAGAGGTGCATTTGACATGCTAAAAATAAAAATGAATGAATTCAAAGTTGTATTCAATTTCTAAAACAAGTGTGTATAACAAAAATCCACAACTGTCTCAAATTCAATTTAATTTTTAGTTTTTATCGTGTCTTTACATTATGTAAAGAGCCCTAAAAGGTAACGTATGTCCAGGTAACGTAAAGTTCCGGGTCATTTAATTTTAATGTTTATACCGCGTTCCGATATATTTTGTGGTGATTCAGTCATGGTAAACTATACTTGACGTAAGGATGTTTTTCATAAATATTTGAACTGTAAGTGATCGAAGAGGCTTTGCGTCATGGCTAATACTACGTAACGTATGTTCTCCACAAAATATTGTTAGAAAGTTTCATTTTGTCCTGGTACTTGGCGCAATACAAAACAGTGTTTTCTGTTGCTGACCTAAAAAAATATTGTGATTCTATGATACTTTGACATTTCTAATACAATGTTTGAATAACTAGTGGAATAATAGTTTATTTAATGCTTATTTTACAGTAGGTAAGGTGTATTTTCCCCGTATTTTTAATATTCAGTGACAAACCAACTAAAGTAGCTAAAAAACAATTAATTTCTCTATATACAGAAGTTTATCATAATTTTTACAACGTTATATTGTAGGAGATAAATCTGAGAACAAAATCAGTTATGATTGAATTTTCAAAGTTAGTAAAACGTTTCATAGGTAGACGTTTTGCATTTGTGACAGTAACGTATGTTCCTTTTTTGGGGCTAGACACTGAATTATTTTCTTATCATTCATGGTTCCGGGAGACTAAATCTTTGAGAGAAACTTCTTCATGTGGGAACCTAAAATAAGCAAAACATAGTTTGCAATATGTGCACTAAATATTTCAAGAGGATTCCTGTGATCTCATTTGCATTAAGTGTCCGAAAGGGACCTTTAAAAACCAGGATTAAGTAATTCGCACCTCACAACTAAAGTGTAGATTACATTTGTCACGGATGTAGATAATATCCTACAAGATTTTCCATGCGTTCAGATTTCGGTTTGTCGGTTGAAAAGTGATCGTACGGAGCCCTTTTAGTCTCATACCCCTATTCCACTCCCACTATGCATTCGACGAACCGCCAGGAGTTTGCAAATTTTAGCTATCGTGAGGAATCTTGGAATTTTGCACATTTCTGTTAGAAATCTTGACCCTGTAGAATTCAGTGACAACTTTGTTTCGATGAACTCAATAATATTCGTGGGATTCTACTTAAACGGCACGAATGTTGTCAAGAAACAGCTACGATTTGCAAGAATATATGCTCGTGACTTACGAATACTTAACGAATATTAGGATTCAGTTCAGAGAAAGCTACATGTACATGTAAGCATCTGCCGAATGCACCTGCGATTCTGGTAAGATTTAAAAGTAATATTAAGTATTCTTGAAATTTCAAGGAATCTTCCCTAATGACAAGTATAAAAGCTATCACTCTTGCTTTACGAAACCGTAGCCACACCGTTGTCAGATGAAGGCTTTTAGGATCCCTAGATGGAGGTAAAAAACATACGGAGGGATCAGTTTCGATATGTTACATGTAAGAATTAACAAAGATTTTCTGCATTCGGGAGTTCATGACTTAAATTTTGAATTTTAGCAATTCCTGAGCTGTCATTCTTTGCTAGTGGTTACAAAATGTTGAATTTGACCGAAAATTTCAAACTTTCTCTGGGAAGCTGTAATTTTGCGATGTGATAGCTACACCATCACAGTTTATCATTTCATAAAAAGGGAAACAGCAGCTGCCCTTTTTAGGGCACACAGGACAGTTGAACAGCTATACCCACCAAATCCAAGACGCGTTACCCTGGGTAATATATTTTGCACAAACTAATGAAAGTCTAATGGAATGTTTTCAGTTTTAGTTTAAATCATAAGGGGGTGTTGTCTCAATGCTTCAAAACTGGTTTGGAAGAATTTAATCCACATTTCATAATTAATAAAAATGGTGAATATGTGGGTCACGGTAACGTTATTGACGCGGGTACAAAAACTTTTTATAATCATGTAAATAATAACAATATTTTTGCTATTATCCATACACACTTCATTCATGAGGGGCACACCACTTTCACATGCTTTTAAAATGGAATTGACAAACACAGAGGAATAATGCACATATTTTATTTACTATAACTCTGTCATATGGGACACACACTGAACAAAGTTGATCTAAAGAATGTTCCAGATTGTAGTTTTTTATCAGAACTATTATTTTTTTATTATTATTTTAACACAATAAAGTTCAGTTAAATACAAAATTTAACAAAATGAAGTTCAGTGTAACACAAAGTTCATAATTATAACATTCTTCCTGACATATGTAGACCAATGGTGATATCTGTTCTGTGCTCACTAAGGCATCCACTCTTGGGATTCTGAAAAAAAATCACACAAAGAATCTGTTAACTCTGATAACGAACAATGGATAACCTAAGATCACAAATAGTTTATTGCTTATTCAAACAAAGTACAGTGCATTATGAGTGGCAAACTCGCATTACTGAGACACATTTTCTTCACCCATTTTCGGTGCTTCATTGCGTAACGTAAGTGTTGCTAGTAATCCATTATTGCTGTTTTTACAGACGGTTAAATTTTAAACGCACGGAATACAGTGTAGCAGCTTAATTTAAGACAAAACTAAAAAAAAGTAATTCAATTTCGATGATTGAGTTTTCGAGAACAAGAGAACATGAATACGGTATCACCGCGTCACCATGTTCAATATGACCTTTAGTCCCCCATGTGAAACAGACGCAAAACGAAAGTTCAGACGAAGTCACCCTACTTATAGAATGGTAAAAATCAATCGGTACACAAATATGTTGAAACAATTGAAGAAAAATTAAACGAAACTCATTATTTCTCACCTTCATACAAAGAAGATCCCAATAAACAATCCTGTGACGGTTAAATCGAGGGAATTACACCTGTGCCCTGCATCCTATCTCGACAGCGTCATTGCGTTATGCGTTATCAGAATGGGCCACCCGCCAGTTTGAGCTGGTTTTTTTAGTGTGCAAAAGAAGCCATTCGTGTGTAAGACGTCATCAGTTAGTGAGTATGGAAGAAGATCGCTATCGATGTATAATTTTCACGCGGCATTTTAAAGTCGTCTGATAAAAATCGATCTCTGAAGTTTCAGCGTTGCGAACGTTATATTGGGACGCGGTGAAGAAAAATCGACCTTGCTGAGCAATAAATGTGAAATTCTTAAGAAAACTGATATTATCTTGGATTTCGTGACACAAACTAACCGACATACTACTTTGGACGATTGAACAGTTTTAATACGGAAAGATAGGATTAGATGAAATTTTCATCGGGGTGGGACACCGCATGTATCGTAAGTTAAGCTAATTTTGTGATCATTTTTCAGTGACTTCAAATAAATTTTTATTTAAATAACAATTTGCACATTCTGTTTATTACATCTTCTTGCAGTAGATGTATTTCCTGCTTCAATAATCCATTCAAACCCTAAACAAACTGTTCTTAAATAGAGGTAGGGTCAAAATTCCACAAAAAAGGACGCCATTTTGAGGGTTATTTCGATATATTTTCTGCTTTTTCTATTTTTTTGCTTTTATAACAACATCCTCCTTGCTCATGCAGCTTCTTTGATTTGTTATTGAAACATACACAACGATGTCATGAGAATTTGGTTGGCTATCTAAATTTAAATAACATTCTTGTTATGGCCCCCCTGCAGTGCACCACTAGCAAAGAATGACTGTGAGAGATCGTGAAATCGGGACTAAATTTTGAACAGCTCAAAACCTTTGTCCCTATTTCACGATCTCTCAGGAATTACAAAATTGAATGAGAATAAATAAGATTCAGTTAAGGGCTTAAAGAATTTATCACGATTAAGGGAAAAACCGTGGGATATATTAATCCCTAGGGGCTCTTGGAATTCGCAGTCGGTAAGGAATACGGGTATCAGTGCAGTTGTGCACTTCGTTGATGATGGCTACGTTGTCGTTGCAGATCTCTACGATTTTTAGTGCTTATGTGGTCAAAATGAGGAAAGGCATATCGTGTATCAGATTTGTGCAAGTGAAATACACTTAAGTTATTAACAACGTTATAAGTACGCCGTATAGTACGGCTTTTGCATGGCAAATGTAATTTAGGTTCACTTAGTTATTTAGGTTTGTTAATCGAGGGGTCACATAGGCCATCTTTTTCCCATTATTTACATCAGGCGCCTTCCTTCAAACCCCTCAATCTGCTCCTAGTCTGTGTTGGTATACCAAGTCTCTGAAGCATGCAGAATTTCTCGGAGTGAAAGTGTCCTGTGTACCTGTACATGATCAATTCTTTCAATTCTTTTTTAAGCAGTTTCACTTTTATCCCCCCCCCCCTTCCATTGATCTGTGGTTCTTTTCCTCCACTCCAAATCTTGATTTACCTAATACCCTAGGCACACTGGAGGCGGTATGAGCTTTATGTACATTGCCGTCACATATTCAGGAATAGACTTACGTTGACATGGCTCCACAAATTTTTCATTAAAACAAAGTCTAACAACTGCCATAGACCAGTAGGTTTCGGTTAGATAATACCCGACATAATTAAAATCAAGTATGTTTTTCTTTTACTTTTTTGTGATATGAAAAGGTGCAGTTATTATATTTTAAGGAATCATTGACATAAAAATGTTGATATTTTATCCAAAGCCGGCTGTCTTTGTTTGATGAGGTCTTACAGATTTAGAAATATTATTAAAGTCAACAAAGTAAAATTAAACTTGAACTAAAGGCACTCCGAGAGCGCAGACCTCCGCAAAGGCAACGATTTTTGATTATTATTGATTATTGATCCTGATCACCACCAAAAACTAATCATCTCTTCCTTGGCCCACTTCTCACCGCTCCTAAAAATTTCATCAAAATTGGTACATAACTTTTTGAGTTATGTTGATGACAAGCAAATAAACAGACAGACAAACAGGGGTGAAAACATAACCTCCTTGGCGGAGGTAATGACTGAGCGAAAAAAGTTTTATCACAAGCAAATTTTTATGGAAATTACTTATGAACCTGATCATAGAATGTTCATGTAGTACCTTCTAGAACCAGGAGAGACTGTCAAATATTCACAACAGATATCTGAGATATTCTAAATACCAAAATTAAAATTAAACATGTTCGGTCTTTTGCTTTATTTTTGAGCATGGCACCGTGCATGACAAAACATAATGCCGTTCGTCACCAATGCCTGAATGACTTAAGTACCATTTCCTTAAAAAGCAGTTAAAGGTTTTCAAAGGATTGTTCAAGAATATTTTCGAGCATGATGCATTGCCTGTCAAAACATAATACCATTCATCACCAGTGTCTGAGTGTCTTAGGTGCCATTTCCTAAAAGGCAGGTAAAAGTTCCCAAAGGGTTGTTCAAGAAGCAATCAAAGCGGTCTCATCCCCGATATGTTCGTGATCAGTTTGTTAAAACCCAAACAGCCAATAGATAATTGGCTTCTCAACAGCTTAATTGTCAGCTTGTTATTGGCCTGTCAAAAGATACACTAGCTGACTGACGTCATAAACTGCTTAGTTGTGAAATAATTAGTGACATATATAATAAGATCATGATATCTGAGAAGGAAATGTCGGAAGTATCGCAAAATCTGAATTGCGTTTACCAGATTTTGCGTGAGTTGTGCTTCTTTTGTTAGGTACACATGCAAAACAAGCTTTCTTGAAGTTTCAAAAACAGGAATGTTTTTTATTGCAGCATATCTTTACTGAAGAAGTTTTTATTGGAAAATTGCAATCAGTTTACCATCCTCGACATCTGCAAAAATGTATATGAAGTCAGAAGCATTTAAGAATACGATCAGTTCTTATTGCGAAAGATTTGATTTTTCGTCTGACCATATTTCGGCAGAAATGCCTGATGTCACCTTCTTTGATTAGTAAATATAAAAAACCAAAGTCTACCAAAGTCTACCATACATAATGAAAAACATTTATTTAAATATTAGAAATCATTCCAGGAAAAGGACAAATGTAACCATGGTAATTAGTTAGGAGTTGGCTCATCTACGTGACATTCAGAAGAGGGTCTTGGCCGCTACATCGATATTTCTGAAGAGGGCGATCGTGTTTTTATTTATAAAATGTTTTATTCTCTAATGATACTATATATGTTGTAGCTTTGAAAGTCACACTTTGTAATCAAAAGGTGAGACCCCTCCTTTGGTAAAAAAAAACTGTCCAAAGATACCGGTAGGTGACTTCTTTGGTATATAAATATCGCTGAAAAGAGTTGTATTCTTATTAAAATGCCATTTTCCATCCACATCTTGAAGGGTTTCAAGTCCCAATCAATAAGATGAGAGCCACCCTTGATTATCATTTTTCGACTTGTGAAAAACTTGAACAATATAGGGACCTGCAGATTATTCTATTACGGCAACTGTCACAATAGCAAGACCCAAGACGCCTTTTCTTTTTTTCCTACTTACAGGTCGAACAGTATTTTTCTCAAGAGAACCAACGAAGAACTCAACACTACTGATGAGTAACAGATAGTGGTATTAACGTGAACTATGCCAAGAAGCGCGGAAGCAGTATAAAAGGCAACACGCGCTCTGCTCTGCGTCACTTGTAAGTGCTACTGCCGCACTTTTTTTCCTAAGAAAGATGGAAATCATCCGCCTGACTTTATGTGGGCTGATATTTCTTCACCCAACGCTAGAAAAAGGTCAATCTACTGGATTCACTCAGGATTCAACTAATCTTGGGATTTGGGCGCCTGGGAGACTGCGCAGGGAGTCACCATTTGCTTGGGATACAACACCAGAAGTAACTACCAAAGACGTGATGCAAGAGGCAACCACACAAGAGCCGCCCACTACTGAGCGGAGAATGCACGTGGGCGTCACACCAGAATCGCCCACTACTGAGGGGGGAGTGCACGTGGAAGCCACGCAGGAGTCATCCAGTCAAGAGGATATATTGCGGGAAAAACCGGACAACAGCAGTGAAACCTCTTCTTTCCCAGACGTAACTCTGACGCCGTATAGGTGGCTCTGTGCAGGGGAAGGTAAATACAGCATCAAGGTCCACTGCTACTGCGATCCTGTGTGTGTCCTGTATGGTGACTGCTGTTATGGGGTGACAGAGAATACGACTGTCTGCGCTGCCTCTGTCAGATTAAGAGGGACACACGCCGCAACGCAATCTGCAACGGTTCTTGGAACCAACGTGACGGAAACCCAAAGTGACTGCACCATGTCGACAGAATCCACTAACAAAACATCTTCGATAAGGGGAATAAAACTAGCAGACCCTGTGTCTATGTCCCTGGTACATAAAAGCTCCTGTAGAAGAAGTCCAACATTACATCGAACAAAACCACAAACCAGATTACCCTATGTGGATAATTTTGGACTAAGTTTTTGGATGGTGGACCGGTGCCCTTCGTCTTGGCAAGAAAAAGATAGTCGTATCAAGTGTACTGATATCTCAAATACTAGCCTCACAGAAGACGCGCTATTGTACCAGCCGGTCACCGACCCAGATACAATGATCACTTTCAAGAACAAGTACTGTGCAGCGTGTAATGGTATCAAGAACGGCGTGGAACCGTGGGGACTCGTCATCTATTCCACTAAGGCACTTCTTGCCGACATTGCAAATTGCAGCTCCTCGATTTGTGTTTTAAGGAAAATGAAAGATCGCAGAAGTAATGGTGTTTTCGTCCCAAAGCCGGAATGGAATTTAAGAACATGCTTCAGGGAAGATGAGGGCGATAGCTTCGGTCCTTGCAAGTTCAGTTTTGTCAATGGAAGCGTGCTTCGGTTATCTCGTCCACTTCCCCTGCACTCAGCTTTACGAGATGCCTGTATGGCGTACAACAACCCTGTTGTCGTGAGCAGTTTTGATGACAGTTACAAGAACTTCCACTGTATGGTGTGTTATCTGGGAGACTTTCTACCCTGTGAAGGTGAGTGATCCGTTTTACTATTAGAAACTTCATGTGCAAAATTTTTCAGAACATGCATTAATAATGGCATTTATATATACTGCCGTTATTGTACAGTTTACTGGTCTCCACCGTCATCTTACGATTTTAGAACCTTCTGAATAAAAAAGAGGTTTAGTTTTTCTTAGGATGACATTTTTGTTTTCTTGAGTTGTCGATTTGATATGTTTCCAAAGTAAATGGCACAGTTCGATTCCGTCTCAGTATCACAAAGAAACTGGATGAATGTTAATTTATATTGCCAAGGTTAATTTAATTAATGGTGTGCAGTATCTTTTGATTAAATTTATGTGTGTAACATTACTACAGATAGATGGAATTTTAATTCAATTAAGTTTTCATTTAAAATCCGGAAAAGAGAACAATTGATAGAAAATAGACGAAAAAACTGACATTGATTTACTGAGGGAATTGCGTTTTTTATATATATACTATTATGAAAGTCATTGGCTGTCCACCATACGGTATATTAGTTTTTGCATCTTGGGATTGAGCGTCACTGCAATGCATTTCACTTATGTACATGTATAGCATAAAATTAAAGTCAGTTATAACATAGGGAATTCTAAAGTGGTATCAAATCTTTAGGTCATCAAAAGTGGCATATTCTTTTTTTTTATTTTTATTACTGTAGTCATTTGTCTGTAATCTATAAAACCTGACTTTGCACCTAGATAGGTAACACGGTCGCAAAGAAAAAAGACCAGTTGAAAAACACGTAGCTATTCTTGTTTTCAAAGCTTACGTGTTCTCTAATTAATTCACAAAATTTTAATGTTATATTCAGATCAGAATTCCACACCGCCACCAGTAAGATTCTTCGGTCTCTCTCTCCGCGCCCTGTTGTACCTGGGAGACCAAGGCAAGGAACAGAGTGATGACGTCATGACTAGGGTGAGAAAAAGAACTGCAGTAATCATAATTATTCTAAGAATTATATGAAAATTATACCTAGATAAAATTGGATATTTTACTTGTTTAATTTTTGTCATTTAACGTTTGTCATTAGTCATTCTGATGTAATTATTCTGCATTGTCATCATTTTACCCGGCTTCGTGGATGTAAACTGCCGCCCCAAATCGTAAAAAGAAGCATGTAGAACTAAACACGTGCCTTTTTCCAGCCTGTAGATCAGCAGCTAGTGTGCCCCCCTGGTTTTGTTCCTGATGCCCAGGACTGCCGCGCCCTTTTTTACAATCTCACTGTCGTACGGTCGATCGTTTCCTTACATTTTGAACCATGTTGCTGGGTTCCAACACCCAGGGATGGCTGTAGAGGTATCAGAACTGATCATCATTTGGTAACCGTACTGATAGCTGCGCAGGCACTTTTTTATACCTGCAGTCAAAAATACGGCGCTGACAACACGTCCATCATCTTTGTCGTTAAAGCAATAGTCACTCTTCAAGTGAGACTGGCCGACTACGAGGAAGGCCGCGACCTTTTCCTCCAAGTACAAGCAAAGATGGAAAATAGCCTGCGATACGTTCAGTTGGAGATATCCGGAAGGCCAGTGGGCATACGCTCAGGATCGTTCTCTGCCTGCATGAAGAACCCCACGATCCAAAGCTCCGTGACGCCATTTGATGGAGCGTCCACGCTCTCAACCCCGAGGCAGAGCCAAGCAAACAGTCATGTCGGTAATGTTGGAATTTTGGTGTTCATTGTGATGGTGGCAGCGGAGTGGGATTTTTATATGTAGCTGTGGGTATGAGCGTGAAATGAAAAAATGGGGTTGGGTACTTCTGTGGTTTATCAATCCAAACATGGATATCTTTGAAGATAAAAGTTTTTAAAAGTTTTTAATTGTTGTGAAGTGAATTTAGGTTTTTTTATTATTGTTGAGTTTTTATATTGAAGCAGTGACAGTTTTACTGTTCATCCAAATTAAGCTCAAGTAGTTGTGTAGACTCTATAAACTCTGCCAACAAGATTTTATTTTTTCCTTTGTTGATTTGTTAGTTAACATCCTGACACAAAAAAAGTTGTGAACAAATTCTGATAAAATTTTCAGTACAAGTCAAAATGGACATACTTAGGATCGATTAGAGGGCTATTTAATTTGGGTTATCAATGTGCTCATCTGTATTCAGTTACACATATACTAGTGCCCCATACTGCTAATAAAAGCCAGATAAGTAATGGCAAATCAGTATAGAAATTCTCGGTTG
The DNA here is from genome assembly GCF_051362555.1 of Lingula anatina. NCBI lineage: Eukaryota > Metazoa > Brachiopoda > Lingulata > Lingulida > Lingulidae > Lingula > Lingula anatina. The sequence continues at coordinate 714,325 of NC_141772.1, forward strand.
ACATGACAGGAAAGTGTATAGAATTAACCAGAGACATATCTGTGAATATCTGTTGAAAAATCACTCTGTTGTAGTGGTAGAGGGTAGCAGATTACCTTTGGTTCACTTCTTGATTTGCTGTTTAAACAGTCACAGGTCTTGTGATGCATATTTGGTATTATAAAACATGTAGTAAATTGATCTTTGAGAAACACTACTTGTAGCAAACACTTTCTTAATCGTGATATCGTAATCAATGTGATAAATAAAAATTTGACGTTGTACTTGTGCAAAGGTCGACAATTTGAAAAGGGCTGTATGTTTATTTAATGTTCACGAATGCATGTTATTTTCTCCAAAACAGACAATTTTTACGGATCGTACCATCTAAATTATGTTGAGTATCGATATATGATTAGTCGACTGTTTGACGCTTGGTGTCAGGTAAAGTTCAAGTTGCCAGTAGGCTATCTAGATTACATAACTTTCACTAAATTCAAGATAAATTATAGTAAGAGTTAAACATTATATTATTACACGCAATGCTTTAAATGATTTATTGTTTGTCGATGTTAAAGCCTATATTACATTTTTGCCACGAGCGCCGTACGATTAAATCGTACACGATATTCATTGCGATTTTTTTTCATTGACATCGCTCGTGACTTCGGGCTTCGGCGAATATTTTTACATTACTTGCGGACGTCAGTGTCATTTCTCCGACATGATTTTGAAACCAAGTAGGAAATACCCTTTTCTTTCTTCTTTTTTGTTAAAAAAATGGGACCACGGAACCCTTTTCGCCTTCCGTGCGGTTTCTTGAAGAGCGATAAGGTCTGTCCGGAAAATACGCTTAGAACTGAACATGCCATTCTGTTTTTGCGAGTATAAAATATTTGGAATTTTATAGACCAAAGTGTCTCAAGGATATTACTTATAGGTCCGCTAACTTGTATTCTTTTCCGTTAGGTCATGATTTGAACGCTTAGACTGGGACTTTTTTCCTAACAGTTTGGGGAGCTAACCTTGTACGTTACTATCATAGAAAGCAAGGAGAGGGCTAGTGAGTACTGCTCAGAAACCAAGCCCGTCTTATCAAAAACGTCAAGGTCAAATTAGCCTCATAACCGGCAATATAGGCCTTCCTATTGGTCAGAATGTATAAATTGTTCCAAAAGGACAAAAAATTATGCTTTTTTTACTGACGACTTACAAAAAATTGGTACATTTAGTGTGGTAAGCGGTTTTCAATATTTATTAATTTAGACAATTATTGGCAAAATCTATAAGCAGAAATTACGCTCGCAATTATGGAACTGTTGTGAAACGACACACAACTGCAAATGTATGCAAGTGAATAACACTGGGTTTTACTTATCTTTACTATTGTAAAGCCTTCTAAAATGACCAAAGGTGGAAGGGAAACGGGTTCAACAACAGGCTCAACCATTATGACACTCACTGCAAGTCCACCGAACATTGCCCTTACGGGAACTGCACAATACCATCTACGATAACGTTACGACCGGCGGGCTTGTTATTTTTACAATTTGTCGAAAGTTTTAGCTCGACAAAATCGGAGAGCCCACATTGGCCGTGAATCCGCACGATTTCGCAAGGCCAGCAACTGACTCCGCCCAGACGCCGCATGAAAAGGGATTTACAAGAAGTACGGGGGGGTGTATGTAATGTACGGACACCGCATAGTAAATGTAATCTAGGCTTAAAATTAGTAATTCACGCAATTTCACATGTAATGCTATATTCTTATTATATTCTATATTTTATATCCTAGAATTCGGAAACTTAATTTTATATGTTGTGAATGAATAATTTTGTAAATCTGTCATATTGTAATGCAAGAAAAATACGATTACCATTTTTTAAAAATCGCAAAGGCAAAAAAATTCAATTAAAATTTAATTAAGTAGAATTTTGAAAGTTATTAAGTGCAGCTATATAAATAATTTTGTTAGGATGGGAATTAAAATCCTGTTGTACAAAAATTGTATTTTGGAAATGATTGTCTCAAACATTGGGTTAGTTTTTTATTTATAGTACTTACACTCTGGACGCTTATAATTTTGAATTCATGGTCAATTTAAAAAAATGTTATTCATCTCATGTTGGGTTTGGCAAAAATAAAAATTAATAATCGGTTTTAACTAGCCTTCAACCAATTAACCTTATATTGCGTTCGTCATTTTATTTCATTAATTAAAGTACTGAGAGGAGTGGAAAAATACATTTTAGAGGGCAATTTATTCTGATAAAGCAAGAAACGGTCGCAAAGAAATTAGTGTTGAAATTGACAGAATAGAATGAGAGATCTTTAAATGCTAAAAATAATTTTTTTCAAGTCCAATTGTTCAAGAACTTTAAATATAAAATTGCCTATCATCAGTTTATTTCAACCCTGTTCCCAGTTACTTAGTATCTGCCTCTGGGCCGGTTCACTATAGTCTACCATTTTTTTCACGGAAAGAGTCGTCAAAAGCGTCTGGAAATCAAGTGAAAGTCGACAAATACCGAAACTTGGCATTTCAGCATTACACATACGCTGTCAACTTTTGATATGATAGTCTTTAGTATTTTAATTAAAATTTTATTCTCATGTAGTTGCTGACCGGGATTAGCCCGGGCTCGGTAGCTCAGTTGGTAAGAGCAGTCGCACGGTTTGCCAGAGTCCCGGGTTCGAGTGTTTCCTCCCCCCAAATAGCTACACTTATATGTGTCAATATTATTCGGAAATAAAGTCCCGAGCGTATTTAACATAATCAGCACTTCCTATATCTGAGAGGAGTACCGGTAAACTGCAGGCTGTGCTTTTTATCACAGAAACAGATGCAAAATGTTCAAATTACGTATATTGGCAAATGATTCCCTGTTCATACTTGTCTTTAAAAGAACAAATCTAAAGGAATCTGTTAAGCTGAACCTGTCGCAGTAGGGGCGATCATTTTCTTTTTCCGTCTCAAGAGGGCGCTATAGTACGGCCTGGTGTGTCCAATATGGCAAAACTGCTAAGATGAAGGCTTATAAGCATGGAGCGGACCATAAAAGGTGTATAGTAAATCCAATGTTTTTGACTGAGAAATTTCAAATTAAAGTGTTGTCATTAGTATTATCTTGATATAATGTTGTTTTAAAGAAACAAAATACTTTAAAATGATAATCCAACATTGAATGAAAAAATTATTGCATAAAAAATGAAACAACATTGAATGAAAAAAAGGATATTGCATGAAATTTGAAACAACATTGAATAAAAGAAATATTGCATAAAAAATGAAAGAACATTGAATTTAAAGAATAATTTATTGCATGAAAACAATGAAATAACATTGAATGAAAAAAAAAAAAAAACAATTGCATGAGAAAACCGAAGCAACATTGAATGAAAAAAATGTGCATTAAAAAATGAAACAACATTGGATGAAAAAAAAAAAAGAATATTGCATAAAATTTTGAAACATTGAACAACAAAACTTTTAATTGAATTAAAAGTATATTAATTGAATATTGCAACACATCACATGCCATACCTATCCTATATACATCAAACTTAATTTCGAGTGTAGATAATTTAAAAATCCCAGATGAGACAAAATCGATACTCTTTATTGATGTACCGGATTTTAAGTTAACGACATGTGTTGTGAAACGCCGAGAGAGGGACTCGGGGTGGAATAACATAGGAAGACGAATGTGAATGCGATCTAAGACCTAAAATAATAAATAATAATATATTTCCAACGTACGCACAGCTAATTGTTGACAAAATCTACTAATATCTTCCCAATATAAGTCATTAAAAATGTTATAACACATTTGCACGGTAACGTATGAGTGATATATATAACATCATAGGTCGCATTCAACGATCTTCTCACTTTAATGTACGATCTCAACTACCGCATTGACTCACCCCCAGAGGAGGCAATGCACCGGTTACTTCTTACACATTGGCTATACAAGTCCTAAATACAACATAAGCAAGTCTTAGCACCACTTACAAAGTATTCTAACACATACGTGACATATAGAGGCTAGTCGTAAATCTCACGTTAAATTAAATCTAAACAATGAAATAAAAACTACAGCTAGTATGATAAATCAGTGCACTAAGATACGGCGAGCACGCCGCACGCGACACGGCAATGCAAACCTAACCACAACCGCACTCGCGTCTACTAGTGACCCATTACAAACATGACCTGAGAAGTATAACTTAATAGCCTGAGCGCCTTTGTTCTAGCAAAAGCAAAGTTATCCATTGAAATATTGAACAAAACGCTTAAAAATCATTCCCATTAGAACAGTGTAAAAGACAACGCACATACTTTACTAACGAAAGTAGAAAACGCAAAGTTACGACTTACCTGGAGTGATAACATCATGAAAGTTTTGAAAAAAATTAGGCAACTGACGTGAAGCGCATTTCTCATAAAATCTGCCAAGTCGCTAACTATGCTATACCACTCAAGTATCTTTTAACTTATTCTAAACAATATATTAGTAACTAAACGTAATTTATAAATGACAATGTACATTTTACATTTGCGCCTTTCACTAAAATGGAGCGGAATCATTGCGTAACATATCCATTTCACTAAAAGTAAGTAAAAGCAACATTCTTATACACCTGTAAATAGCAAAGCTATAATTATAACTGTCGGCAAATACATCTTGTGTATGACTTACTTGGTATCTAGCGTTAACTTGGTTCTCTACTAAAATCTGGAGACTCGATCAAAAATACGCCGATGTAACAGGAATGGAAGCTAGGAACCGTAGTCCGTTCCCCATTTTATTGTACATGTGACACTTTTCCCATATATACTGAACAGTATTGAACAGTAGACTTACCTGGAGTGATAACATCATGAAAGTTTTGAAAAAAATTAGGCAGCGAATGTACTTTTTATATATTGAAAGCCTTCACAAGAAATGTGACCATTTTAGCGAAACTCTACAGGTGTGATACAGAAAGTATGTTAACTTAAGTGTTAATTGTATGGTTTGGGTGTGCAACTGTAGAGAAAAAAATGAGAGGGTCGCAAATAAAACAGTCTATCACGAGTGACAGCTGTCATCCTGCTAACGCCTTTTAATTTTTTACCAATCAACTCCAGGGAATAAAAATATATTTAAGATATTTAGTTTGATGAGGCATGAAATAGAGCAAAAGAAATTGTTTTATATAGAAATATTAATTGCCAGATAGACAGAATAGAATGGAAGGGTTTTAGAAGACGCAGAAGATGCTAGAAAGAAAATGAAATCAGTAGGCTCAAGGACAAAATTACGGTGTCCAAGGTAGGCTTGAGGCTCTTGGATTTCAGTCGCACTGTCTCAGAGAACATCAGGGCATGAAGAACACCAATCACAATCACACCTACAGCATTTCAACAGAAATTGAGCTAGCTATAGGCTATGGTAGTACTCAGTGCTCAAAACACAAATCACAACCGCACCTACAGCATTTCAACTGACATTACGTACATATGGCAGCACTCAGTGTTGAAACCCATAGAAAAAATTGCTAGTCGGGTATCTGAAGCGCTTGTTTTAACTCGGTCAGACGTCCACAGGTGTAAACAAACAGCAGGAGGTGCTCTTTGTATTAAACAGCTCGCACACACCCCCTACTTGACTTTACAAAGTGACCTCAGACCTGAACGAGAGAGATAAACCAGTGCTCATCGCTATCTTCTGCAGTGCGTTCAGACACAGCAAGAGACCCAAACTATCCACATTATACCGTGGCAGCAAGTGACCTTAAGAAGCGTTGATTAAGACACAGCTCCATCTACACCAGTGCCAAGAGATTACTAGCAGGGTTAGAGTGGACGAGAGGGTCAGAGACATAAAAATGAGTTTAAGAATAATTGTTCATTTACCGATATCGCAATTTGACTTAGGCTTCAATCGGCCTTGGTTTTCGCTCCGTGTCTGAACGCACGTAAATCCTGCACCTTGGACCGTCATAATATCTACCTACAGTGTTGAGGTAGATACATAGGACGCTTGACACCCTGGCTCAGGTGACTGCCACGCCCCCCTCGGGCCACCGCTACCCAACGCTACACCTGGCCTAGTAGACAGCACTGTCACAAGCTTCAGAAGTTGTCTCACAGCTCGAGAAGATGTATCTGGTTCTGATGGTCGGTCTGGTCCTGGTTGGGGCGACGCTGGGACAGGCACCAATACCGTGCAGTGAGTTAATCGCCTCTTTTCTTCCAAAGAATTACTAAGGCGGCCTCGTCGGGGCTAAATTTCCGTTGATTCGATTCGTTCCATATAACGGTAGTGAGTGGCCGTATTTAATTAGATTTTACTTTTAAAATAATGTTTAGTAGATAAAATATCGTGTATAATGAATCACACTGCCACATTTGGATGCAGCGGTGCGTATTTGTAATTTTAAAATCTTAAAAAAGGGGGAAAATTTGTTATAATGATGTAAAATCCTTTAGTATGAAATCAGCTGTTTATTTTACTGTGTTCTGTACGTTTTTTTTTTTTTTCATTTTCACCCAGAGAGTCCACCTCAGTGGTCAGCCAATAGGCTCAGGGTAAGTCATTTTTTCTCTTCTATTTTTCCCTAGACAGCCAAGTTTAACCCCAATATTGTTTTAAAATACGCGCGTTTGAGGTGGACACTATGTTCAAGCTGTGTCTGGAGAGGACGGTATGTTCCTGCACCTCTTCCGGGAGAACAGTCTTAAGTGACATTTGTCTACTCTGATGGAATGAAATAAACATCTATGAGCGTTTTATTTTTTATTTATTTTATTTATTTATTTATTTTAGCGAGGGGGGGGTCCGCCATTTTGTTTTAAGGGCGAGGGAGAGGGGGGGATATCTTTTAACAGAGTACACGTACCCATACCACCGCCAAGGAGGCTCTGTCTGTGTGTCTGTTAGATAGCAATATCATGGAAATAGTTGTGGGCGGATTATGGTGAATTTTTCAGCTTTAGGAAAGAGGGGGGAGGCAAGTAACAAACTCTTAGGTTTTGGTGGTAAGCCATTGATAATTAATAAATTTACCAAGTCTGTGTTTCTGTTGGAAATATCATGCAAAACGTTATAGAGGGATTTTGATGTAAATGTCAGTAGGCCCACAGATCAGAAATTAGGTAAACTTAAAATTATGAAATAAATCAAAAATGAAAATTGATTAACTTGAGTTAATCAATTAATTATGTGAATTTAGCTTACTGGTTAAACAGTTAATTGATGAATAATTGATAATAATACCAATTGGGCTACCTTGGCGGTGGTCTGCACTCTGCGAGTGCCTTTCTAGTCTTTAAGTTAACCTCAGTGGGATTTCTCTTGCAGTATGACTTTGTGGAGAAGGTGGTGAGAAAGGAACGATACCACCACGACGCTGTGTACATGAGAACGCGAAAGACGGAAGAGATTGACGAGGCAGAGTCGAAGGAGTTCTACGAGATATTCCGCTTTTATGCTCAGGTAACTGGGTAATTGATTGCTACTTACGGTGTTTCTCTCTCTTCTTCTCTCTTTCTCGCTTTCGCAGATACACATACACACACACATACACACACACACACACAAACACACAAACACACACACACACAGACAGAGAGGGAGAGAGAGAGAAAGAGAGGAAGAGAACTTCTTGTAGCCCTAATAATCCCTTTGTTGCTTCTTAAATCTTTCTATGTCACTTTTAATACATTATGGCGCCTGTTTTATTTATTTATTTATTATTTTTTTTTTGTCATTCTTTCGCAACCACTTAAGGAAAAATATTGACAAATACATGTATTTGTAACGGAACACAACATACAAAGTGCCCTCTGTTATCAAGTAAACCCTCGTATACAGCACAATACTTATTTCCTTGTTTTGGTTATTGTAGCGCAAACAATACATCATCAATCTGAAGACCAAGGTGTGTAATACCACCACCCTCACCCATGACTTCCCGGTGTACGAGGTGTCCCCAGGGGATAGGTTCCTGGGAGAGTACGTCATCGGGTCCACGGCAGCCCCTGACCAGGGGGTCACCATACAGGAGTGGGGAGGGGTGACGACCCAAGGAAGTGAGTGTAGCGAACACATACATTGATATACATGTACGTAGGCTGGTGCACGCTCTTGTCGTACGCACGCACGCTCGCAAAGCATGCACACACACACACCTGACATACTCACACAAACTTTCTCACACACACACACACACACACACACACACATCACACACACACACTCAAGTTTTCAATATTTTTAATCTGATTGTTTTTTATTATTATCACAGCCAGGTTCGCCGGCGCATGGACGTTGAGTGACTGCATTCTGGTCAAACATGGCTACTTCAGTAACATCACCGGGCCGCTGGAGGAGTCATCGTAAGTCCACGCGCAATGGGAAGCGGCCAAAGTTGCCGAAATTCTCGCGATTTAGCATAAAATCAATCCCCGCTTTATTCTATCTCGGATGATCTCAGTAATGTTGTTAAATGTTGTATTAGCGGACCGTGTGGTAAAAGAGAAAGTGAACGTCAACTATCCTCATGTTACATATCTTAGGGGAGAGGAGTGGGGGGAGGGGACGGTTGGTGCATGACTTACTTGTTCATCACGGAAAGTTTTCCCTAGCTTAATTTTGTTGACAAACATAGAGAACGGAGCGAGACTGAAAAGAAGTCTGCTTTCGGCAGTATTCGCTCCCTTGATAATTATTCATAACATTGTTTATGCATAAATGGAGCTTCCACTTAAAATTGCAGCAAATCTTTTTGTAAACGTGTTTCTTGTTTCGGTAACCACGGTTTCATTCCTGTTTTTCAGTTACTTTGACGTCACTCTGGGTCTGGATCCAGACGTTTTCATCCAGCCGGCCAACTGCGTGGGATAAATTCAGGAAGTTACAGATAGATAGCGAGAACCGTCGAATTCATGAGCTACAAATACATGACATGCAGTTGATTTTCTTTGAAGGCAACAGACAATGAAAGTTGTGAATTTGTCCAATTCTGTACTTAAATACTTAAAAAAAACACTGCAGACCCTTTCAGCCAGTGAAAATAATTATTGAATCTTATTTGATTATCTTATTACATTTTAAGAGTTTAATAAAATGGTTATAATAACAGTAACATATATTTTGCTTTTTGCGCCTCTTTTTTATTTTCGTATAAGAAATTTTGAATAGAAACGAGTTTAGCAAGCCTTTACACCAGGACCCTATCCAAACTTTTTGACCTGAACTCTTTCATATTGAACTCGTCACAATACAATACAATACAATACAATACAATACAATACAATACAATACAATGCTGAGTGTCTCCCAAGCACTGAATGAAGCCATCTGGAGCTTATCTTTTGACCGGCTGGTTCAAATGGTAGAGAGCTCGCCTCCAGTGCAGAAGGTCGTGGGTTCAATCCCCGGCCGGGTCATACCAAAGACCATTGTAAAATAGTGCCTACTGTCTCCTTGCTCAGCACTCAGCATATAAAGTTTGAAGTAGTGAACAAAGCCAGTACTGTTATATGACTGGTAACAGAGGGCCATGTGGAAGATAAGCTTCCGCTTAACATGTTCACCCTCTTTAAATAAAGTTCAAAATAAAAAAAATAAAATTAAAATATTTTATTTACTGAACGGTTATAACAATTGGGTTTTTATGTCCACAGATAGGTGTCCGTAATCCACTGTTTTTTTTTCTTTTTCGAAAACATGACCGTTACTTCTTTGCGACCAACGCGATATTAATGCTTTTTAGTATATCCTAAGGAACAAAAGTATGTATAAGAATTAAAACAATATGCCAATAGATAACTATCTCCTGTATAATAATTTTTGTCCTACACAGTGTCTACTCTTGAGATGACCTTCATGAAAGTGGTCAGAGAGTAATGAAAGTAAGTCGTAGGGGATATTTGTCTTTGCCACTCGGTAATCATTCGTATTAATTAAAATAAATTAAAACAGCGTCTCGGTCTTTTGGAGCGCAGAGACATTTGGCATAGCTGTCGAAGAAGATATCAAAGTTCGACACCCATAGTTGCCTTCTGATCAGATCTCATTTTACTAACTGCACCCACGTCTGAATGATGTGTTTGTCTCCGTTATATCTGAGAATATTCGACAGATCAGTAATCAATCTGTATTAATGGCGCGTCCTGAACGAACCTGTCACGCGTTATGGTAATTAAGTAGAGATGTTGGTATGAGGAATTTAATGAACAACGGGACTTTGTAGACCAGAAATGAACCGAGACGCACACGGTGCAGGCAGGGGTGATAAGATTTGGAGGAGGGGAGGGCGTCGATCAATTCGGCTGAGACAAAGAGCCAGCAGGACGAAGGGTGTGGCCTTGACCACTACTTGTATCTCCGTCCCTCTGGGTCTTTGAAGTAATTTTATCTGTTTTTGACACCGAGCGATATGGTTTTCTGAGATATTGACGATTTCATAGCCTGTCTATTACGTAAGAGTTGCCAAAACGGAGGCTCTAGATAGAAATGTTGACGGTCACTCTTTACTCAAAAGCTGTACCTGAAAGGTCTGGCTGTGTGACTCCGGTTTACCCCACAATATTGCAAATAATCATTGAAAAAAGCAAATGATTTCGTTCGAAATTCGAAGTGTTTCGGGAATATTATAAATGGAATTTTTGGCAATAAGGAACTTGTTGAGAACTTGTGTAAGGGAGCGTGTAGTGTAATTACATGGTAGGATCTCTCCGAGAGTCAAGACACAGACTGAATCGCTAAATATACCTCTTGTTGTAAAAAGGGCCACACAGGTTAAAGTATTACGGAGAGAGACAATGAACGAAAGCAATGAAATGGTCTTTTAAGAGGTCTACTAACAAAAGGTCTCCCATAGTAAATATTAGTAAATATACGGTAGATAAAGGTGCAGTCAGATTGTATGCTGCACTGCCTTGCTTCATCTGACGACCTAATCTGGATCCACAGACACTGCAGTACTGACTGGCACAAATCATGAACCCTCCCCCCCTCTCTCTCTCACTCTCTTTCTCTCTTTCTCTCTCTCTCTCTCTCTCCCCCCCCCCCCCGGGAATTTACAAAGGAGTTTACACTATCGTGAGAAAAGACAGCCTAGATACATATACAAATTTACAAAGGTGTATGCAGGAAATTATATTATAAAACAAGATGTGATTATGTAAAAAATTCTCTGCAATTATTTCACTACACTTTCGTATGATGGGGACAATGTCAGTTATCGGGTATTGTTGTTTTCAGGCGTCTACAAGGCTATTGTTTTGAAATATTTTCATCGTGTGTAGTAAGCAGACCAGCAGACAAGCACATTGCGCCACTTTGCAGGTTACGTGTCCAAACTGATCACATGAAATAAACCAAGCATGACGGTTGTATAACTTAGGCCCCATTCAGAATAGAGGACTAACTAGTGCGAGGGTCAAATATGGCGATCCACTACAAAGCTTGTCGTCTAATCCGCTAATAGACACTGTATAGATATCCCGTGGGGAAGAATTCAAGTGGGTAGGCAATACTTGACCCTCGCAGTAGTTAGTCCCCTATTCTGAATGGGGCCTTAGATCCTTCATACATGTACCTTATTAGCTGTAAAAAGACTTCATCTGCCATTCCTCACGTGGGCAATAGGAACTGAATAACGATACCGGTGCTTTGAAAAGATTTATCACAATCACAGTATTGATCTTTATTTCAGTTTATTAAGTTAAATAACTTTTACGCAATAGTCTTTAAAGAAGGCGCATATGCCCAAAGATAGGGCGTTTTGTATGTGTAGATATATATTTTAGTTGATCTATATAGATGTATATTTAATGAACTCAACTTATGAAACCACTGAAAAGATGACACGATGGACGCTGTTCATTTAAGCCCCCTTTACACTGGACGGCGTCCTTTCTGCGTCCAGCAGTACGGTCCCATTTGAGAGTTGAAAAATTATAATACTTTACGTGCCAACAACTGGCCGATCATTGAGCATTCATTCTGATACAAAATCAATGCTCGTGCCTCCTTATTAAGACCACAGTGATGCCAAATTTCATGGTCGCAGAAAGGACGCCGTCCAGTGTAAAGGGGGTATTAGTGGCATAGAATGTGCCCCGAGTTTCGAAGTACAGTAGGAATAGATGTTCGTGATTTGAACTAAGAAGAGTTACACCTTACAGTTACTGTAGTTATACATTTATTGGTTCATTCATTTATTTATTTGGTGTCAAAATCCCAAACGATCCCTTTTAAATAACTCCGAACAGTGAAGATAGAAAGAAAATACTTTGTTTTTTATTTTTTCTCAAGTTTCGAGACAACAGCCGTTGCACTTTGACGGAAAGTGGAAAATTAACGCTAGCGTGGCTTGGCGGATACCGGATACATGCCAGATACTTCGCGGATTCTTGGCGGTTATACATGGCTAATTATTGGCGGATACTTTGCGGATTCAGCCAACATATGTCACCAGAGTGGGAGGAAAGAATATACCGAGGTCTGCTATTTTACTAGATATCCCACATGCTTGGAAGCGTACTCTCCAACATAAGACCTCGTAATGTTCGCGTTGGTGAAGGGAGGGGGGCCAAAAATATAAATATTTCAAATTACCCCTTGATTCCCTGTGTTTGTCCTTATGCCCTATTTCACACAGACCACGAATCCCACGAATCGTCAGGAATTGACAAATTTCAGGATTCGTGGTTGAATCGTAATCAGTTCGTAAAGTTCTTAACAGATTCGTATATTATTCGTAGTCAGTTCTTGCAATTCTTGATCAATCACGAACTGATTATCGTGGGATTCGTGGTCTGTGTGAAATAGGGGCATTATATATGTGTGTATGAATGTCGCCGTCCGATGTCTTTTATTTCTTTATCATACTAATTACAACACGTTTATAGAAGGTACAAAATTAGCTTTATTGAATACATCTCCGTATAAACAAACATGAATAACGATGAATGTGTCGAATGAGCTATAATGTAAGTTTAGGTTGGAACTTCAAAATCACGAAGTTTTCGGCAGTGTTCGGGAGTCTTCGGGAAAAAGTAGAAGTCAACTCTCGGGTTCCTCTGTTGGAAATAGATGTGCTGTTGATGATGTCTTGTGTTGTCATGGCAACGGGTGATATGATCCAGTCAGAGTATATACGTGTTACAGTCTAGGGTATCATCTCATGACTAAAATAAAAAAAGAAATGAAGTTGAGTTATTTCTATTCATAGATATATTTCGTTGTTGTAAATGTTGGAGGAAATACATAAAATGCTAGGGAAAATAAACGACTTTTTCTGTAAAAAAACATACACTTATTCCTTCTCTTTTTCTCACTGTACCACCAATGGAAGTGTGGGTCAAAGAGAAAGCGGTGGACAGCGATCACATCTAAGAGTAACAGGGGTTTAAACTAGATAATTCAATAGCAGGAGAGGAAGAAACACCCAAACATAAACCAAACTATCTTTGATGTAAATAACAGAGCATAAAACAGTTGAATACAAATAAACAAAAAAGAAGATAAAACACTGCACCTTTAATAGTATTTGCCAAAACCGTAGCTGCGGCGAGCGTATCCCAGTCCATAAAGGTTGCGACCGTAGTTAAGGCCGTAGCTGCGTCTTCCATAGCCGTAACCGGCGTAGGCACGACGTCCGTAGCCGCCATAGCCGGCGTAGCTTCTGCGGTAGCCTCCGAGGCCGCTGCCAGTGACGGGAATACCCTCGCTATAGCTGGTGCCTCTGTTGTAGCCGTTGGGGAAATAGAGAACTCTGCCACTGCCGTCTGGGGCTGGGTAGTGCTTAGTGCCTGGGACGGCGGCGGCGAAAGCCACGATGGCGAGGAGGACGACGGCTTTAAGCATCATCTTGGTACGGGAGGTGTGCGACTCTGTCAAGTAAAGAATTAAACGCGGTGATGAGGGCGTCCGTTCGGGTTTTATATCCATTTGGTTGTGATGAATTCGCGTGAGTTTTCGTTTTAATTAATGCTACTAAACGTGTTTAAGATGGAAATATGTTATTCACGATCCCAATGAATAACGGAACGGTCACAAGGACAGGGCGTCTATTGTTTATTAAGATTTAATTGTGTTTAATTTATTCGCCTGGACATCTTCTTTCGGTTAAAATGTAGTTAGGCTTTAAATCGCACTGTCCACTGTTGTGTCATTGACACGCCAGCATACCGTAGGACTAACTAAATTATCATTGTCCATTTAGCCATCTCCAGTTCATTTGTCAGGGTATGATGTGCTTAAAATGTTAATATAAAGTGTCGTTTGTCCTTAGGTAAATCCACGAGGAATTGATGTGACCTTTGGGGTGATTTCTCATTGATTAAGTCACGCTCAGAAACAGGCCTTGTGGTAATGATAATTTATTAAGTTCTGAATGATACTCATAGTAGGATACATCTGTACTTTCCCTATACTAAGGTTCATACATATTCGATGTACATATGGTATAATATAGTATATACATATTAAGTATGGGCACAATATTATCATATATATTTTATGCACTTGTATGTAATTTGTCATGTATACACTTACACCTTATTTGCGTTCTTTATGCAATAGCACTTAGTTAATACAGAAATATAACGGTAAGTACCGGCAGGGAATCATATCGGATATAATTCCCTGGCACCGGTAACTAAAAGTTTCACTTTTCAGCCCAGTCTAGGCCTTAACGACTTATTACATGTGCTTGAAATGCCGCCGCAACATTTTATCAAGTAAAACTACATGTAAATCCAGTAAAATCTGACACATTGTTCACATTGCGCGTTGCTTTTTACTCCAGACTCGTATTTGTTTAAAATGCACAGAGCATCACGGGGGCACGCGACATGGCATGCAGCGCGTCATCATTGCATCACTCCAACTGCTTTATTTCATCACTCTTCTCTTCCCTCATTGCTTGATTTTCTGACTCCTCTTATCAGGCTAAATCATTGCCAACCACCGTCCAATGGAAGTTATAACGGGGATGATATATGGACTGGTCACGCATGGAATCTCATTTTAGACATGGTTGTGAAAGAGGTACTCTGTACGGACGTCCCCTCTCCGATTGACATTTGACCCCGACATAAGGTGCAAGGAAACTCGTTCTTCGCTGCCCGCTTGTTTCTTTGCAGTACTGGTGCATTTTCTCTGTTTACTGTCTTTCCAAATGTCGGAGAAATCCGGGGATATGTTTTGCAGATTCACTAAACACCGTTTATGTAGTACAGAGGACAATAGTTAATCCATTACTTTTTGCCCGAAAAATGAAACTGAAACGTACTACTGTCTGTTATTTTTTTATTGTGGTTACTGTATAAAAAATACGAGGAAATACGTGTCTTTACAAGTAACAAGTTTTTCCTACTTATCATAATTTTTCAATTGCCGTGGATCATTACATTACACGTGTAAATTAAAGTAAGGACAATGACATGCAGTGTTTTGAAGACCCTTAAAAGTGGTTAACCCCGAACGCTAACTACCCTGAGAAAATGTTTTTTTCAACACTTATTGATATTTTGGCGCACCAAAGTCATAAAATGGCTGCAAGTCACACTTAGTGTGCTGTTCAACGTGGCGACGCATGCAGCCCAAATGACCACTATTGTCATCCCAGACTCATCATTTATGACGACATTGACTGCTGCAACAAAACCACTTTACACCGAAACCTGTCCTCAGGTGTAAGACCAATACATAAGTCTCGTTAAAATGGGGAGAAATGCATACTAACCATTGGTTTTAAAAGATCAAACATTAAAAATAAAACTAAAAAAAGAAATTAGAGATTTTTGTATTTTTATAAGACACTTGCAATATTTCATGAAAGCATCTATTTCTGTCTTGTCTTAGTCGAAGTACTGGTGGACTAAGATTTTGTTATAAAAGTTTAGATTTTCTATATAGAAATGCAATTAATGTTATCTGCACTAAGCATTTTCCGGTAATTGGAAATTTCATTGGCATGTTTTTTTTGTTTTTTTTTCTATTTTTTTTTTTTTTTTTAGTAATTTATCATTTAAGGCAGTAGATGCATGTTTTAGCATATTGAATTTTCATTTTCATGTTGTAGACAGCCCTGGAAAGTATGTGAAGCGCTGTTTTCAAATAAATTTTTATTATTACCATTATTAACGCCAGCGTTTAAATTGAGATATTTGTTTAGATGTCTTTTCTTTATCTGATCATATATTTATTCATTTTGGTTCACATGCAGAGAAAGGTTGTTTACATCTAGTAAATATAGTATTTTATTTATACACTGACAAACACACCAGGTGAGTTCTTTTATCTTTGAAGCACTTTTTTACAAAGAGGTAAGAAATTAGCTTCGGGCGTGTCATGTTAACCATTTCAGATAGAATCAAGATATTTTCAGGTATGATAGTTTGATGGCGTGCGATGTAAAAAAAGATATCTCAGATTTTTAGACCTTTTGTTCAGGGACAGGAAAAATACACTAAAGTAAAGTCTATGATCTCACAATTTTGGCGATAAAATCTAAACTACCTTTTGATAGAACATTTTGTGTTACATCTTTTAAGTTCCATATCAGCAGCCAATAGGGACCAGGGAGTTCTTGAAACCGAAAGTTTTACCCCCACATGAATGCTGCCGTTACATCATCTATGAGATCGTTGAACGCGAGTTCTAGAAAAAATGTGTTATTATATTTTGTATACTAGTTGTGCACAGAGACAGTGGTTTTGTGATTACATTGGAAGGCATTAACCGTCCTTCAATAAAACCAAATGAGAAACGGGCATGCCATTTTAAAATGAAAAATAAATCAAGTCAAACACGAAATGATGCTTCATGTCTTGGTTCACGCAAAGCCATTACAAAGTGACGGGTATAAAACCCAAACGGACTCCCTCATCACCGCGTTTAGTCCTTACTTTGACCGAGCCGCACACCTTCCGTACCAAGATGATGCTTAAAGCCGTCGTCCTCCTGGCCATCGTGGCTTTCGCCGCCGCCGTCCCAGGCACCAAATACTATCCAGCCCCAGACGGCAGTGGAAGAATCCTTTACTTCCCCAACGGCTACGTGAGCGGCAACTACGCAGGAGGTATCCCAGTGTCTGGCTATGGTGCTCTCCCAGCCTCCAGACCAGTCGTCGCTCCACGCAGAAGCTATGTCCGCCCCAGCTATTCCGGCTATGGTTACGGCAGACGCAGCTACGGTTACCGTCGTGGTGGACTTTACGGCTTGTACGGACGTCGCAGCTACGGTGGATATTATTAAAGGTATGGAATTTTGACTTCTTATTTAATTTTTTCCGCTTATTTTTTCTCATTCATTCTCGTCAACTGGTAATTTTGGGAACAGGGGCAATGATAGACATGTTTTTAAAACTCTTTTTCGTTAAGTCTCTGTTAACCTTATTTTAATGCAAGTTGAGCCTTTGATAACGTAAAAAGAACCCAAAATTCAAAAAGAAGTATATAGTTGCATCTATCAATTGTGATATCGTCGATACTATTGAGAAGATATAAAATAAAAATGGTTTTATAATTTTGCCATTCTAGCCGCAGTTAGATACAGCATCTACCAATAGTGCCACCAAGTCCCAACCTGTAGTTTTACCTGGGCTTTATTACCTGTTACCATGACAACATCTGCCGGACGCTACCAACAGCAAAGGGGTTATTTGCTTTTACGGCCAATCTGAGAATGAACTTTTTATGCTCTTGAGGTGGACTTTTGTGATCAACACCATTGATTTCACAGTAGAATCGCTTTACCTCTCTGTTTTTAATTTAAACCTGTTCAATAAAGCCTTTACTTTATATATGTTTTGCAGTCAGTTTTGTATTAAGGGTAACTTTTTTCTTTAAATTTCAACATATGAAGTATATGATTGATTGATGCCGGTAGACTCGAGCAACATTTTGATAGAAAACCCCCCAGTTACGGCCTGAGCTTTAAAAATCGTCAGCGTTTCAGTAGAAAAGTGTATAATCTTCAGTTTGGATGAGAGACAGTTATCCATCTTTCTTCAGAGTGCAGATGTCCGTGGAAAAATGACTGTCTTAAGATTTGACCCCCATTTGGCTTAACCGCCTTTTTCTATAAAAAAAAATAATATCTTGATTTGAGTACGTATACGTATTCGTGCATCGTGCTTAGAATGGTTTTATAAACATAATTGCTATTTTTATGGTGCATTACTTATAAAATCAATTTTACTAAATGACTCACATGCATTAAAACAAATGTTTTTGTAAAAAAACAAACAAAAAATAGTCTATAGCGTGACGACAATATTGAGGACAATTCGCAGACGATCCTTCCACTTTGCTACTTTGGAATGGTACTGCTTGTTACCTGTGACATAAAATAAGTTACCACGGCAACACAAAAATAAAACCTGCTTCTGATAAAACGCGGTTCAACTGCTGTCATACTTGTACGTTCCTGCTTTGTTTTTAACGTTGCAAAACTGAAAACAGTTGTTTCCCAGAGTTTGTAAGTACCCGGTAGATGTCAAGTCTGTATGCCTTCCTTCTCAATCTGAGCTATAGTCACGTCTCACAGCCGTGCTTCATCCTGTTTAAAGACACTTAATGTGTCTCTCTTCACCTGTGTATCTGCACGTGCCCGTCCCTGGTGCCCTTAATCAATTCGCTCCCTAACTACCAAACCGCAGTTTCATTTTGCTTTTTATTTGCTATCTTGAAATTAAAACCTGACTCAATGATTGGATTTTAGCGTGCTGTTTGTATATTATTACTACTTTGAGTGCCATTTTTGTAATTTGCATAATTTTACTACCAATCGCTATTTGAATGTATTTAAGGTTTAGTGTGAAGTTTTTTATTTGAAATGACACTGGTCACACTAAGTAATTGCAATAGTCGGATTCCCTGAATTATCACATTTTGTGGCAAAATGGTATGCCGGCCTATGTGCCTTCTGACAGGTGCCAGTGTCTAGCAATTTTGACACCTCGACTCAAGATTTTAATGTTCCGGCGTACCAAAACTAAAAAAAGTAGTGTCGTGAAATTTTCAGTATATATTAAAAACATAATTTTCCTAAAATATCCCCAAATGCCAAAGACTGTTGAAGTAACATAACTCTGATTTTTTTATTTATAGATTAATTAATTTATTATTATTAATATCTTTATTTTTAGCCACCCAATGTATTTTTCCAGCACAAGTGTGTTGAACTCTTTCCCTATCTTCTCTAACACAATCACTTTGGTAATGTCCGAAATAAAAAGTTAACCAGTGCTGCACACTGCAGTGTTAGTATGCATTTGCTATTTTACCAACATGGTATTTATGGTTAAAATGCAGGATGATAATGCAAGTTAGCTCAGTCTCGTAAAACCTGCTCTTAAGTTTTGTGGAAGAAGTCATTTGCACAACAATTTCGTTTTGCTTTTTCCTTCTGCTTTAATTTCTAAGACGCCATTCCCAGCCTCACCGAGTTTCAACTTTATTGTAAGAAGGCCAGCTCCACCTCACGCGGATTCTCGCACGTTCTCTCACCACCAACTACCCCCTCTGATATCAGGGACCTCCTAAAATACTAAATTACTGTTAGCGCCCCCTGTGAGCGGAGAAAGGTGACATGCTGGGTGATTTCCATGTAGAAAAATGATTTCCCGAAATTTCAGCAAATTCACCTTTAACACCGAGCAATGTTGCGCATGAGTTTTGTATTCACATGACATGAATTCAGGGTAATAATCGTCTTAATGCATTAATACATACAAGTTAAACCCCCCCCCCCCCCCAAAAAAAAAAAAAATATATATATATATATATATATATTGTACCTACTCAGTCCTCTCCTAAAGGCCATTTATGGTGCTAAATTTACAATTAAATCATTTTTTGTAAGAATTATTTTACCTATGCGACTTTTTTTACGCATCGGTTTCTCTTTTTAGCTGGTTTAAGTGTATGTGGGAACCATGAAGTGTAGATTTAAAATATCGTAGCCCTGACATTAGAATTTTCACGCGATGTGAATATTACTTTTTTAAAAGCACGAAACCTTGTCTAGCTTCAAAAAGAATGACAGATATCAACTTTTTAGTTTTGAGCTTTTCGGAATAATTGTAGTGGTAAGTGTGTGAAAGGTGACGTGAGTTAAAGTAGATTTCGTCCTGTCTTTCCTGGACAAAAAACCACGGAAAACCCTGTTATGTAAAACGGAGAGAAGCAGCCCCGTTGTCGTTGATCACGTCAGCCGTATTTCTTGAATTCCGATTTTTACCTTTAACATTAGATCGCTCCTTTCTCTTAGCGCAGCTCGAGTAAAATAACCATGGTGATAATGAAAGCTGAGGTGTCGTACCTTCTTTTATGGTCGAGACAGCGCAATCACTCACGAATTAATAGCAGTGTCATCTGGAGGGGTTAGCATTTCTTTTCCATTTAAGAATAACACGCATTAAGATTTAGCACCAGAGAGAATGGTGAGGGAAGGAGACATCGCCGAAGATTCATTACTTCGTATTAAAGCATGACAGGGAGCACCAAAGGCAATGCATTTCATCACGAAGTTTAGTGGCAAAAAAAACGTGACTTTAGAGGGCAACACGCACCAAGACTCGGATAATTTAGCGTAACTCCTCTGTTACCATTAACTATCCACGCAGCGTGCTGGCTGTGTGGAAACCGTGTTTTTTTTTTAATTGTATATTTAAAAAAATCTTTTTCGTGTACGTCTACATTCTTATTTGCATTATTGTGAGGGAAATGGATAATGAAAGAAGGCAATCCTAAAGACTAGTACTGGTTCATCTTTGTTGAGCTTGTTCAGCTGTAGCCGTTTTGTGATTACATGTACATCTTGGAACTTTTAAACTTTATTATGAGATCTTAACCTTTACGGTAGACTTCATCACCCTTAACAGTGTACTTAACTGTATATTACGAACAGACGGACAGCACCCATCATAATGAATTTTAAATCATCTCAAATAAAAAAACGAGTCTTAAGGAATGTAATTGCATGGCTTCTTCACATTAATAAAATATAAAAGAAAATGTTTTTTTACCTGCCTGTACAGCTCCGCGAAAATCACGCGACATCACCATAAGATGTCAGGTTAATAGTAGAAGGAAGATCATCTTTATGTAAATCCAGAGCGTTTAGAAGCCTGAGACACAATATACTATTTTTCTGAAATATATGGCAAATTCCATTTGTTTACTGAGTATTTTTAAAGATTTTTTCCCCCATGCAAATGTGCAATGAGAGCTGGTGATGGTTTCTCTGGTGACGGTTCATATATCTACGTGACGAAACACCACCCTCTGCGTCACGTGACTTACTTCTTTATTTTCCTCAGATGAATGCGCTGTATAGTTGTTGGAGTGAAACGGGTGAATTATTGACGCAATGCAATTTCCATTAAAATGGGTTTTGGTCGCGATATCGGTACTTTTCCTTTAAGGTTGCGTTCTTCGCCATAAATGAGACTCAAATCCAGGGCGATCTCTGGAATTTGCTAAAATTCATTCCTTTTAATATTTTTAAACATATGTTTGAGATCAGTTATAATCCATGCCTTCAGGAGTTTCCATCGCGGACACAAAATTTCAAAATTTCACGATTTTTTAACAGCTTCTCTGGTTTTAAGTGTGCTGAAGTTCGGTTTACTTGAGTCAAATCATAATAATCACTTATAGATTTCCATTTATTACGATTAAAAAATGGCAAGTTTTGTCGTTAACGGTGACACTTCATATTTTGAGATATATTTTTTCATTTTTCAAATGACTTTCCCATGCGTTTGGGGTATAATAAGATTTAAGATTACACACATAAACCACGGGGCGACTTCTTCATCATCACAGGTCTTACAGTGACTGTCTGTTTTCAGTTTCTCATTTAGAAGATGACTTTACCCTGATACTGGAGAAGTAGTAATGACCCTCCAAGCGTCTGTTGCCGTAGATTGTAGTCACAGTAAACATTCTGATCCAGCGGAAGTGGAGAGATGGCAGCGCTATTGTTTTTTTGACAACAAACATTTTATATTATCACACTGTTTTCTTTTATTTTGAGATACACTAACCACTCTCCACTGTGCTGATAAAAAACGTACAATGACAACAATACCATCAAACTTTTTAACGCCCTGGTTTTCACTGAAGGACATTATATTTGGGCAATAACAATACAGAGGGGGGGTCGGGAGAGGATTAAATAATTTGATATCCCATGACTCTATTTGTACACAATTAATACTTCCCTTAATTTTTTAAGGATATGCCTGTTCATTTCATTTGTAAATAATATTTTAATATTTCTACATATATTGAGTGTTAAAATATCACACACACTGAATGATGTCTGTTTGTCGATATTTTTCCTATTTCGCGGTGTTACTTTAGACATTTGTCAAAAAAGAAAAATCATCTAAAGCTATTTTCATTCATAGAACATTGGTATCCATGGTTTCTTCTTAAAAAATGCCACAAAACACTTAAAGATTTAAGATTTGCTCACACAAATAAAAATATGTAATATTCGGTATTTTATTACATTTTATTTATGGACACGCTGTCAGTGTAATTTTGGAATAGAAAGACGCTCAACAATACCTTAAGAATGAGCAATTCATTTTCAGAATGGTGTGGTAAAGCCGTGACCTTGCAATTTGCATATTTTATAATTTTTTTTTTTATATTATTATTATTATTATTATTATTTTTGAAAGGAACCCCTGTTATCCACCGTGGTACATTGAAATGGTAAATAAAAACATAAACAATGTACGTTACCTTTTATGGTCACGTCATTGCGGTACTTGCCAGTACCTCGTTCAACGCCCTTTTTCCTAAATACTTAAAGACACAGATTGTTTTTATTACAATTCAAAATATGGAATGTCGTGTGCAGTTAAATTAAATCTGCTTTAAAACTGCCATATTGAATATTTGGACCTAAATAAAAAGACAAGAACATTAGAAATTTCTTTCGGGTCTTCATCACGACGGTAGGAGTTTTTAAAATGTCAAGTAAATTTAAAAAAAGCTTCTTAAATTTTTCTTTTAATTTAAGTGGAGAAGGCTATGTTAAAATAGCACGTTATCAATGAAATGCCATCTAAATCCATCTAAAACTTGACTTTTTGCGATAATGTTCTCAAGAAGGCAACCCTACGTGGCCCGTAATATGCAAGCAAATTTTCTCTCTATTCATATGGTAGTGTCTGGGGTTAATAATTTCTCACCAAAGCTTTCCTTTGGACTTTTTATCTGCCATTTCATAATAGTCTTATTAACCATGAAAGAGCAACTGACTTGACATTTTACCCAGAATTTTCTCCCAGTCATACGTTAACTAAAACTCAATGGTCACCAACACGCAAACCCGTCATAACCCGACGGGTATAAAACCCCGATTAAACGGCGTCTCATCACTGCGTCTAGTCCACAACTTGACCAAGCAGCACAAAAATCCGTTCCAAGATGATGCTTAAAGCCGTCGTCGTCCTCGCCATCGTGGCTTTCGCCGCCGCCGTCCCAGGCACCAAATACTACCCAGCCCCAGACGGCAGTGGAAGACTTCTCTACTTCCCCCGTGGCTACGTGAGCGGTGACTATAGAGGGGGTATTCCAGTCAATAACCTTGGTTACGGTGGCTACCGCGGTGGATACGGCGGATACAGTGGATACGGTGGATACGGAGTTGGCAGTTACGCCGGATATGGTTACGGCAAAGGCGTCTACGGATTGGGATATGGGCGTGGTCTTTATGGACTCGGTTACTTGAACCGTGGATACGGCCTTAAGGGCTAAAGGTATGAACTTTTTGCCTACCTTTTATTTCTTTACCTCTATGTTCTGTTGCTTTTAACGTTCATTCTGTTACAAGAAATATACTAGAAGTTTCTTTTTGTAAGTATGCGACTTACATGATTTTTTTTCTGGAATTCTTAATGTCACCAGGTGATTTGTTATAACCAAGAGGTTTGTAAATTAGAGGTTAGAGAGTAGATTTTGCGTTCTATGTATTAGACAAGATGGAAAAGCCAGGTACCATTTTTAATTTTTTATTTCTCGACTTATGAGGATCTCAGACAAATATGAACAATACTGGAAAAATGAGCGATTGATTTTTTTTCTGATGTGGCGTCATTGAGGAGACGCTGTGCCTGTTCTTCTCTAACTTTCAACTTTTCTCAACAAACTTGTGTTGTAAGTTAACACATGCCTCCATTAGAAGTGATATGGAAAGTCGCGTGGAGTTAAGTTAAAGCTGTTTTAAAACGCAGTTACACTGTAACCAGATGTAGTGATGACCATTAGTGACTGGTCAGAAAAACAAAGTGAAAAGTAATTGTTAACAGGGAATACAATAACTTTCTTTCCTTTTTGACGGCTCATGCCTGTTGTTGAAATAAAAATAACTGATTCTTTTAGAATTTTCATAAAACTTTTCTTCGTCCATCTTGTCTAGATATCATTTAAGCCAATTCTTTGAATTTTTTCTGTCGATTTACCTTCCTCGATGTCTACATTCAGTTTGATCACTATTGGTATTTACCTATATTTGTTTATTTGACAAATACGTCAGGGAGAAAAATGTAAAAAAAGAGGAAAAGTAGGCAACATTAGTGTACATATATTATGTTTATGAAAACATTTTATCATTAATTCTTTTAATATGAAACAATCACAACATGGTGAAAGAATATAACCTGTTTGTGAGTTTTACACAGTATATAGAGATATCAGCATTCCTAATGAATATTCTAATATTTTTTTTGTTTTTTCAGCCTTCAGATGAGAGTGCCTCCGCCAATAGTAACGCCAGTTCCAACCTGTAGTTTAACCTAAGCTTTATCACCTGTTACCATGACAATATATGACGTCAACAACAACAACCCTGA
This sequence comes from Lingula anatina, assembly GCF_051362555.1. Lineage (NCBI taxonomy): Eukaryota > Metazoa > Brachiopoda > Lingulata > Lingulida > Lingulidae > Lingula > Lingula anatina. The sequence continues at coordinate 739,190 of NC_141772.1, forward strand.
GATCGTCGATAGAGGTCGCTTCATATAATAAACTGCATACTTGGTATTGAGGCGGCAGGTTTCATCATTCACTTAATACTGAATTTCCTGATTGTTTTAATGGACTTATGATCAATAAATTCCATTTATCATTCTGGATATTCCGCAGTCTGTTTTATTTTCCCCCTTTATATACGGCATTGTTACTCTGTGGGATGCACTAATACTACAGGCCTGTGGCCAGCAATTCTAAAATGAAGTTCTCCTTATGAGAAAGTGAACCATTTTACCCCTTATTCGTTAGCCTACTTTGGGAATCGACAGATCCAAGATATTTTTTTTTATTCAGAGGGGAACAATTATTTACTATGGCTTTTTTTTTTTTTTTTTTTTGACAAAATTCGATTCTCCGCTAACACAATGAAAAGAAACAACAAGACAACAAGAACTACTTTTAAACGCGCATTAATTTTCTTTCAACAAGTATCTACCCTGTACTTTAAAATCTCCCATCCTTTCAGACACGTCTCATAGATAATTCTAGTTAAAACATTAAGTTAAAGGCCGGAGACAGCACAAATAATATACTTTATGATTAAGAAAGAGATGAACTTAAAAAAATATTAGACAACGCAGATACTTGACTGATGAAGAGAGAGGAAAACTAAAAACTGGAGGAAAAAAAAACGAACACGCACGTTTATTCTCTCCACAATAAATAGAACGCTCAGAGAAATTGACCGTTACATTTTCTTTCAGAAACATTTACTGGCTGACAATTCCCTTGAGTTTCTGAAATTAAGAAAAGGGGGAAATGTTTAGAAGATAAGAATGCTATAAAATTAAGATTCTTAAACTGAGCTGACTTTTTTCTTGAAACAAAATCCTTCGCTACTGGCCTACGGCACTTTAATGATCAGATAGCGATCGTATTAAAAAATACTATTCAAAGCCACTAGAAAACCCAAGATAATAAGATAACAAAAATAAGACTAAAAAGATTACATTTCACTTTTTACAAGACAAATAATAATGATAATAATAATAAGCATATTGAAAACTTACCATCAGTTTGCTGAAAACATCCATGAAAGATGGGCGCACGCTTTCTGGGAGACCTGAAAAGATTTGACTTGTTTATTATTTAGGCCAATAACATTATTATTATTATTTATTTCGAAGGAATGTTATATATCTCTGGTGAATGAAAATGAATACATATAAATATATATCATAGGCGCATGAAAGGCATTCGGAGATATTCATTTGTCCACACGAGATTAGAAATGAGGAAGCCATATAAAGGATCCCACAGAAAAGAATCCAGGAAGGGAGAAAAAAATGACATTAACAAAGAGAGAGGGAGAGAGAGATATTTCGTATTCCTATTCATATTCAGGCCCTTAGGGGAAGGGGACGGCGTTGATACAAAAGAGCCGCCATTTGATCCTGATTCAAAAATAATCTGATTGGGTTCTACATGTACCGGTATGCATTTTTCAAATTGGGTCAGGTACGGGTTAAAAGGTTTTTTCAAGATAAACAACTCCCTTTGAAATTGCTGCCCCCAAACCTTAAAAGAATACACGAAAATGTAGTCCCAGAATATTTTTATGAGCATCATTACCAATAGTGAAGAATGTGGCAGTGAGCAAGATTCTATTGTATTCTTTACCACACGCCACAAAAATCATGCATGAACCGTATTCGGAACACTACTGAAAGCATCATGAAAGCACTTACTCATGAGGACAGACTTGACTGTCTGAGGTCCCTGAGCCTGCAGATAGGTCACAGTGGCAGCCATGCCCTCCTCTGCCTTGGCTTCCAGACCGACGAAGAAGTCCTGTGTAGCCTGAGGGAGCGACGTGAATTCGGCAGACGTGAGATCAGCCTTCAACTTGGCGGCCATGTTCTTCAACCAGGCGTCGTACTTGGAGAGATCTTTAGACACGACCTGTGAATGAATTAGGGCGCATAGGCAAATATTTTTTAATTAAGTAGTGTTTTTAAGATTTTTTTCAAATAATGGGAAAGTGTTATAGGATATGCGATGTTGATGAGATCTTTGGCAACAACTGTTATTGTGACGGCCTTACACTCATGGTAATATTTAAGAGTTCTTTTCTTTAGGCTTATATAATTTGTTCAAGCCCCAACTCTTTAAATAGATAATCTTTTACTTAAGAGGAATCAATTTCACTCTGTGTCAACGAGATGTCTGACGTCACAAATCTGACCTATTTGTCCTTGTATAAATGTCACTCACGTCTTTCAATCCAGAGAGAGCTGCTTTAACCTTCTGTTGAAGGGCATCGGGAAGAGCTGGAAAATGAATACAATCCGTCAGGAAATCTGGTCTTGAGACTTATTTGTAATTCATAAATTTATCCTTTGCTTCAGATATTTTACCATGAATTATTGCATATTTATGGTTATTTAGAGCAATCTACTATTGGGAATTTTGCACGGTTATTGATTTAAATTTTAACTTCTTGTATAATTTTACCCAAAGACGATCTGTCTTTTTTACAGTAAATCATAACGTCTAACCATCACACAACACCAGACCAGTCTAAGAACATTTCTACCAACATACCAGTATATCCAAATATATTAATTTTCATACGTTGTACCCCAGCCCAACACGCATACTATTCCAGCCCTACTGACTTACTCTTTGCGTACTCAACGATCTTATTCTTTACGCTTTCGGTGAAGAACTCGGCGACCTTGTTGTTGTTCACGGCGTCCTTAAGTCCCTGGAAGAGAGCCTTGCCTTTATCAGAGAGCTTCTGGTAGACGGGGTGGTTCTCAAAGTCCGAGATGTGGCTGAGCAGGGAAGGAAGGTCGCGACGGATGGCGGTCAGCTCCTCGTAGTCAGAGTAGACGTTTCTTAGGTGGTCCAGAGCGACGGCCTCGCTGGAAAATTTTACGTTTATTTGTTTAACTTAGACTTAGAAGACAAAAGTAGGCCTATTTGTATCGTTTCACAAGATATACATACTTTCATATTTCAAATTTTACTTCATTGAAACTAATCATTTTATAAGGTTCTAGCACTTTCACTCTATTGAATAAAAGCATGAAAGAGCCAATGCCTTGCCTTAGCTTTCAACAACTCTATGTCACACGGAGACACGGCATAGTGCAACCAAGCTGTGAGACCGCACCCTTACGATTATTTCCTATGTGGGACTCTAGAAATCCTGCAGGACTCTACAGGACTCTATAGAAATTCCACCGGACGTCCTGTTGGATTCCCATCTAGACTATATATATATATGGATTTGCGCCAATTTACTTTAGGACGTCCTATGGAAAATTAAGCACATTTTCTCGAATGTGAAGTTTTGTTTACTTACGCGCCACGTTTTCCGAGAGCAGCAGTGGCTCCAGCGGTGATGAGGCCGGTTGCGATATTACTGAGCACATCCGGGGCAACTTCTACCACCTTGTTGAGGGTCTCCTTACCGATATCTCCGATGGCGCCAATGACAGCTGGGGCCACTTTGTCCTTAACGAGGTTGAAAGCGTCGGTGGCGACGTCGCCAATGCCCTTGCCTATACCTTCAAAGACGTCTTTCACGTCACCAATGAAATCGGCGTCGTTTGGCCGTACGGCCAATGCAATCACGGCGGCAACAAACAAGATCTTGAACATGATGGTTTCTGAAATTTTGGAATCAGTTATTTCAGAATCTATGCTCTGTTTAAATCTTAGGCTTGCGCATCAGCCATAGTCAGATTTCAGAAAAAATATAATGGATGCCTGAGAGCCTTTATCAAGATGATGCTAAAATATGGTGTTTACCTATACACCTTGTTGACGTAAAACTTTGGAATGTTGGAATGAATTTTCTTAAATGTCCCCAAATATCAAACCGTTCAATTCAAGGATAAGTAAGTCCTTATGAAAAGAACACCTACCTTCTGTTGGGGAGAGCTCTACGAAAGTGTTAAATGTAGCAATTTCGTGGCTTATATACAGGACCAGATGATTAGGCCGCAATCGTGGGTTTCTCAGTCGACAGTCATGACCTGTGGATTATTGGGACTGCGCCCCAGTGACAATCCGCTTACACGTGCAACACCATGAAGTGACCACGATATGCGGTGCATTGCTTAGGGGCCATTCCCACACCCTATCGTACGAACTGTGGATCAATCTATGTCCGAGGGGATTGCAATCAAGTTACATGTCTGTCTTACTGAAGCTGCTAGGGGGTAATTAATTAATTATCGTTTAGCAGCTTCAGTGGGCGTGCCAGATATCTATGCCGCTTAAGCTGAAAGCAATTTAGCGAGAAACCCTTCGGAGATGGGTCGATCCTGCTAGATCGAACTAGGTATGGGAACCCAGTCTTAGCATGCTTTATAATATTAAATATGTAATATACCCCTACCCTCAAGATAATGATAACGAAATGTGTCCATTTACCATGAGCGCCTTTATGAAACGATTCAACATACGATTATGCAAGTTTTCCCATCCGTAGATTCTATAATTCCGCGGTGTAGCCATATTAGTGAATAACAAAGGTAGCAAGGGGGGGGGGGGGGGGGGGGTGTCCGGTTGTGACAAAAAAGTAAAATCCGGCTTCTCCATTTTAGCATTTGAATGCTATTGGATACGTTTGCCAGCACACACCATGTTCTACAGCAAAGGTTCTTCAAACAACATCGGCGAAAACAATGTCATCAGTTTATTAGGGACAAAAAATCTAGAACGGAACTAGACAGCATAGGAGTCCGCTACGACAAGTGGTTTATAAACAACTCTTCTTGTCCTTGAGTATATGCTAACTGAACTGTTTGTGTACCAGGAATATTTAGGGGTGAGAAATATGGTCCATCATTCAACTGAAAAAAAAAAAACAATTTTTGGCCAAGTTATCGAACTTAAGAAAAATTAAATATAAGAAAACAAAAATCAAATTCAATTCACCTGGTTTAAATAGAATATAACGTTTGTAAAATGGCAAATATCAGAGACATTTAAACCCATGTATTTGACAAAGTTGAATATTGACATTGATGTGTGTATTACTATCACTAGTGCACGTTCCAGTTTGTGACCTTTTATAAGCTAGAACAGCACACCTGTCTGCTAAGCACCGCGTGAACTTTCCCACCTGAAGTAACAGGTTGCTCATACACAATCCCAAATCAGGTTTTGGTCTAAAATACTACATTAGACCCCGACTTATTCAACAGCAGTTTATTTTTCAAACGAGCGCAAGTGGACTTGACTGCTACACAAAAATACCAGTATTAATACTGCTATTCTTAGAAAACCTAATGAACTCAGATAGTCGGCTTAACAAAGTTAACTATTATGTCATGGCGACATCACACGGTAAACACTGTATTTTCGCTTTGCAAAGTGGTAGAATTAAACAGTTGCTGAATTATCAAATTATGGGGTGATTATAACTCGGCGGGGTGATACAGCCCCCCCTCCCCCCCCGGGGAAACTTGTTATGTTCCAAATCCATCACTTTGCTTTTTATTCACAAACATCAAATTCATACATTTTCCTGTTTTCAGCCGTCATACGTGTAAAAATTCAATATTTATCGTAAATGCTTCAGTTTCAGTAGCAATACTGACGCCTACGTAACGTGAAACGTGAAATCCTATCATTTCAGATGTAGAGCACTATATAATTTCCAGAATATACAAAATAGGCCGATGCATAGAAGGCTTTTCGAATCAATACCGTTATGGATTCCAATTACAGGTACAATTTTTAAAAAGCTACCATAACAATTGAACTGCAAACACTATTGTGGAAATTTCCAACAATATCCTATCCATTATCTTCATTTCTATACACGCATATCCGTCATACAACAAACCACCGTGTGGCAGGAATTGAGAACAAAATCTTTTTTATTCAAAGCTGCTTTAATGCGCCTTTACTTATTTTCCTGGATAATGACGCAGATAGCGAGTAAGCAGCAATCCATTAAGGTGCTGATACAGTTAGACCCGACATAGTATTGTATAGATGGACATTGCAGTGAAAATGTATCTGGGAATTTGGGTAGTTTTTGCCTGCAATTGTGCGGCCGTGACAAGTGTCGGTGAGTAATTTTATTTTATCAAAACAGACAGAGAAAGACCGGTGCGACATCACTATCATTTCATAAATTCAAAACATTATAGGGCATATTGTTGCATGTATGCCCTCAACGAATAATCGCCTCATGCCTGCAATTACTTTGTTTTAAAAAAGGGAAAAAGAAAACGGCGACGGTCATATTGAATTTTTACCACTTTTAATACAAAGTTGGTACTTGGAAGCTCGCTCCGGGATTATCCTTGTCTTTCAGAGGTCTTGGTTAAAACGTTCTTTTTTCACCCTGCGCTCTCTGTAGCCTTCAGTCAATATATAATCACGGCATATTTTTGACTTGAATCTTGTAAATATTCAGTAGTGCCAGTGCAAACAATCAAGAGAGCCAAGAAAGACGTCTCAGATGACTCTATTCTGTCACTTTATCTGATTTATTTAACAAAGCAAACACGCGTGGTGTAGATTTCTTTTTCGATTAAAAATGTATACAAATATTTAATGTGTAAATTACAATGTAGAGATTATGTGTTAATACAAAAATGTACATGTCAAGCCAAAGCCTTGTGAATGAAAGTGTCAGAATTGATAAAATAAATAGAACATGGATAGATAAATAATGGCAATATTTATACAATTATCATCGGGGTATTTATTTACTCTTAATTTCAAGTAAATGTTCAGTGGAGGAAAGGTAGCAGTGAGGAAAGGTAAAATATATCAAACCGCAACGGCAAGAAAATAACGAAAATCACTCCAATTTCAAAATATTTATTCACAAAAATACTTTCAGAAAAGCTATGTTTTTATTTCTTGAAATTAAATTAAAATTCAGTTTCTCCAGGATGAATTGTAGGGTTATTCCATTTTTGTTTGTACGCATTGCCACCAATGCACAAACCTTATTGAGTATAATCCACGGGCCTGATATAATTTAGACTGGTATTCTCATCCAACCAGATCACTAATTTTCATCCTTAACAATCCAGTGACAGCAGCATAGTTATACCTGCAATTTAATGCACATCCGAAAGGTATTTATTTCACTTAATGCGTTTCACTTTATTTGCGCTAATGGATTTTTTTTTAATGTCACTTCATGTAAGACCGTGATGTGAACGCAGTGTTGTAAGTAGAAAGTCTTCTGGATGAATACTACAAATACGTATGTTTTATATGAAGTACCGATAGGCATCCGAAAGTCACAGTACAATGATGTGGTATCAACGATGGATGAAGTTCCAAAGTGTTTGTCCAATGCCAGGAGCTTGGTTGTTCTAGATTGTTTGGAGCCAAAGAAACAGCATCATCATTGATTTTCATTTGTTTGCGACATTGGGTGGCTGCTGCTGAATCACTACACCAGAGAGAGCAAACAAACACCAGGATGTGGCTTTTTGTAAATCCAACCATCTAACTTTTGATTTAAACTACACCTGAAAATATTTATAGAGCTTTGTTTAGTCTAATGCAAGCAAAATACAATAGGATTTATTTCAAGCAGAATCACGTTCAACAAACAGGCAAATGTCTTTCCTTTTTGACTTTGGTAGAAGTAGTCTGGATGACTGGTGCTATATTTTGGCCAAATTGCTCAAAATGTGGAAAAAGCATGAAACTTGGCACAAATGTTCTTTGGTCTATGCTGATCATTTTCAAGGGCAGTGCCCAAAATTTCAAAGCGTTGCTTAGCAACCGTTGCTATGGAAGTGAATATTCTTAGTAACAAGCTAATTAGACCTTTCTTGTCCAGTTTAAATGGTTTAGAAATGCTAATAACTATGTTTCAGGGCATCAGAACTATCACTAGACTATTTTAAGGCAATTAAAACCCAAATTAACCTTAGCCACGATTGCTAGGCAGCATATTACCCTAGCAACAAGCATTTAAAGTTGCGTTAGTCTATTAAGTAAGGCAAATCTATAATACTAGCTAAGAACTACATTTTTGAGCAAGATGTTCATACTTTTAATCCAGTAAGTTGAAACAATTGTGTGATGTTTACACACATCCGATCAAAAACATTGCCAGTGCAGATACTTAAGGCAGCATGTTCAAAGTTAGTAACCAGCCATTTCCATGCTTTTATCACCTTACGACTCTTTATAATACTTTGCAATAGTTAAGACGTTAAATTCTCCCTTGGATGTGCAATATACAGTGCATTTTGCCCTTGCACATTGTCAGTCTCTACATTTGCACCTACATGCACACTGGAGCAAGTCTGGGCAGGTCAATAGCTTCTGGCAAATGTGTCCACAAGGGTCCACTGTTCCGCACAAGTCCAACCAGAGTGAGCACATGGTATCTGATGACATGGCACTGTAGTGCTGATTCAGATATCTTCATCTCGCAAGAATACTCTTATATTGTTGTAGAGCAGCCTTGGTGGAAGTAAGATATGGCATCTAACAGCCTTTGGGTGTGAACAGAAACTTTTGAACTTCACTGATTAACAAAAAGAATTAAAATAGAACCATGGAGGTGTATTTAAGTTACTTGGTAGAGAATAGAAACTGACAAAATACAATGTGAAAAAACTTTTTAGAAAATATTGAACAAAATGAAAAATATCTTGGAAAGCTGGTCTCTGAAAAACCTTTCAATAATAGGAAAGTCAACAGTGGTTAAACCTTTAGTATTTCTCATCTTACGTAGTGCATGTATAAACTCTCCTACCAGCCCCCCCCTCCCTCAATACTTAAAATATGCATATCATATTTAACTTTATTAGGAATGGGAAAAGATACAAAATAAAATGAGCAAGGATGGCGTCTGATGACAAAAATGGACAGTAAAAGGTACCACAAATAAAAATTTTAACAAGGCCCTTAACTTTACATGGCTTAAAAGACTTCTTTATGAAGAAAATAAGAGGAAGTGGAGAGCGTTTTTCTCGGCGAAATGTCAGGAATCGGTAGTAACAAAAGGTGGATTAAAAATACTAAAAGCAACTTCTTATCCCTTTTGGCAAAGATTATTGGTTCTTTGAGTGAAATTCAGGAAAATTTCAATTTAACCCCAGATGAAATCCTATCACAACCATCATGTCAAAACTCAAAAATTGAAAGAAATTGAAAAACTATTTTCCATAAAAGATGGTGTAAAATGTTTTTTTTACATCAATGATATTATAAATGACATTTGAAATCCCCTCTGTCTATAGGAACTCAACAAAAAATCAACCTTAACACTAACTTTCTGGGCTTATTCAGCATCCAAAAGAGCTTACCATCTGAATGGCTATCTCTTCCCATGGAAGGAAATTGAGCATAGCAATCCAAGAAATAATTGACTCAATTAAACAAGTTACCAAACCATCCAGATATTTTTTCGCAAAAAATCCTCCAAAGCCATATAATATCACCAGATAAAGGTGTAGGTGAATGGCAGACATATTTTTAATTGGGAACTAACATTTAAGAAACAGATCACAAGAAAAGGAAGTTGCTCCAATTCAGAATAAATCATAGAATATTCAATACTTATGCTTATCTTATGAATTTGAGAATTTTGCAATACTGCTAGGGAAAATATTCTGTACGTTTTTTGGGATTGTCCACATGTAAAAAATGTTTGGATGTGCATCATTTGCCCCGCTAAAGATAATTTAGGTGTGGTCATTGATAGATCTCCAGAGATATTTGTATTTGGGTTTGTGCAAGCTGTCGGACCCGACATATTTTGGCTGTGTCCCCGACTCTCAGATGGTTGGATTGTGACAACGCCCCCCGCCTGCCCTGGGTGTCTGAAGCAGAGTTTGAGTACTTCGTCCGTAGCATCCTTGAAAGCAAGCAACTCTACAGCTGAATGGTGGATCCCGCCGACGCCACGATGTGCACTTCGCCCTGCCATTCGCCGACGAGCCATGATTTCAATTGAAAGACTTTAAAAAAGTGTTCAAGCCGTTGTTAAAAGACTCTAAAATACTGTCATCGTCATGAAAAGACTTTGTTATATAAGACGCTAAACTGCCCGGTTTCCAGAGCTATTTTTCCCTAAATTGATAAAGAAAGATATAAGTTAAAGGGTTTTATCTCTGGTTTTCCCCCGGGCGTACACTAAAACATGTAATTAAATTTTCCTTATCTGTGTAAATATTGTATATATTATTAGAGTGAACGTCTCCAACATGAGTAATGAAAAAAAAAAGTTTTTTTTTTCTGGAAAAAATGGAAGGAATATGTCGGGTCCGACATAAAGATAGTACGAAGTAATATGACGTAATGTGTTATTGTGCAATAGCTTTTGAGTAACGCGGCGGTCTCTATGTATGACGCCGAAGTAAAGAAATTAATTATACAATTAAAGGTAATTATGTTTGACGTACATCTCATACTAGCGCAGCACTGGATCCATGTAAAGATAACAAAATATTTTTTAAAGTGAGTGAGGAGAATTGAACGGGGAGATAGACTGGGGACATGTAGAAGGAAGCAGCGGAGGAGGAGGTTGGAAGCGACGGAGTACGGAGCTGACGGGTTAAGAATTGGAGGCTTCACTTAGAATATCATGTAGTTACTTAGCGTCAACGAATAAATCGTTTAACTGGTCATTATGTGGACTTGGGTTTTCTTTGCGCGACTTACGTAAATCTGACACGAACCGTGGAATTTTGAATTGCGTTATCCACTGAGTAAGTCTAAAACGTAATGTCCTATTTCGAGCCCACGCTTGAATTAAGCGTACAAAATTATATAAGTTTAGGACATTCATCATAGGCATATGTAAAAGGTTCATTACAAAGCATACACTATTTATGTACCTATCTTAATAATTAAGAAACATGTAAGTATATGTAGAATGGGAACAGAAAGATGGAAAGGAACTGGAGGGTATGTAAAATGCTACAGAGATATCTGCATATATATTATAAAATATATATTATTAAATATGTAATGTTAAATACTTGTTGCTAGGGTAATATGCTGCCTAGCAACTGTTGCAATGGTTTACTTGGGTTGTTTATGTCTTAAAATAGTATAGTGATAGTTCTGATGGCTTGAAACAACATTAAAAGCCTTTTTAAATCATTTAAACTGAACAAGAAAGGTCCAATTAGCTTGTTACTAAGGTAAATCACTTCCTTAGCAACGGTTGCTAAGCAACGCTTTGAAATTTTGGGCACTACCCTTGAAAATGATCAGCATAGTCCAAAGAACATTTGTGCCAAGTTTCATGCTTTTTCCACCTTTTGAGCAATTTTTGCACCAGTCACCTAGACTAAAGCAGACAATGGTAACGTTGAAACTCCTGATATTTACGTTCAACTATGCTTGTTAATTAATACGTCTTTTTTCAGCCTTTTCTGGACCTTTACCATTGCCATACGACTGGCTGAATTTTACCGGAAACATACTTACCATGGATACCCAAGAGCGCTTTAATATTGGGGAGCGCGTGCGGTATCACGTGGAAGCTCACGTGACAGCCGGAGATGGGTACGCAACTTCAGGTGAAAGCGCCGAATTTACGCAGCTTTGGTTTTCAGTGAACACTTCGGCATTCCTTAGCGTGAGTATAAGATTTTTTTCCTCACACGGGTGACATTTTGGGATCAATTTTCTTTAGTTAGTCTGGATTAGAAACTCTCTGGGTCAGGCCACTGGCCAGTTCGGTTGCTCTTCCCGGACTGAAGTGAACAAAATTTCAACAGGACTGTAGTCAGCAATTTGAAAAGGAGGGTTCCTTTTTCTGATAAAGTGGACCTTTTACTATGAAACCTTTGTGTGCTTAGTCTAAGTTAGTTCAAGGCAGATAAGCAGTTATCCACATTAAAGATTAATCTTTGGCCTGGGACTTTAGTCTTGTCTCTCTTGCTATAAAAATGGTGCGATGGGTCCACTGCTGATTTACAGATTTCCTGGGTCAAAGTTCAAGAGAAATTTGGTCTAAACTGAGTCTGGTGAACAGTGTCCCACATGGTACATCTGCCATTCAGTACTGTTTCTAATAGTTTTCAGCTCAAATGACAACAATAACATTCACAGCTCCCGACGACACAATTAGTCAGCCAACCTTGAACGTGAGTATTATATGATAAATATGTGTATTAAACTAATGCTATTATTTTTTAATTGAAATATACCCTGATGCCTCCTTCTTCATCTATACAAGTCCTACACTCTCCAGTACTTTGTAAAGAAAAAAGTTTTTGAAGCTGGCGAATGTATTAAAACACGTTTGTCGTACGTAAATTGTTTTTGCATTAGGCCGATCCAGTGGTTGCATTCCCGTTTTGTTTATTTATTTATTGAAGAAGAAGGAGAAGAACAACAACAACAATGTATCCAACCCTTCCGACTTTCTTACATGTAAATGGGGACGAAAGACACTCTCAAAACTACAGAAAAGTTTTTCACTCACCTCAATTACGTTGCCTTGCAGGTGACAGGCGGTGAGACCGTGTTGGGGTTCAGAGCGCCGGAAACGAATGCATTCGCTGTTAGCAGCTACGATCTTAACAGAGTTCAAATTGTGGAATTTGACATCGAAACAAACGTAACAGGTGCTTGATAATTTAGAATTAATTCAAGTTTGCCTTGTTAGTATTTATTAACATCTGATTAGAAAAGAAAGCTCCTGAAATTGTGTTATGCCAGATATTTTGCAGTGGTCATGTTCTACATAAAACATGTATATCCAATGGACAAAATTTGACCCACCGTATATAGTTCTTTTACTCAAGTTCTAAAAAATTCATTAAGGTTTTTTAATTCTTTATGGTATCAAATATTGAAGTATATAACTTTATTCGTTTCGTTCGTGTAATTGACAATATATATGAAAAACATAATGACATTCAAATTATTATTTGTAAATTCATCTCTCGTTGCAGGTCCGATTGTTTTAGGCAAACAATTCTTCTTGAGTTTTGGTGTTTCGTATAATTCATACAGTGCCGCTTTCTCTTCAAACACGTCCTTCATATTTTATCCTGACGTCATCATGGCGGCATTGGATTCGACAGAGTTGGTTTCTGGAACTCCGTATTACGTCACAATCACCATCCCCAACATTCCTGCGTCTACAGTCAAACTGGCCATGGCGTTCACCCTCACACATGAGCCAGCATTGATCGGCAACTGGTCTCTGATCCAAGTTTACAATCTTGACGAACTTCAAACTAAAATATTCTCAGAAAATTTCCTGTCTCAAAGCTTTCAAACTCACTCAATAACCTTTGATTATAGCGTAGTTACTTCAGTAGACATGTCTATTACTCTGGTCCTAATCTTGACCATCACTTCCGGTCTGACTGACTCTTGGTCAGGCAGGGCATGCCTTCAACTGGACAGCACTTTCGGCGATCACGTCCAAACACACCAGTTGCCGGTATCCTTAGGAAGCCATGGGGCTCTGTATGTCCGAAAGGCTCAGACTGATGTTGACGTTATTGACGCGTGCCCGACCACACCTTATTTTGAAAACTGGGTCATCTGTGCTGAAACTGCCGGTATGTTTACAAATGGGACACAGCATTTTTTTCTGAAAGTTGAGATTCCCGATGATCTATATCCATATCTCTGCCTTGGGGTTTCAAACGACTCGGTGGAAACAGGTTTTCTTCTCTGTGCCACAGACAAAGTGATTCAATCCTCGGCAGCTGCTACATCCATGCATTGTGCTAAGACAGTAACTCTCAATTTGACATTCACCCAATCCGGAATCACGTGTGAAGAGCACGCGACTGACGTGAACCTCACTTTTGCGCTGTACGTAGCGGATTATGCTGTAAACGTCACAGTGGGAGAAAATCTAGCTTTGATACTGGCGACTGGCGACTCCAACCTCCAGTTCAACGCGCACGTCCAAGATACGATTAATGACACCAGAGGAGGAATCAATATGGCGTTATTGCCATATGTTGTCGATAATGTAGCAGAAGGAGAAACAATTAATCATTCTCTGTCCATCGTATTTCCATCAGGACCTGTTTCTGTTCTTCTAGAAGTAGGGGTGTCCAACAACTCACTTGCCGTCGTCAACATTACAAATATCGCCGTCAGTTTTGGAGGAGCCATAAATGTGAAAAGTTCCGAAATTAAATTTCCGGACCACATAACTTATTATTTTTCCCCTACAAATGATACTTTTGATCGCGTGCAATTTACCCTGCCGTACATCTGCATCAGCGATAGTGCATCTGCTGTAGAAAGAGCATTGCACGTCGCCATAGCAACCACTGTGTTGACCAATAGCGGAGTTTCCATGGATATGTATTTTATATGGACCAAGGTTACATACGGGGCTGTAAATAGAGTGACACAGACGCAGATCAGCACTGTAAATGTCTATCCCCGGAATAGCCACTTTCCTACAAGTGCGCCTATTACCGCCACAGCTCCCACGTCCAGCGAACAGAACCTAGTGACGTCAGCACCTGGTCTCGTCATGGACGACGGTGTTCCTCGCCTCTTCATGACCGTGACATTGATGACAGCTGGAACGCTGAAACAGGGGTAAAGTAAAGGTTGAAGCACAAGCACACACACACACACACACACTGGGTAAATTAAATCACTTGCGTGAGTTTTCAAGCATCCACGTGTGTGTGTGTGTGTGTGTGTGTGTGTGTGTGTGTGTGTGTGTGTGTGTGATCAATATCCATTTTGCGGGGAGTTTACGATATGTTTTCTGTTTTGAAAGGTATCAATTTGGTGAAATTGTCAATAAGAAATATTCAATTTTTTGGGCCAACTTACGTTCCAAATAATTCTTGAAAGATTTATTTAATCCGACTCTCAGAAAGAATGCCTCTTTGTATAATAAACAAAAAAATACTGGTAAACATGTGCGCTTAAGTTTCCAGAAACGTTGGCGATATTTAAACTTGAGTCCTGAATATTCTTTTTCAGAAACACTGCAAGTTTGAATGTGACTTTCGGACACGTGACCGACTCTTTAAACTCCACGTCACCAACAGATGCGTACAACGTCACCATCACTTGTATATTTACGCCATACCTAACTTACATAAGACACCTTTATGACGTAGATGGGATGACAGTTTCTAACAGTTCAGAATTCCTTTCGCTTAGTGTAAGTATTTAGTAACATGGTTAGTGAAATCATAACCTCTGTGACGAAACTTCATCAAAGAATTGAAAAAAGTTTCACATCTCCTTTAAGCACTTCATTTTTGGCGAATTTACATCCGGTCGATTTTGTCCAAAGGTCACTTTTGAATAAATAGTTGACGTAATTTCTATCAGAAATGGGATAAATGCTGTTCTCTCAGAAATATTTCAATTGTCTTGTCTATTTCAGTTTGCAATATTTGAATATCCAAGAGTTCTTAATAACCTCATATTAGAAATCAAGGTAGATTCAACGTATTCACTTGACCAGGCCCTCTTTGGAGCGGGATACCTCAGCGTTGGTCCTGTGATTTTGGAACACAGCGATCGTTATTCTAACAAATATGATCCAATCATCGGTTCCTATGAGTTCTTCATTGAGCGAGGTACGTAAAAAAAGTTCTGGGAGGCACGTGACGTCACCTTGACGACGTAAAGTTGGTTTGACGTCACAATAGCATTGATATGTTGCCGCGTGCTGTATGACATTATAACCGACCAATTTCAGATTTAATTCAGTCATGAATTCAGTCTAGAACAACGTCTCTTTAAATCCCATGTATGTCGACAATGTACAAAGAAATTGGATTGTTTACTGGTACTTGCAAAACGTTTTCCATTAGTTCCAGAGATTGATAATGTTAGTAGAGCCTGCCGTATAGCTGGCATCCGGATTTAATTTATGACCAGTTTAAGGGGCTTTATAACTAGGCCTCAAGTCAAATACGTGTACTTCATTTTATATGTCAATAATTGGTTGGTGCTGCAAAGCGCGTATACATGTACTTCAACTGATGACGAGGAATGATAGTAAGTAGGGGGTGTTTACTATTAAAATTTATCGCACTTCCTCGTGCGCAGGATCTCTCTCTGAATGCAATCAGGTCGACAAATTGAGAAATAAAGTAGATGACAAAAATATTGGTGATTATACAAGTGCGTTCATTGTGAACACGCTCTAAGACACAATTTCTTTTTAATACTAGCCATTTTTGCTGTCATTGTCGTTTTCCTTTTTTATTTTTTCTCAACAGCAAGCTACCAGCCATTGGGCTGTTTCAGACATAACCGGCATCGCGCCTTCCCCGATCTTGTAGCCAACTACAGGGGGGTGTCTATCGATTGGCAAAATATGGCACACAGCTTTAATTCTATCATCAAATGGTGAGTGAAAATAAGAAAGATTTCGGGTGGACATTGAAACGATTCTGTTACTATCAAAACATATGAGTTTGTATCAATAGAACAATCACTGTCAATAACCATTACCAAGCAGATGAAACTGTGTCAACATTCCAAATTTTAGAAAAATATTCAGTACAAAATATCCCAAATAATAACCAGCAGCACCGCCAAATACAGTAATACCTACAAACAGACGCAATGCACACGCGCGTCACGTGCATATGACTTCCCATTGAAAACAATTTCAGGTGTGCTGAAGAGGTGGCAGCGAGGAGGACTTCCCATCCGCAGAGACAAGCATTTCTATCCTTCGGTATAAAGTATTATGGCGAGTGTTGGTCAGGTGACCACGTCCCAGTCAGCTATTGGTTGAACCATGCGTCAAGCCACTGCGAGGTCTATGACGTAGGAGGAAGCAGGGATTCAATGTTTGTCTATAAACTTAGTATGTACCACAGTAGCCTTCTCCACGAAAACGAAAATATCCCGTTTTCATGGTTTGGAAGAATAGTTTTACTGAAATATGAGCGTAAATAACATACCGTCTAAGTATGAGAATTGCTGTTCGAATTTTGCCATTTTAACGATTGTAGCCATTATATCCTACTTTCATTCTATGAGCACGATCTTCATTAACACTTCAAAATGACGCATCGCCTTCAGTTATTTTAGATAAATATCTCCGTAAAGTGTGATGCATGCATATGATCGTTTTTCAGACCATTCTAGAACCTGGCCACAGATCCCTGAGGTGGCAGCGTCGCAGAATTGCGCGTGCCGCTTTGATCCTACGTCACATAACTGCGCGTGCTGTGACGTCACTGAGTGTCAGTGTGGACGTGTTAAACCAGGCAACTGTGCACGTTGTAATTATTTAGATTTCTGTGAAGTGGAAGACTTTAGTAAGTGTTGTATGTCTCGTACGTTTTATTCCACAGGCAGTTCAATTGTCGTAGAGTCTAATGGCTTCATGATGTCATCAAAATGACGTTTATCTACTTGGTTATTTTAACCTCTGGCGAGCATGTTAAGAGGCCATTTTAGATTCCGCTTTGAAAAGCGCACATTTTTAACCTTTTACTTAGGCCTACTTCTTTTAGATTTAAGAGTTATTTCCGCTGTTGCTGACTTTATTCGTTCAAACATTGTTTCGTACAGGTAGAAAGGAATCTACTATGGAGTTAAGTGATCAGGAATCCATCAGATGTACATCCGACGGTACAAGGTAATACATTACCTCCCTATTGGATTTGAATCTATTCTTATTACGGGGCGTATTAAAAAGTACAAAATAAGGATGCATGTAAACAATACAGGTGTAAGCAAAATGCAAATTATGCTTCATCCAGCTGTGATGTTCAAAAGGAAAAAAAACTCGACACTCACGTAGACCTGCTAGATGTTATGCTGGGGCTTAGATATTTCGCGCTTTAGCACAAGGGCATTTTCGTTTCACATGAGTGTCTAGTAGGAGATATAATACATTTGCTTTTAGAGATGTAAACAGTTTGCGGGGTGATTAGTGTAAAATGTGACAAGTAATCGCATAATATATGCAACAAGTATGACGTGAATGGACTTGAACAGGTGTCAACTTTACGCGTCATATTAGGTCTTAGAACTGTAATCAATTGCACAATTATTTTGGTTTTCCCTGCAGTGCATGTGAGGATGTGCCATGTTGCAGCTACTTTTTCCCGAGGGCTGGGAGCCAAGTTATAGAAGGTAACACCACAGAATACAGATTAAATTACATGTACGTCGTGTTCCAGAGAGCTAATCGTTATCCAATGCATTTGTGTGTGTAGTGGTTGAAGAAACGTTATTATTATTATTATTATTATTATTATTATTATTATTATTATTGAAGTACAAAGTAAACGAGTGTTTGTAGCGAATGAAGGGGTCGCTATAGTCTCCAAACAAGATAATCCGTCCCTAGTGACGCCATATTGGGTTTTTTCTCTCGTTCCCAGCTATTCCTGACCTGGACCGCGTCCTTGGCTACGACAGCGTGACAGGCACAGTGTATGGTAGTTATAGAGACGTGATTAAGGAGAGCCCGGATATACGGACGTGGTTCAGCGTGTCTCCAAATCGTCTGCTGTCTGCACAGGCACGAACCACTTGGAGAAACGCAAAGCAAGGCAAAGGGAGTTTTTCCTTGTAAATTTCAGCGCTCTCTGTCATTCAAAAAGTAGACCTAAACCATATCCAAAACTGTTGACATAATCTCGATGTACATAGGATTTAGAGTTTAAGTTTGTGATGTATGAGTGACACGGAAATTAAGATGGGTGTACTTCACGTAACGGGAAAAAAATTAGACATAAAGAGATCTAAAACGTTTTTAAGACCAATTTTTCGTCACCGGCGCATAGATGGGTTATATGTTAAAATGAAAAATTGCTAAAATATCTAGGATTATTTGTTTGTGGTGTCGTTACGTTTTCACTTTCAATTGACATAAAGTCCACTTGTGATATCAAATATGTAATATATCGTATATTTCTATTTTTATAGATATCAGTGTTACATTTGTTATATAGTCCTTATCTCCATTAAACCATGAAAGAAAAACGACTATTCAGTCATATAGACTTGAATATGGGTTGCAGCATCTTGGTTACATTGTATTTACCAACGTGAACTTCCAAATGGACGTCCAGAAATGAAGAATATAGACTCGACCTGTTTTAAGTGCATTGACGTGTGATATATATAATAATAAATACTGAGTGTGGCATGCCAAAAAAAGTGATCGTGAAACAAAATGGTACATAAAACAGATATAATTACTTTTAAATATTTCCCATATACACGTAGGCCGAGGTTGAAGTTAGGAAACTGTACACAATTACATGTTTTAAATAAAGTATCCTGCAGTTATGAAACAGTCATGCGCGTTTTAATGAAATAGATATTCAGATTATTTAAAATGGTGGATTTATAAGTGCACTTTTGTATCATATATATAACGTTATTTAACATAACTGTACTACACCAACGCTGGTCAACCATAGCTTATTTCAACAAATAAATCTGTAAGTACGGATATTTCAAGACTTTAAAAAGCATTCTATATATTAGCCCTGACAAGAAACTTGAAATGGGATAAGGTCATAAGACCTCCAGTCTATGCCTCTGGATCTTCCAGAACAAAATAATCGTGATCTTCCGTGATTGCCCCATCTAAATCCCCATCCTTTTCTGGACAATCTGCTCGATAGGTGGCGTCTTGGTCACTGGGATGGATTCTGTCTACTACGTCAGCCGCCTGGCAGTAAAGACCCGCATCATTTTGATCACTTTCACTGCAAGATGATTGGGTACGACTACCATCACCTGTCCTCTCGCTGATTTCTGTCAATCCAGAAAAATCACCATTCTCGGGGTGTGGGGATTCGTTGACAGAATCGTCGACAATACTGTTATTGTTTGGCTCAGAACCGGTTGCACTGCATCGCGCAGAATCCGAGTGATGATTGCTTCTCTCTCTGAGAGTCTCGCTTAATGGATCTTTAGCGAAACGATAATAGCTTCTGCCAACAGAATCATCATCAGAATCAAACACAGCGGTGTTGGGACCCCAGTCCGCTGTACAAGTTGTAAGAGTGTGTGCATCCGTAGAATTCTGCGCAGGGCGGGAAGGAGTGTGAACGATAGGAGGCACGTGAGGGCGTGCATCGGCTGAGACATTCAGGCGGGAATACGTGTCTTTTCCTCCACTTTCCGGCTGCCTTTGTTCAGTCCCAGCTGATATTTTCAAATGATCGTAGTCTCCATCAGCTACAACAGGCGTTTTTAAAGAATTTGACGCGTCTGAGACATCTTTGTTACAGTTGTCTAAAAGCGAGTCCGGAATGAGTTTGATATAGGTGTAATAGTGGTCGCCATCTTGGGGGTCACTTGGAGCCTCTCTCCTGGTCGGCGGAACCCTGGCCACGCTGTCGGCGCCAAGTGTGTTAGGTGTAACGTGCTCGGGTTCTTCTAAAACGTACGAGTCCGACAGCGAGGAATTGCTCCTGTTTGGCGCTCCTCGCTGGCCACGTTTTTCGTACGGGTTTGCCGCGCTGTGCACGTGCTCAGGGCCCATTGAAATATCCTAGGAAATACAAGATATTTTTTCCAAATTTAATTTAATTTAATTTAAATTAATTTTTGTATTCGTATAAAAATGAAAGATGTGTCTTTTAATGCCGGTTTCATTTCATGTACGCCCATCCACTTCACTCACATTCATTTGGAAAATTTGTGTTGGATAAATATATATTAATATTCTTGTATTTACCCATAACCACTTTTTGCTTTCACAGATACTTATTCACTCCTCACTTGAACTTTAACACCAAGGTTTCTCTTTAAAAAGCGAATAGCTCTTCTAACCGGGAAGGTGATAATTTATAACTATCAGGTTTCCTGTCTGGGTCGCGTTTTCTATTCACTCAGCTACAATCAGGGTGGCTACAATACAATTCAGTGAAAAGACCGGTGTTTACTTAAGAAGACTCACCTGTCTACGTGGGCCATGACGGGAAACATGCGAACTTGTGCCTTTGTTATTCTTCCTGAAAATGGATACAACACATTGACTAAATGACAGAATCACCAGCTGTAAAATATTTTATTGAAAAGAGTGGCCCTAGAAGTAGCTGCAAGTAGGTTTACCTCTATGTATGGAATGGCTAAGTATTAGGTTTTACTGCCTGTTTATGATTGCGTCTAGTATAATTTACAAAAAATGAAACGTAATTCCCTTTGTCATCCCATTTTTATCAAATTAAATTCAAAAGCGAATATAAAAAAAGAAACGGTGTGATTTTGCGTATTTTCTTCTTACACAAACACGCATGCAGAGAGAGAGAGAGAGGTTCACTAAATAGTTATTCTTTTTAAGGTGAGGGGGGATATAACATGTATCTTAACCGTACCTATTCCTCCGCAAGAACACACCCAGCAGTACTGCCACAATGACCAGTAATACAACTGCGCCTATGATTTCTGCTACAAGGATGACGGTGTTAGAGCTGATGGGCTCGTCTTGCACGTGATTGTTGGCGGCGGCAGCGGCGGTAGTGGTGGGATAAGTGGTGGGATGGGTAGCGGGATAATCATTGGTATAAGCGGATGGATAAGTGGCTGGAATGGTTGAGGGAAAATCATTGGGATAAACGGTGGGATAAATGGCGGGGTAGTTACTATCATAGCTTGGGGGAATGAAGGCAATAAAACCTGGCGGATGCTGGTAATTCTTCCGTATAAACTTCAGTATTTTCTTCGAATCTTCTTCATTACATTGCGTCATCCATATTTGACCATATTGGTCTTCGGCACATGGTTTGAGGGAACTATCCGTGTCAGTGCCCTCTGAAGAAGAAATATGGATCTATCACTTCATAACGAATGTAAAATAGTCTCTGAAAACGGCGAAGATTAATTTATATAATCAAGGAGTATATACTTGTACAATATAAAAGTTTCGATAATTTCTTGATATTACTTAGAATAAATTTGCATGAAATAAGCCCTTTTTTACGAAAACTGAAATTACTAAATTAAAATACACCCATTGGCGAAATAGCTTGGCGGGTCGGAAAAACATTTTGAAACGGAGCATGTCCGCTCTGAATCAAAATTTAATCTTGTAGTTTCTATGCCATTTCTTAAGCTGGGCCAACTAAGGGTATTTATAAATACCAGTAAGGTGTAGGACAAAGAAGAATCCCCCCACGTTCAAATTGATGGTCACAGACCGGTAGAAGGATGCTGCGTGGCACACTTTTACTTTTTTTAAATTAAATTTTGAATTATAACTCACCGAGGTTTTCACACAAATTCTTGAACAGTTCCATTTCCGTAATTTGGCTTGGTTCAATGTAGGCTTTTTAAACAAAGCTAACTGGTCCTCGCTCCTGACGTGTAGGCCTATCTCAAGTGGAATGCAATATATTACACGTAAAAGATACAGAAAAATGCTGAACTTCCTGTTTTGTGTATATGGGGATCATTTCAATTTATACAAACAGCATATTCTGTATCAAGACACGCCAGGAATGTATTGGTATCACCCATCATTGTGTTTCTCTATTCTCACCTACGCTCGTGCAGATGTGTAACATGCTATTTCGGGACTTTCTTTTATAAATTACTTCCTTCTTTCGAAGTGGAGACAAAGGATCATTGCAAATGAAAATCCCCGCTCGTGACGCAGGCTGCTTGCCTGCAATAACAAGGCAGCAAAGCTTTTAAATGTATAGACAAGAAGCAGAAAATAATGATGCACAAATAGGTTATTTGGCAGTTTTGATGCAATAAAACATTATGCTTTACAGCAAAATCAACACCATATTTACATTTATAAATGCACCACATGTAACAGGAATATTAGGAATGAAACTGGCGTAAAGCTTCAGGCCCATAAGAGTCCAAATTCACACATTGAAAATGCCGGATGAAAAAAAAATTAAAATTTCACGAAAAAAAAATTAAGAAAAAGAAACTAATAACAATAAAACTAATAATAATAATAATAATACAGTCGAGCTGGTTTTCCAATTTGAACTGTATGTCAATACTAAGCCAAGAATCATTTGTGTGAGTTACAACACAATAAATAACACCGTTTTCCTTTCATAGCGTGTGGTGGTAGTACACAAAAAATAGGAGTTCTATGTCAGTTATAGTGCATTATTACCTCATGGTTAACAGCATAATCACTACCAGTATTTAGTTATCTTCTTCAGTAACATGGATATTCAGAAAATGTAATTACCAAACGTCTTCATGAACGTGGGAGTTCGAAGTCCCAAATTGAAAATGCCAATGTGTGAAAAATGAATTTCGCAATAAATAAATATAATAATAATAATAATAATAATAATAATAATAATAATAATAATAATATAGAAATAATTTCGGATCAAGCCGAATGTCGAACTCGTATTTTATGAATATTCATCAGTTCTGTAGGTTTGAAGACAATATTGGTCAACGGTTTTCCTCTTATCGTGTTATCTCTGAAAGTGCACGGCGACGACAGACG
Organism: Lingula anatina; assembly: GCF_051362555.1. Lineage (NCBI taxonomy): Eukaryota > Metazoa > Brachiopoda > Lingulata > Lingulida > Lingulidae > Lingula > Lingula anatina. The sequence continues at coordinate 762,556 of NC_141772.1, forward strand.
CAGGTGATGGGTGTGTTCAAACACAATGATATTTCATAACAGAAAATAAACATTTAGGTACTTATTAGTTACACTGATATTGATATCATACTTATTCTTTTTATATTCATGAGTTTTCTCCAAGTTACCAGCAATGGAAAATGAAAAACGATTCGGTTATAACAAAGTAGGAGAGTATTGAAACATATAGGGCAGAAGAAGCCTTTGTTTTATATATTCTGCTTGCAGTTATTTTGTCAGAGATTCTGTTATGTAGATCTACCGGTTTCACTACATTCAAATAAAGATGGATTGTCGTTCTCAACTCTGAGACTCAACGTTAAAGGGAATCATATATTTGAATAACCATTTAATATCAAGGTTGTTTCGTCTTGCTACATGTATCTTGCTATAGGCCTATCATCAGCCAAATTTTTTTGCTAAGTCATACACATCACGTGTTTCCAGCTCACTCCTCTTCGCTACTTCTCCTGTGTTACTCATTAAATCTAAGTATATATGATTTGACGGTTGACGGCGTAAAGCAGACGATGACTGTGCCCCACTTGGGGCAGATGTCGTATTGGAATCGTCAAGGATAAGGCTGTAGTAGTTAGAGTCATCTGGAGTAGCGTTTCCAGTTTGCTCTTTGTCGTCTTCTCCTGTCGCGTAGATGGAGTTATTTCTAAATACGCATGCGTCATGGCCATCAGCTGTACGTGGGTGGGTGGTTTCATCGTGATCTTGATTAACCTTTGGGCGGAACAGTTAGTCAAGTTAAATATATAACTTTAAGTTGTTATTATTCATAACGAAATGAGTGATTTACATGGCTTTTTCCTGATAAGTGTAACATTTGTAAACATGTTAAACAATGTAGATAAAATAAAAAACGACGTGACTTACCAATTCGCTTGATTGGGATTTTGCCGTCTGCAGTTCTTCCATCTTGTTCCGTATTCTGAAAACATGTAACAAAAAGATGTTCATTTCACCAGATGATATATTTCATAAGTTTTAATTCAAGATCCTGGATTTAATTTACAGTTGTATCAAATTTTGCACTCACCTCATGGCGTGTTTAACATTAGTAGTAAGGCCACACTTTTTTAATTTTATGGATGACATCCTGCGCGCGCACGGATTTTCGCCCGTTCTCCAAAAAAAAAAAAAAAAAAAAAAGCCCCCCCAGCCCCCAACGAAGTCGGTTGTCGCAAACGTTGTTATTGAATTTGCAAGGAAATGAGCTTTCTGCGCATGCGTATTTTCACCACGTGGAAATGCGACCACTTTATTGTCAAATTCATCTCTAGGATTACTTTCAAATTACACAACAATAAAAGTCATCAAGAGAACGGGCGCCATCGTTTTGGATTGGTATGCCATTGATATTGGGCATGGAGATATCACCTTTTTACAATTGTGCGAAAGGCTGGCGGTGGCCGAAACATTTCTGTGACATTCTGTATAAAACAGCACATTAATACCAGGTTTTCTGTAGCGAAAAAAGGGTCGACAAGGTCGAGGTATTTGGTGGGCTGAAGGTCGGACAGGCCACCTGACAGTTTAGCTGCTTCGTGTGAGTTGAAGTTGACAAAATGGCATCGTCTGAAATGACCTTTAATAGATTTGGTAGTATTAAGCATATCTTTGCATCATTTTTTAAACATTTCTGTGAAGTGTTCAAAATGTTTTAATATTCTGAGAATACAAATAAAGACGCACTGTTTGATTGATATTTGTTTTATTGATTGCTATACCAAATGAATGCATGAAATAACCTTAAATAGATTTGGTAATATGAAGTATATCAATTCATGACTTTTTTTTACATTTCTATGAAGTATTCACAATGCTTTAATATTTTGAGAGCATGGATAAAGACATATTGTTAGTTTGATACGTGTTTCTGTGGTTAAATTTGTGTTTCCAGCTGTGTACTGACAGCATTCCTTTACTTAAGCAGTTTTTTTTTTTTTTGGACTGTTTTTTTTTTTTTTTTTTTTTTCGCCCTCTCGCACCGATTTTGGGGTACCCAGAGGATGTCATCCATAAAAATAAAAAAGTGTGGCCTAAGTCCTAGTGAATTTCGTACACAAAAATACTACGCAAATGCAAACAAATGTAAAAATGAGCAATTATTTCTATAAAAAAATGAATGAAGAAGATAAAGAAAAGGGTATATGACGGTATAAAAAATAAATTAAAAAAGCCCACACACCTTTTCCAGCAGAACCACAGCAGTGCGAGCCCCGCCATCAGCGTTGCCATGACGGCAGCCAAGATGGCCCCAACCAAAGCTCCCAAACTGAGACAGTCACAGGCCGCTGTTCTGCTGCTTGCCTTAGGCAGACCTGTAGTGGCTGGAACATGATAGATATAGAACAGAGTGAACAGAGAATTGCATCGCGGAAAAAATACATTGCTACGTGTCCCTTTACTGACATATCGTACACGCCCTCCGTTTGACTCTCCCATCAGGGTGCGGCCCCTAGTCGCTCTAGCACCCCTTCTAATGGACTTCTCCGACTTCAGGGGGATGGACTGACTGTAAGACTGAATGCATGGCAGGCCAGGGGGGTCGAAAGAACCGCCCTTTTTGCTGGGAAAGGTACCCTCTACATGTAGGTAAAATTTGTATCTTGGCACACGAAGGTTTCATGGTAAATGGCCCACTTTTTCAGATAAAGATCCCCCCTTTTTAAATTGCTGGCTACAGGCCTGCATGGATACACGTGTGAATGAGTGAACGCTGGCGTGATATGAGACACAAACGGATTTGCAAAAGTCGGTAGAGGTCACCTCCCCCCCCTCCCTCTGTTAGTTTCTGAGGTACATGTAGGCTTACGTACCCCTTTCTTCTCCCCCCCCCCTCCCCGCCCTCTCAATATGAAATAAGTATAAAATGATTAAGTGTAACCAAATTAAGCACTATAATCTCTGTGCCCTGTATAATTATCCCACTATGCTGTTAATTATAAACGAAGCAAGGCGAATGTCTATCTTTGGACCCCCCCCCCCCCCCCCCCCCCCCCCAGCAAAACCCGGATACGCCGGCCAGTTCATGTGCGGTGATACAAAATATAACCCAAACACATATTGAGCTATTTTCTTTGTAGTCATTATTTATTTAATTATCTGTTTATTTATTTGTTTGTTTTATTAATAATCTTTTTCAGAATAGAACAATACAAAATAGTGAATATCTACAAAATGCCTTTTTTTAGAAAGCACATACAATGCACTTCATGCATATACATGTACAGGTATGCGTATTTTAACACAAGGTAATGTAACAAAATCACTTACCTTTCGGACTAGACTAATACATCCGTAGATCTAGCTTGACGTGTCTTATAGCAGAGTTATACATGTTTTAACAAAATAAACATATTCAAAACATACAGTAGGGACTTCTCATTATTATACAATCTTTATGTTTCAATGGGATCAGTGTTATATCCTGTAGCCTCACCTCTTGCTGATTGCGTGGTGATTGAGACATCTGTATTTGTTGTATGGCTACTGCTTATGGAGGGTATAACACTCGTATAATCGTCCTGTATTTTTGCACACTGGTAATCTGAGTGACTTTTACATCTGCAAACACCTGGATTACTCCACTGACACGTGCATACACTTGAGTTGGTAAACTTAATAACATATTCACAATTCTTAAAAGTGGGAGTGCATGAGAATGCCCCTTGGTTGAAACTGACCGGGAGTTCTGAGCAACGTATGGCTTCGCCAAGTCTAGCCAGTCCTGAAATGAGACGCAAGAGAATCAAGTTGAAGAATTTAAACTTTAATAGACTTTAATAAAACGCAAGCATATTTACTGAGCATCACATTTAATAGTTTGACTCTACAACAAAACTGAATGTACATGTATGATTGACGAACATCTCGTTAGTATGCTGACTATACTGTAACAGAGAGAGAGAGGGAGAGAGAGGGAGAGGGGGGAGAGAGTAACGCAGACCTACTGTTATTCAACTGATTCCAATTGAGCATGGCTATCTCCTGAAAACAAAACACCGTGAAAATAACCACCAGTTGCATCTTCCCCTCTTTATCTTCCTGAAAGGTCACAACTGGGCCCTCCAGTAAATCTCCGCAGTGACCTTGACATAAATTAAATGACGCACATTTATATTAACCAAACACAAACCCAATACAGCAAGTTCTCTTACTTCCTACTTCCTGCTCTCAATCGTGATAAATATTATTGGACTCTCCCTGTACTAGAAAGGGTGACGTTAACACCACGTGCTCCACGTGATAAACGTTGTGTTTATTCGCACATCTTCTTTGGGGTTATAATAAAGACATGCAACTCTGCTTTGTTATGCAATTCATAAAAGAAATGGTTTTTGGAGCTCAGTTTCATCTTATTTGACCCAAGAAAACAGGTCAATGCACATGATAAAAAGGCGCATACTTTCCTAACTTTAGAACCTAGTATTCTGTCTTTCTGTAGGATATGCGTGGTGATCTACAGTTACAAATCACACAAGTGTATTTGTATGTGTGCGTGTGTGTGTATGTATATTTATGTATGTTTTTAAGTGTACTGTGTGTGCGCTAGTGTGTGCGCTGCATGCATGTGTGTGTATGTGTGCGTGTGCGTGTACACTGTATGTACGTGTAACGGCTTCTATCTTGTTCTTAACTGTATTTATTTTCATTTGCTAGACTGACGAATCCAAGTAACTCAACATTAGTTTATGTCCAAGTTAATGTAGTTCTTCGTCTCATCTTACCAAGTTCTGATATTTTAGGTTTTATTTCATGCCGTTGCCTTGCCGAAATTTGTTTAAAATGTCAACCAAATACAGCCCATTTATAATATCTGCTGGCAGTCACATAATTCATGAAAAGAATAGCCGCTGAATTTTTAACAGACGTTTATATACACGTTACTCATTTCGGTATTATAATGAGCGGCGGTAAATTGGTGACATTTGTCATGTTATGATCTTATTTTAGGAGAGGTCATAGGACCTAGTAAATTACCTTTCATACTACTGTGTGGAATATTCTGTGAAAAATTAACAATTACGAGGGAACAGGTTGTGGAATGTTCACTGCGAAATACATATGATCAGTTTATTATTAACAGTACGTCTTCTAAAATAGAATTTTTACGTATAATATTTTGTTCTGACAATGTATTGTGTTGAAATTTACGCGGCTTTATTTTCTATTTGATGATATTACTATGGAGAAAATCATGGATTTTTTAGCTGTCCATTTCCTAAAAAAAAAAGACCAAGATAAGAAATAAAATTCATAAGGTCGAATGAAGAATCCCACTGAAGTCGGGATTGTGGTAAAGAAGACCGCCTGCTACCACGTGACTGTTTAGTTCAGGGACGAATGAAGGAACTGTGCAAATATTTGTAAAGTAAAGAAAAAATACAAGTCTTAGATTAATCTCTCTCTTTCTCTCTTATATAATTATTTATTTATTTATTTGTTATTGCCGTTGTGCATTTACATCCGTATGGCAGTAAATCAATGTAGAAAAAGATGATTTAAATGATTTTGCAAATTTTTCTTTTTTCTTTTTTTTTATTTATTTATTTATTATTATTATTTTTTTTTTTACTTCTGCCCTAACGACAAAATGATCAAAAAAGATCTGTTAGACACACTCCGATACAAATAATCGTGGCAGAGTTTGGCATGACGAGAAAAACATCTAAAACGTGAGTTAAATCCGCTGCATTGATCATGGAGTGTTTTATGTAAACTAAATTATCGCGTTTCTTTCAGTCGTTGCTGCTTGTGAATAATGGACTGCGATTAGTCAAGGAAGCATTGAGGGCTATGCATACAACACAAAAGAGGCACACCTTCGCAAGAGCTTTTCATTGAAACCCACCCAAGGCTATAGCCTATTGTTCGTAAGAAGACCTCATTATATTAAACCTATCGATTTCACACCAATAAGTGCGCATGTCATGTCATGTCATGTGCGGCATGTCATAGTTCACAAGCCGCGATGCTGTTAAAGACGTTAAAAAGAAAGTCTAGTTAACGTTGGGCACACACGCCTAGGTAACGGGTTTGTATAACCTCTCTCTCTCTCTCACTCACATGCGCGCGCGCACACTCTCTCTCTCTCTCCCTCTCTCTCTCTCTCAACACATGCAGACACATACACAATCCACACACACGAACAAACACATTTACATGCAAATACTCACACGCACCTGTAGGCACACATGATCGCAGTTGTTTTGTACGTCTCTGATTAAGATATTGAATATTCCAAAAACAAGGGATAAAACATGGATTCACATTTCAGAGATGTCCCGCTTTCTGCTGTTAAACAACCAAGTTCGTCTGCAGAGGAAATGGCACGAGCTGTGTGACGGACTGGCCGGCGGTTTCGCCCTGTCCCTGGGGCAGCTGCTTGTCCAGAAGGGGGTACTGACGGTCCAGGAAAAAGACCAGATAAACCCAAAATGGACGACACTACAACAGAACGAGAAGCTGTTAAAGTTTATTCTGTATTCAGATGATGAGACGTATGAGAGGTTTCTGCAGGTGCTTGAGGACCACCTTCCTTGGATGGCGGATGAGTTGCATGAAGATGTACCAGAAGAAGAACTCCAAAGACACCAAGGTTGCTCTCTCTCTCTCTCTCTCTCTCTCTCTCTCTCTCATATACTGGTATATTAATTCTGTCATCCCTCTTCTGCTCTATAAACATGACATTCAGGAGTTAGGCGCATAATTTGAAAGGCCTTAAAATGCTTGTAAGTCGTTTTTCTGCAGTTTACATAGTAAAGTTTGATCGACCGATATAAATATTGAAAGCCTTTTATAAGATATGAAAGAGTCATTGTTGATTCACGCTTCACCAATGCTTATTCAAGTCTAGCTTTTTATTCGTTTTCTAAGAAGTGTTTATTCAACGCTGCATTGTTTAACACATATCGAATGTTCTGATTTTTTAATAATTTGTTTTCAACAGACGCTGTAAAGAGGACTTGCACGCTGCCATCAAAATTAAGCCATTTCACCGACCGAGAGGAGGAAAGACGACAGATAACAACCTGGCTAACGGACTCACGGAATACACGCACAGTGATAGTACAGGGTCATGGCGGCTTGGGGAAGACGGCTATCGCAATCCAAGTCGGCTATGAGCTCCTCCAATCATACGGTGTCCGAGTAGTGAGGGCAAGGTTGCAAAATGTCAAGACCACGTTCGACATCTTGTATTCCGTTCTCTCCAGTTTCAATGACGTCACCCTTGACCTTGCTGAAATTGGGTCACGGAACTCCATCCTGGAAGGAAAACTTCGTAATCTGCTTGTGGATTTCAGGGGAAATATTTTGTTAATCCTCGACGGATGTGAAGCGGTTGTAGAAAATGAAGAATGCAGTAAAGGATTTTGGGGCATCATTGCAATGCTTCAAGAGCAATGTCAAAATGCATTAATTCTCTGCACAACGCAGCGCGATATTCGCCCCCCTCCCTCACTCCCTACAAAAGTCCTTGTACTGACTGCACTATTAGAGAGAGACGCAAAGGTTGTCATTAATAAACTATGCCCGAGACTTAACGACGACCAGGCCCTCCAGATTGCAAAAGCGTGTGGGTGCATTCCGTCAATTCTCGAGTCGGCGTGTGATTTGCCCATAAACGCAAACATGGAGCCCACTAAATTAGTCGAGATCCTTTCGGTAAAGTTATCCCAAAAGTTCGACGCCTGCTTTGAGCTCGCTTATCAAAGCCTGTCCATTGAAGAAAAGCATTGCCTTCAGTACCTCTCCATTTTTCCGATTGGTTTCACGTGTAATGACGCTGAGCCGTTTCTGACCGATTCGGGCAAAACGCCTAGCGAGCTCTTGCAGTTTTACCAAAGAAGGACATTCATCAGTTTTGATGGCAGCAACGCCGAGCCTTTTTATACCATGCACGGAATCCTGAGATCCTTTATAAAGAACAAACTAACGGACCAGGAGATGGGGAGTATTGAGAAACACTTTATCCTTCATCTTCAGATCAAAATTCAGGAATTAAACACTCTTTGTGAATCTGATGAGCTTAGAAAAGCTAGTGAGCTCTTCAGCACGCAGCGAGAGAATCTCATGGAGGCTGTCGCCATATTTTGTAAACCGAGTTTCCAATACAAGCCACTGGTTGCAGAGACCGTTTCCACTCTTGCTCACGTCTTGTATACACTTGCCATCTATCGGGTGTCCCTGCAGGCATACTACGCCCTACTGTCCTTCAAGACTGAAGCCAGGGCTGTGAAGAATGAGAGGGAAGTGGCACACATCCGCAGGATGCTTGGGTGTATACATTACAAACTTGCTGAGTACAAAGAAGCCACAGAAAATGTTCTCAAAGCGCTCGAGTGGTATCACCAAGACCAAGGATCTTCCATTAATATCCCTCTGTGTTTTCACACCCTAGGGTTAATCCACGGAGAGAGCGGCAATTTGCCCCGCGCCCTCGAGATGTTTCAGAATACACTCCAATGGTGTGAAGCCCACGGCGACGAAGAAATCAAGATGGTTTGTTTCTTCAGTATCGAGATGGCCAAACTGCTCTGTGCTGCGTCAGATTTCGACAAGGCAGACGAAGAGTTCACGGCGTCCGTTCAGCAGCACCTTACCTTGTGTGACGAAAAGGTGGAACGCAACCAGGCCGGGGTCGGAATAGACTTTAACATCGGCAGAGCGAGACGGATGTCACGTGATTGTGACACCAGGGGGGCGGTGTTGGAGATGAGGAGGGGCTTTCGTAGAATTTTAGGAGATTATCCATACACGTCTCTAAACTTGATCGTGCTTGTCGAACTACTGTTTTTGCGACCAGAACATTCGGATTTTCACTCTCTTCTGGATTCTGCGTGCAAAGTGTTTCAAGAAGTATGCGACAACGAGGATACCGCCATCATGTTCTTGTTTAAGGCGCTCCATGCTGGCAAAGATGAAGCAATGTCGTACTACAACTACGCACTGGAGATTCTCCGGCAAATTTTGGGAGACCATCTGCTGACTGTGATTACGCTTCGCAACAAGGCTCAGTTTCTTCAAGGCATAAGGATGTTGGACGAATCCTGCTCAGCTTACAGGGAGTCTTTGTCAATGGTGTCCAGGTTCGTCTGCGATCACCCGCTCCACGCGACCGTACTTCACGAGCTGGGGCTCGTGATGGCCGACTTGGGGCTGAAAGACGATGGCCTCTGGCACTGCGAGCGAGCATTGGAAATGAGACAAAGAATCCTTGGAGAGGACCACAAGAGCACCATAGAATCTAAGAAGGCCGTCAGAAGTTTAGCTGATACATTTGAAGGTAAAAACAAAGATTATCACAGAGTTCTGTTCAAATCTCTGGATTTTCTTTTTAGCGTTTTCTTTTCCAAGAATGAAAACGTCACTTTTTGGTTATTATGAAACTTAACATGTAATTGCTTCTCGTGGATGTCAACAAAATAAATATCTGGGTAAAAATTTGAACGAATAAAACGTTATAGTCGTCCAAAATATTGGCAACAGTTGTAAGCTTTTTTGTTCTAATTTTGATTTAAAATGTAGTGTGCTGTCTTCTTACACAGGATAGCTTAGTAAAAGGAGCACATTAGAGAGCCATCATCGTTTCAAGTTCTTATTTCATTCTATGATTAATTTTTATGATAAATTATTCACCTGGCTTTTTTTCCATCTGCACTTGTCTTCCAGAGCTAGACCTTTGTGGTGACAGTGAAGACGAGTGATGAGACGCGGGTCTTACAGGAGCAGCTGACGTCTGAGACGCGGGTCCTGCAGGAGCAGCTGACGTCTGAAACGCGGGTCCTACAGGACCAGCTGACATCTGAAACGCGCTCAAGTTGTATTAAGACTTATTTTAATGGCTAATGATTGAATAGAACATGTTGATGCACACTTCAGATTAGTTGAAGCTTTTAAGAGAATGACAATAACATTGCCAGTCTGTGTGGCCTGGCTACAGTCCACAGAAAACCTGAAACTTCCTTCATTATTGTTTGTACGTATACGTACAGTTTGTATTAAGGCTGAAGGTTTTTAAAGTATGGTAATTTGGACAACGGCAGTCCTTGTGAACCAGAACACAAATTTTTGGTCCAAAGGAAACTTTAAACTTCAATCAATGTTTGTACTTTTGTATCAATACTTCACTTCAACACTTTAATGAACAATGAGGACATTTACAAGACGGAGTAGGCGGACGAGACTGGTCGGGACTAAAACCGTGAGTACCACCAACGCCAAGGCTGGTGGTGTATTCTAATAAAAACATTACCCAAACGCATGTGTGAGATGAAGAGGAATTCTATGTTATGGATAAAAATCCATTCAATATTTGTTAACCTGCTTTATACTAGTAGAGTGTTAGTTTATTAATGAGTGTCCTTAGAGTGTCGTTATATCTAGATAACATGTAAATAAAGCTGACGTAAGGGCATTGGCAGATGTTTTCTTGTGTAATATTGCCTTGTCATTAATATTCAATTGTGACAGTAAAGTTTCTGGCAGCTTTGAATTGAACATTCGTTACGGGAATACTTCATGCGAAACATCGAGAGGTGAGTACGATTATCAAAATTGGGATATATTATAGGATTTATACAAAACATCATAAATATGACTAGGAGTAGTTATGCCGGTTGTAAAAATACAAGAACAAAATAAATACATTGTGAAAAAAACTTAATAAGAAAATCTCTCTCTCTCTAAAGCCCGGTCAATTTTATCAGAAACCCAAGGAAAATATTTTAAAATCTGCATTTTCGGCGCAATTTATAGACACAAAATGTTCCATGAACTGATTTCGATAACATTTTACAGTTGTTAGTTTTTCCTTGATTTTAATCGAATTAATCTCAACTCTTATATCCATATCTTATATGAAATACTGTATCTAAACGGATTCACCTCATAATTTGCTTTTTTTATGGTCAGCATCGCAATTTATAATCTTTTCTCGCCGTGATTAGATCCGATCTCATCATGCCCTTCCTTCACATCAAGTTTAACAGATAAAACCAAGGAATACCTCGGTCTTTTGATAGTTAGCAATAAGAAAACGTACTGTTTTTTAAATATAAAATTTAGAGTACACGAAGAACTTGATCCTGTAAAAAAAATCTTCACTCCTAATATTATATAATGAGACGTTAAGAACCGTCTTCAATCAATATAATGAAGTGGACAGGCTTACATACCCCCTCCCCCTAATATATACTAAAACACGTATCATTACCATCTTTTATTTGAACCCTATCTGCAATAGCACTTATTCAACTTGGGTCGCTTCGTGGTTTACAACTCCTAACTCTTCCCCACATCTATTGCCAGCCTTTCTAATTTTTTCAGCACATTTCATGTCCATATTCCAGGGCATTGACCAGACACTTGTATACAAAACGATTTCTTCACAATATTTAATATTTTTTTGTCTGTAACAGTTTTTAGCAGAAGTAATGAGTTTTCATAAGAAGTAAACGTGTCTATCTGCACTGTATTTTTTATATCTCATTCTGACTATATTTTAGAAGAAATTTATTGTTAAGCTGTAGTATCTTTCAATATTGAAGGAAAGTTCATCACTGTGCTTCTATTAGAACATCCTCTAGTTTTCCCGACGTCTTCTCTGTACACGTCACATGGAGCGAACCTTCCCTGAAAATATACAGAAACTTCTACATAGCCAGACGCAAAATACTTTCATCAAAAAGTTGCCAGCAGCAAAATACTGAAAAAATTCAAATCTGATACTTCAGCCTCTAAAGAATGTATCGGAATAATACTAAAATATTTGCTAAAATTCATGCTAATTTCACTGATTTCAAATTTAAATCCACATATTAAATATGGTAACATCAAACTGAAATTCACATTCCAAATATAGTGATATTCTTATTAAAATCAAATTCATGCCTGATTACTTATATTCCAATATCTGAATTCATATGCCTATTGCAACATTTTTTAAAATTCTGATTTACAAGTCAAATAGACTGACATACATGCATTGATCTCTGGTTGTTAAAGTTTTGCTGGGCATGGGACCAATTTCAAGTTTTTATATATTTTATTTATGGGGTCATTTAGAATGAATAAGGTCACAACACCTATTGTGCACTACCTCCAGAGGGACACTCGCTGAATACAATCAGATTATGAGACTAACACACCTCCTTCTGGTATTGAGTAGGATACAGAAAAGCTGGTGGTTATACAAGTTAGTGTTTTGGAAACAAGAAGCATGTTAATGTGGAGTTAGTGCACACTGCCCCTATGATATTGTGTATGTACCCAGGCCCTCACCTCCTGATGTGGAAGACAGCTGTTATCTGACCATTCTCAGGCACCTCCTGCATTACCACCTAGAAACAAAGAGACAGAGAGACAATGATTATATTATACCCACAGACGTGTTTGTGTGTGTGTGTGTGAGAGAGAGGGGGGAAGGAGTTGGACATTACTGTTATCCACCATTTTGATTATCACTTAATTTGTTTTAAGTCTTCATTTAGGAAGGACATTTAAGTGTCTGAAATTGAGTAATTATCTATCAACCTAAATCCAGTGTTTGCTACTCATTACAATATATTAGGTTCTTGAATCTGAGCAGTAAAATATTACACTATCACAATATGTGTGTTTGCTTGTGTGTATGTGTGAGCATGCACGTATGCTAGTGTGAGTGAATCTCCATAAACACACACACACACAACATCATGTTCTCACAATTTTACTGTAATGATCAGGAGAAAATATTAATTTCAACTGGAATTGTTCATGGTAATGAATTCATACTTATGTTTTCCTTTGAACAATTTCAGAATTTCACGAAAATTAAATCTAAAATGAAATAATTAGATCCCCAGTCTAACATTAGCAAATAACACAACATAAAAGAAAATAAATATAAGTCAATATCTTTTATTCAAATGCAGAATCTTCTTTCCAACAAAGCAAAAGTACTCACCCTGCCTAGCAATACTCTATCGTTTATACTGTCATCTGCTTCAAAGATTTCCACACAAAATGTCGTCTGCTCTTGAGAGAGGTCAAATACGTGTTGCCGCCTCACTGGGATAGGAGTGAAGGCTGGAAATAGCACCTGAAGCTTGTCTTGGTCACTGTTGCTAGGCAACACCTATCAACATAAGCCAGGAAGAAATATCTTGAAATAATGGAAATTAAGTGGATGATACAGAACTTCATAGGTTATTTCTTTCTATTTTTTTTTCTTTTTGTTACAATTAAATGATTGTTAGTATTGTGGTATGATGATTTAGTTTCCAAATATCAGCATTTTTTTTATCTACATTTGCCCTCAAAAGAAACTAAATTCTAGTTTTTTCATTTTTGAATTGGACATATCACTGATATATTATCTTGAAATAATGTGGATGCTACTTTAAACACAACTGCAAAAACAGTCTTTAAAATTGACATCTGATCAACATGTACCTTGATGAGAATCTGTTTAGACAGACATTCCACTTCATTTTCCTGTTCATGTAATTTTGATTCTTCCTCATTCCCAGTTAATATGGCTGCCTGGAAAAGAAGCATGCACATGCAATAGGATTTGGTATAGATTTTAGACACTTTCTTCTTTTAACACTTCAGTTGAACAAATATTATGAACAGTTTTTAATTAATCTGAAATTTACCTAAAATAAATAACATAGAAAGAGACAAACACAGAGACCATAAACTTTGAAGTAGTCAACAGTATTAATATTTACATACACTGTCTTACACTCACAGAGAACACACACACAAAACAATCTCTCTTTTCTCTCTCTCAACCACACACACACACACACACACACACACACACACACACATGCTCAGATGCACACACAGCTGCATGCACCCTCTCTCTCTCTCTCACAGACACACACACACCTCAAAAAACAATACCTCTCTCTCTCTCTCTCTCACACACACACACATTCACACACACACACAACTAAAAGTTCATCCACCTGTTTGGCTGCCCCCAGTGCCACCACTTCATCAGGCACTATACTGTTTAGAAACTCAGCCTCGTTAAAGTAATCTTTTAAGGAACGTTGTAGAGCAGGAATCTTGGTGGTTCCTCCACACACGATGACCTAAATTATAGACAAGCATGGCTTATTAAGCACTGCCTCCATGTTTCAAAATAGTAACTTATTTGTTAGATACTTAGAAATCCAGTCTTTTAAATTCATGATTTTACCTATTATAAGGTTATTTGATTTATAATTATAATTTTTCAAATACCAGTAAATTTCTAAGGCAAATTGAAAATTGAATGGAATGAGCTGTTAGAATTAGCATTATTATTATCATTATAATAACAGTCCAGGGGTAAAAATCAATAAGAAAATTATTTTTAATTTCACTCTTTAAAAATCTTAAAATCCTTAGCTGAACACCTCTGTAAAAGACTACTGTACTTTCTTTAGATGCTAGCAATTCATGTAAGTAATAAGGCAAGAAATAAACTCACTTTGTGTATGTTCTCTTTGGTGAGTTGGGCCTCCGTCAGTACCTGCTCTACTGGCTGCAGACATTGCTGGAGAAGACTAGACACAAGACTTTCAAACCGCGCTCTGGAAGCAGACATGACTTGAAAGATATCAATATTTCAGAGGATTTTCCATAGTTTTTTTTTTTTTTTTTTTTTTTTTTTTTTTTACCTAATCAACATATCCTTGGTTATATTGAATAATACCTGTAGGTTTTTAAAATGCTTTAGACATTTCTTCATTTGTATCTCTGGCATAAAACTTGGTCAATGTACCCTTATCAAAACACTGGATTGAAATTCAATCTCTTATATTCCCTTTCATTTACAATCCCAAACCTCCTCCTCACATCCCATTTCAGGGGCGGATTCAGAGATATTTTCTGACAGTCTTCCAAATTATCTCTGTTGATCCGTCCTCCATTTTTGACCGTCTTCCAACAGAAAAAATTAGATACCCGTCAATGTAAACTTGAAAATCTGACCGTCTTCTGGAAGACCCAGAAGACGGCCTAAATCTGCCCCTGCCTTTCTAAAAACATTTCAATTCTTTATCAAAACTGATATCTGAGGTCTCATTTTTTCTTCATTTCTTAGCAACTCTTCAAGCCCTCCACCCTCTCATATCTTCATATATTTCTTTTCCAACAACATAACTTTTCTGAAGAAATCACATTCAAATTACTTCTAATTTTAAAATACCTCCTCCATTCTCATACTTTTCAATAACTAAACTGTAATTTAAATATCAAGCATCTCATCTTATATCACCCAATCCCTTCCCATGATACATCTTCCAATCAAATACCTTGGTCCTCACCTGGAGACACTTGACTGAAAATCGATCCCTTCGTGAAGAGACTCCACAGAGCACTGTGCTGTCGGCATGGTTGATAAAACATGTTTACAGTTCTCTGCGGCGTTCTTTAACTTGGCTACAGCACGCTTGTTTTCATGCACATCTGACTTCCACTGTCTGTAAGATGAAAAAAAAAAAAAAAAACATGAATTATTTTCATTTAAGAATGTAAAATATTTTGTCTGGAAAAAGAAAAAACCTTGCATTATTTCCAACAGTTACAGTGCTCCAGAGGGCATACACCAAGAAAAAGGCAATGCCATGCAATTACTGAAATGGATAACAGAAAATCACATTCCTTTTTATAATATTATATTAGATTCAGTTGAAATTTTAATCATTTCTTTGTAGTTAAAATTCAGATATTTTGGTTCATCAGATGCATCTTGTGGGCAATTAATGCATATCTGGATTGAATGTGTGCTATTATAAGAAAAACACTGAAATGAAGTACATAAAATTGAAAAATATCACTTGTAACTGAAATATTGTAGTACTAGTTTCCTATTGTTGCTTATTTCTGCTGCAATTTTTAAGTAGCAATGACAAGGAGACATCTTTTGGGCTAGAAGAAGTTGCTGAGAGGATGTGATGAGGTTGTGGTTTAACTAAAAAGTCCATGACAGTGGTGTTAATCTGAGAGTTTATGACACATGTCCCTTTGTCAACAGAGACAGCGAGTTTCTGTCAACAAAGAACCACTTAGTGATTGAGGAATGACATAATCACCAACTGACCATGCATTATTTATTATAATTAAGGTCTTGAACAAGGTGAAATATCCAAATATTTGTAAGACCATCATGACTGTGTTGTGTACATGTTATGGTGAATACTCACAAAGTTTGAATGAAAAAAGAATAATAAAAATGATAGAATTTTCCAAAAAATAATGTTTTATGGATGACACCTGAAAAGGATGTTTTTCAAGTTAATATAAAAAGTGCGACTTCATAAGGGAAATGGAACTGAGATCTTTGAAAAAATGAAATATTGGAATTTCTGGAGTATGCAAGTTGTGAGTGACTACCATATATCCAGCAAGGTGTTAACTCATTGCAGCCTGCTATAGAATCAGACTGTGAATTGTGTACACCTTCAACAAATCATGCTATGTTTCTAGAAATAACTAAAACTAGACAGCAAAGCTGGAAAATATACAGAAGCTTAACAGAAAAAAAGCCAATAAGCAATAACTTTTGTAAAGAAAAAATCCTAACATGCTAATTTTTTGAGGGGAACTTTTTACCAAACAAAGCCACTCAGTAAATTTAAAATTAAACAAAAACTTGGTTTAGCAGAAATAGGGTGAGCCAAAGATATGCTAGGAGGCAATGACATAGACATCCACATTGATCAAAATATAAATAAACATATGCAGTGTCTGTACATAAAACTCCTATCAGCCCCATGCACATCAACTTGTCTCTGTCCTGCCCCACCTCTTATCTTTAAGTAATCCTTTTGTTTAGACAACTATGATATCTCATCAACAGGTGCTTTGTTGCAGACAGTGGAATTCAGTGACAAAGGAGACCACCTAGTCAACGCAGACAAAATGGCCGTCTCTGCAATCAGATGCTCTCTTTTCTTGGGGATTGTTTTTGGTGCTTTTGTCACAGGACAAATTCATCCAGACACTGTTACTGAGCCAACAGGAAACCAGTGCACTCTTTCCTTCACAATACCCGAGGAGAGCTTTGGCGCCTCCTGCGACAAATATGATGACCAAATTGCCCTCCTTTCCTCTCAGCTGAAGAGTGCCACAGAAGAATATCAGACACAACTGAACCTGGAGTCAGACAAGAGGAGAGATCTGGAGACCCTGCTGCAGACAGAAATGAGCAAACGACAGGCGCTGGAGAACAAGACACTCATTCTGGAACAGAGGCTGCAACAGGAGGTTCTAAATCGGCTGACGTTGGAGAACCAGCAGCTGACAGACTCCAGTACGGTCAGATCAGAGCTGACTCAGCTACAGACGCAGCTTTCTAACTTCATCTGTGAGTACAGTACTGTTATGACTGCCATTTTTTATGATCATTCTGCTCAACTTTATATTTTCTTCTTTGATGCAATGTAACATATAACTATAAAATGAACGAATTAAAATTTAATCATAATGAATACATATGGATTATATGAAAACAAAGCATTGATACAGATACAAGAAATAAGCCAAAAAGATCATTACTTTAATAAATATTTTATGACAAACTTATGTCAGAATCAGAAAGAAATTTTGTAACTGATACTTTAAACTTTTGTCAAGGCGTACAAATGAAAACAAAAATGCCTTTTTTTTAAAAACAAATTTCTTAATATCTGACTGTAAAGTGTGACCCGAAAAATGACACCTCATGAAATGAGGCACCATTCAGATCTACAGATCTTCACGTCTTTTAGCATCACAATCAAAATGGACGCTGATGTTCAAGGCTGTCAAAGGTGCAGGTGGCGACCTCTATAGTCTGTGGACTTCCAACCAAGTACTGAATGAGGGTAACACTCTAGCTCAGTCATTGGAGCCAACCTTATTGGAGCACTACAAGACGTCTGTTGTCAATGACTGGGCCAAACATAACATCAAATATGTACGCATTTTTTTCTTTTTTTTTTTTTCCAAAAAGTATAAAAAGTACCAACATGGGCATGAATGTTATTTTTAAAAATTGGATATTATTTTCAAATGGATTTTGCAACACTATTACATACAGACTCTTTTAACATTGCTCTATGGGTACAAAATTGCAGTGATCCCCATAAACTACTGATGTCAGTGTGTCCATTTTCTAAAGTTAACTAGTGCTTTTATTCAATAAATTAATTTTAAGTCAAAACAGAAAGAAATATGAAAATTCAAAATGGTGATAATCTCCATTTGGCCTCTACAAATGCTTTCACATCAAATATGTCAACAAAATCATAAACAAGTGACGGGACTAACAATAATCTGTAACATAATATGAAACAAATTTGTACACTGAATCTCACCTCTTTTTCACAGGTAAAACTTGCTCTCTACCAGGGTGGCATTGAGCGTCTCACCCTGATTTTTAATGCTGTTGGAAGTGACAAGATGAACTGGTTTGCCAAAGACCGACTGATTTCTTCTCCTTATGTTGACATCTATACCTCCTCCATTAACTTCTTTAGCATCAGGGGAACTCCCAGCAGGTAGGGAGACCACTTCAGACATAATTTTATATATATTTTTTTTATATGAAGAGTGTTACCAC
Source organism: Lingula anatina (assembly GCF_051362555.1). NCBI lineage: Eukaryota > Metazoa > Brachiopoda > Lingulata > Lingulida > Lingulidae > Lingula > Lingula anatina. The sequence continues at coordinate 781,154 of NC_141772.1, forward strand.
AGATAAAATAACAGATCACCAACACTGACATGCAAGTTCAAATGAAAATGTCAGCTTAATAGATATACAGCCTTCAAAGTCTAAAAAAAATGTCCAATCAGCAGCTGAGTTTGAAGACTTCCAAGTCTTTGCTGTTAGCTGACGAATATTATAATTCTTTCAAGTATTCAAAATTAAAATCAGAATAATTTTAAATGTTTGCAGTGTAACAAAATTTAGTGTACGTGAAGTTGAATCAAAATCTAAATCTTGACTATGTTATTTTTTCAGCGTCAGTGGTCAATATGGCCGCTACTTCTACATCAGCCAGTCTCATAACGGCTGTCCCAAGGATTACGGCTGGCTGGCTGTACCTAACAATGCTTTTGTTTGTGCCTACGAGAAGTATCCTGCATATCCAGTCTTCCTGTATGCTCCCGGACACACAGCCATTAACTGGGCCAAAGGTCAGAGGTCACCAATGATAGTACCAAAAATAATACTGATAATTATTATTCATAATTAACTGAACCAATACCCTTGGGGCATTCATGTTGATGAAATCAAAAAGAGTGAAATTGTAGCTGCTTTATAAAAATTCTGTTCTAATTTTAAAGTAAATGCCTCTTTCTCTCCGATTCTCATCACCAAAATGTTACTAAATTCAATATATAAGAACCACTGTTTCACAGAAAGTATACTGAACCATTATAGTTATCCCTCCCCTCCACAAGTAGCAGGTCTTGGCAAATTCCAAGCTTCAGCAATCAGGAGATTAAGGGTATATGGAAAAACAATGCAGTTATAAATATTCAAACGTTATCCTGATATTATCAATATCTGTATTGTAGGAAAACATGGAGAGGCTGATGTGCTGGCCATTTTCATGGCAACAGAGTAAAAACCAGAGAGGGAATGATGTCGTTCTTCAGAGAAAATTGTGCACCCAAGGAAAGAAAGAGAACAATGGATCCAATGAAATAAGGAACAACTCTTTGTATGAGATTCATATTTCACAATAAATACACTGTAAACAACTCATTGGACCATGATACCTCCAAAGATGGCTATACTCTAACCGATCTTTAAAAAAGAAAAAAAAATGGACTAAATTTGAATGTCTGAACAGATTTATTAACTATTAATAAGTATCATTAATGGGAAAATTGTTGTTAACCCCATGATATCCAATTTTTGGCTAAAATGAACAGTTAACATCTCTTTAAATGCTGATTACAATAGCTGGTGTATTCAATGAACATGCAGGATAAAAAGTTTTCTTTCAAAAATCATAGCACTTCTCAGTATTGCTCCATCAGAGACAATTCTGTAATGATTTTATTTAAAAAAAGCAATTAATCTTGAGACAAATTACATTCTTAGCATAAAAACCTACAATGAGAATTTTATTATTTACGGTAATGACTTGGATGTTTTCAATGGGGGAAAATTGTGAATTTTTATTGATACTATTTTTCAAGTCTTAATTTTCTAAAATAAGAGCAATCCTATTGAGTGGTAGGAACAAAATTGAAAAGTAGACAACCTTATAGTTCTATTCTATGTATTAAAAGCACCACAAATGCTATACACAAATATAATTTTTATAATTTTAAAATGATGTATCTGAAAGTTTGATCATTTTTGCCCCTTGAAAAGATTGAGACATTACCTTAATAATGCATTTATCATCATGCATCTGATTAAATACAATTAAAATCGTTATCAAAATATAAAATATTGTCGTTCAAATTTTTTGTTGCTAAGCTTTAGCATAAGCACCTCAGAGTTTATCGTCATTTTAACAGCTTTTTAACATCATCCCCAAACAAGATCACAAAAATTGGCACAGGCGAAGACAGATGTATGGGGTTTAATCGTGTGGTCATTTTGGTTTACATGTTTTGTCATAGAGTAATGAGCCCCTAATTACAATGATTCATTGATCAAAGGCATTATTTTGACTTTTTGACGATAAAATTTGAACTAAAGCTTTGTAAGAAAAATCAATGGCAGGGTTTTAAAGAATTCAATGGTGTCATTAAATTAATGTTAAAATGGTGTTCATGGCTGCTCAGGTAAAAACTTGTCAATTTCTCAAATCATGTGCCTCAGAAGGCGTACAGACTATATCACTAAGACCCCATTCCCATAGATATTTAGATCGATCTATCCCCGCGGGGAGTCTCACTACAAGCTTTAAGGGGGTAATTAACTTTCGTGCCTGCTCGGCTGACAGCTATTTAGCATGAACCCCCAGGGAGTTAGGTCGATCTAAAGTAGATCGATATAATCTTTGGGAATGGGGTGTTACTATACCACTCAATGTGTAAAGGGCCTACTACTGCTAGTTCTAAAGGTTTGATTACAGTATTTGCATAGTTGTATATTAGCAGATGATAAGATAGGACTATTCAATTTTGAGAATACTATTTGATGCCTGTAAAAAGGTGAAGAAGACTATCATCAAAATAAATAAACATTAAGGGTTCCAGACAACAACCTTTAATCTAAATAAAAATTACTTACACCATATTAACCAAACTTCTCCTCAGAAATGTATGGTTATTGTTAGGGAATCAGTTGGGAGGGGAGGGAAGGGGGTACGGGAGGAGCAGGAAAGAAAAAAAATTGAACAGACTGAAATTGTCACCCCTTGTCTTGATAGCTTATAAACTCTTCTTATACAAACAAGCAAAAGTCCAAAGTCTCAGATAAGCTACATTTAAAAAGCATACTGAGGGATATTCAACGAAGGTGACCAAACTCAACATGAAGTCCACGCTTCCCACAGTTTTGGTCATTACTGTATTATGGTCAGCAAGGGTACACTGCCTGCCCCCTATACTTCTAAATGCCTCAGCACCAATACTCGGCTGTACCTGCCCAAAATATGAGGCACGTGCCACGGAAATGTCTCAAAAACTGCTAGATGTCAGCAACAAGTTCCACACACAAATATCCACCATGCAGACGTTATTGATGCAGGAAACACTGGCAAGTCAGACGCTTGAAAATAAGTATGCAGGGTTGGAGAAAAAAATGACTGAAGCCATTCAGAAGTTGAGCGCCATGATTTCTAGTCAACAGCAAAATATTACCATATTAAATGAGCTGATGGGTAAGTCCAATAACTGTTATATTTCTTTTTTATCATCATCTTCTTAAAATATCTCTCTCTTTTGTGAAACTATCATTATTTTTTGGATAAGAAACAGAAACACCAGTTATAGTTATACTTCAGTATAAGTTGATAGCATGGAAGTCTATGGTCTTAAAGCATTTCCAACCAGAAATAGGAAATATGTTTCTTTTCAAAGTAAAGAAAGAAAGAAAGTAAGGAAGGAAGAAAGGAAGAAATAACAACAAAGGTCCTTTTGTTACAGCTACCCTGAACAAGTGGACGTTGGTTTTCAAGGCAGTGGCGGGTGGCGGGGAAGACATGTATCAGCTATGGAGCTCAGATAGAACTCTGAATGAAAACATTCCCCAAGCCAAGTCCTTGACAAGCTCACTGAAAGTACACTACAAGTCTCACCTGGTCAACAACTGGAAGAATGAGAAGATTAAATATGTAAAATAATATTATTCCTTTTTAATTATTTAGTACCCATTTTACTTAAGTTGTCATTTAATAGATAGGAACTCCTTGTTCATCAACGTACCAGGTATTAAAATAAATAAATCACTAATGTGATATTTCATTCAAATATTTTATTCAACTGTGTGGATTTGAATATGGAATGACATTTCTTCCTCAGGTAAAAGTGGCCTTCTACAAGGGTGGTGTGGAGCGCATTGTTCTGATATTTGATGCTATTGGCAGCGACAAGATGTCATGGTTTGACAAAGGCAGATTGATATCTTCCCCATATTCAGACATTGACACTGCTTCCCCATCTACATTTGGCTACTATTTCAGCATTCAAGGCTTTGTCAGGTATTATGATCTGTGTAACTGTATATCATTTTATCAACTCCACAAAACATCAGTAAACTACAGTTCATATACCAGAAACAAAATATGCTGTAGATTAGTGTCAGAACAAATTGTTTTGTAAAGGTAAATTCACAATTCACAAATGTATGCTTTTTAAAAGTATATATACTTTTTAGGATCACTTCACTGATATCTGAATCCATCTTATTTTCTTCATTTCAGGCCACCATACGCCCGTCATTTTCACATCAATAAGTCCCACAATGGGTGCAGCAATGACATAGGATGGATAGCAGCTATCAACAAGCCTGGATGTGACTACGAAGCCTTCGACCGATATCCCGCCTTCCTGTATGCACCAGGTCACAATGCTGTTGTTTTTTCAAGACGTAGGTTTCTTTTTTTTATATTATTTATTCTGTCAATGAAGTACCATGGGTCAGTTTCACAAGCTTGATAATTAGCTTCAATTTTTTGACCAAAATATGGTCCATCTCTCTTAAAGAGAAACTAAAATTTTGTAAATGTGGTCATTTACTATCCACTAGCCATTTCATAATAATGATATTTATGAATCTGTCCAGAAAACTATCTTTCATGTTTACCTTACAGGTATGAAGAAATGGGTACATATTTTTATTTTATTTTATCAATCATTTAAAAGTCTTCAAATTTCCATTTTCAGAAAACCTTGAAGAGGCTGATGTTTTAGCCATCTTTACAGCAACAGAGTAACATAATACAGTAATACAATACAGTAATACAATACAGTATTACAATATTTTTCTTTCTTAGAATTCTTAGGATTCTTAGAATAGAGATTACAGCACTATATTGTGTGTACAGACTATAAATGTATATTGACTGATCTGAGAAATAATATGAAAAGGTAATTCACTAAATAAATTTAACTTTATTTTATCAAAATAAATCCTTAGTTTACTTATTCACTTTAGCACCTTGTCCCAATGACATTGTTTCAATTCTAAAAGGCTTTGAATTAAGTTTTATTTTGGTTAATTCCAATTCTTCTCAACATATGCACTAAGCGTAATAATTACTGTTCTGCAAGTAGTGTTTAGAATCATTCAGACAGGAAAATATCAGACAATTACATGAGACAATTATACATAGTACATATAAAGCACAGAAGTATATTAGTTTAGTATTTAAAGCTTCAAATTATGATTACAGTCAGGATTACAGCAGTTGCACTGACAGAACAGTTGCTAAAGAGTCAGTAGTAACAAATTAAAGTTAATCAGGAGTAGTACGTGCAACTACCTAAGCAGAAGATGGAAGAAACAAATGTTGTTGTTTAGAGATAAATTTATGGGAACTTGTTTTAAAGATAAACTTATACAGAAATGTAATTTAGCCAATCAATAAAAGAGAGTCAAAAAGAAAGAAATGTTGTTTCTGGTATTCAAAAAGGTGTTAAATAAAGTGCTTTCACAGCATTGATATCTACCAGAAAGAGGACAGTCAGGCACAAATAAAATCTCTCTATGATAAATTAATAATCATAAAAGAATATATATTTTCCTTTAAATATTTCAGTATGATGCTACCAGTATGTACATGTACGAGACAAGAAAATGTCCTCACGACTCTGTCATTATTTCTAATCTGCTGTCCTCCAAATCCTGTAAAGTCTCACTTGATTATAAGGTTATGTAAGTCTAATTAATAAACACTTTGTGCTATCTCAAATGATCCTGAGTAAAAACCCCTTACCTTTTGAATTCCCCAGCAAAATGCTCTGCTAGAACATCGGTGAAGCTGCTGCCCCCTATATCTGGTCTGGAGATGTTTGCCAGTATCCTGTACATACCACAGTTCACACTTATTACAGTGCAGTCACATGATGTGCCCCCAAGTCTGTAGACTAATACATTGCTGGAATAGAAACAGAGGCCTCATTCAGATTAGGGAACTAACTAGTCCGAGAGTCAAATATGGCAACCCACTACAAAACTTGACGTCTAATCCTCCATAGACACTGAATAGATATCCCATGGGGAAGTACTCAAGTGAGTCAGCCGTATTTGACTCTCGGACTAGTTACTTCTCTATTCTGAATGGGGCCAGAGGAATGTGACAGAAATAACAATATGATAAAACAATGAAATATAAACAGAAGTCAGTATGGTGTAAACATTTTAAAAAATGTCAAAATTCAAAGCAGATATTTTACAGCACACCCAAAGCATAGAAACTGACATTTTCATTTTGACACTTATAAAACAGTTTCTGGGGTAGCGCTAACACTCGCCAATTTGGCCAAATGCTAAAACTGACTTAAATTGGCTAAAGAAAAAGGGCTTGATTTGGCATGTTTTAGCGAAATTATAACCATTTTGATACCAAATTGACAAAAATGTGATGATTTGGCCAAGCGAAAAAAATTGCTAGCGCTACCCCAGAGTTTCTTATTATTATCTTTCTATTCTTATTTTGGAAAAAAACAGAAAGAAATGCATTTGTAGATGCTAATCTTACCAATATTCATGGATGTCTTTCTGTCCGAGGTCGTAAGCCAGTGCCGCGGCAGTTGGCTCATTTATCACTCGTAATACATGAAAACCTGCCGCCTCAGCGGACTGACTGAAATTTAATTGCAAAATTAAATAATAATAATAATAATAATAATAATAATAATAATAATAAATCCTCTTGTAGATCAGATGAGATTTTGAAAAGTATATCATTATAAATTATTCCAGTTTGATAAAAGATACTTGTCTCATGTAAATTATACTTAAAAATCAATATTTACCTCACTGGAAGTCAACTATATTGATATCCTAACATTCATTAATAATAACAACCCCTAATCCAATGTCAAGCTTATCTGATCATTTTCTTTTTATCTCCTCTGTGCTTTTCTGCCGTCTGGTTGGACTTTTGCTTAGAACATACCTTAGTGCGTTCCTCTGCTGTGGATTGTAATCGACAGGGCAAGTCACCACTGTGTCGTGTATCTCTCCATCTCCATGACTCTGAGCTATTTCTGAACACCAACATAAAAATACATTTTATAAAGAAAACTACGTATGCTGCGATCATATCTTTATCACTTTGCAGTTAAGACAGCATAAGGAGCAAAATATGTGCAGTCATATTATAAATTAATTACAATTCACAGACCTTGGAGTCACTTCAAAGGGGTGACATCAGTCAGAGGTGCTGGGAATTCGGGAACAGCATACTCCTGCATAACCTCAAAGTCCTGCTGACTAAGTGGGTGGGGGGTGGGGCTTCAAGATTTTGTCAATAGGGGGCACAACTGGTGTTGATTAGTAGACATGACAAATGCTGGTAAAATCTGCACAACATAAAATTGTCTGCAAATACCTTGCTGCTTATTACTTTTGTCTTTTCAACATAAACATGGGCATTGGAATTATGTGCCATATTTCACATAATTTAAACCAAATATATATACATACACCACTTATCCTGCACAAGTAAAAATTATACCAATTTAATTAATGTGGTAATTATATCACCGGGGGTTGGCTATAATATGAAGTGTTTTTTTCTTCTTAATATCAATACTCATATCTGAATGAGATTATGAAATACATAAAAAACTGCAACATAAATTGTAAAAGAAATGACTGAAATTTCACACACCTCTCATATTCTTGTAGACCAGTTCTGCTATTTGAACTGGAGTAAAAGTTGCCCTTTTTTCTTGAAACTCCACTTCATATGCTGGTTTTCCGTCTTTTTCAACAATCTGAGTAACAATATTGAAAGAAAGGCATCCTGAGTTATTTAATTTGGATGAAATAATAAACTCTTTTGATAGTCTACCTTGTCAACAAAATGACAAAAAGAAAGTAAATTTACGTAAATCAAATAAATTAAAAATCAAACAAATCTACCATTATAACATATATCTACAAGACAGTGTTATATGTCTTACCTTTACAGGAGAGCTTGCTGTTATTTGTTGAACAGCAGGATCTGTGAATTCTCTGCCCAAAGTTTGCTTCACATTGCATACAGTATTCTGTGCATTTCTTATGATACCTTGCTTAGCAGCCAAACCAACTGCCTACATATTAGCAAAGGAACAAGAAAGAAATCAATAAAATGCAATGATTTTTTTAAAAAAAATGCCCATACAAGACAAAGTATAATCATATATGACTGTCTTTATTTGTTTGTGATTATATATAACTAGAAATATAATTAGTGTATAATTTTTGGCGTTAAGTCTTATGTTTTTCTGTTTATTGTATGCAAACTTCAACTTAATGAGTTATAGAAATATAAAGTATCGATACATACTGTATGTTCCCAGACAGCCTCAGTAATCTGGCCCACGTCTGGCCCAGATCTGGCAACGTCTGGCAATATCTGGGCCAGATTTTGCCAGACACTTGCCAGATCTGGGCCAAGTCTGGCAAAGTCTGGCATTTATGCCACATTTTGCCAGACACTTGCCAGATCTGGGCCAAGTCTGGCAAAGTCTGGCATTTATGCCACATTTTGCCAGATGCTGCTCAGACTTGGGCCAGATATGGTACTTTCATTTTCAATATTTATTTATTTATTTTTTATTGACCAGTGAGCTGAATGCATTGAACTGACGTCATTTGATAAATTTTGATTTAATTTATCTCTCTCTCTTTTCTTCAAAGTCCCCTCATAAGTGTGCTATTTGTTTAATTTGACTTGACATTTGAATGAATTCACTGTTCTAAAACTTTTTTGAACTACTCGTTCCGCTGTTGTAAGATTCCGCTTTTTATGCTAAGCCGGTCAAGGACCCGGATGTAGCGTTTCTTAGAGTTATGGATGTGAAAAAAGCACAAGTGTATCAAACTGATACAATTCGTTGAGTGATTTGATTCGTGATGCGATTTATTTCGAAGGCATCAACACTGGTGACGAGGATTAACACTAGTGCAAAACTGTGAGCCAACTTTCTTTAAAAAAATGGAAGAAAAATGTGAAATTACGGAATTCGAACCGTACAGAAGTCCGGAGACATTAGGGTCACGCTCGACGCGATGGCTAGACAGTTTTAACCTCTTCGCTGACGGAAAAGATTGATCTTTTCAAAACCAACGGACGGCATGAATAATGAACAAAGATAGAAAATTAAAAATACATGACAGAGGAGACGCGCGCTTATGTTGTATTCAGCAGGGACAGGTGTACAAGATATTTTCAGGACTCTCCCAAACACAGGTTAGAAACATGAATATACATTAGACAGTTAACGCTTTGAATGAAATTGGAACACCAGAAACTGTGAGTATGATGAAACCGAAGTCATTTGACAAACCAAGCCAGTCTAAACATTACGAGTTTAGACATGAAAAACGAAGTAGAAACTCCCTGACTGAGAAAACATAGAACGTTGGATCACTTTGCAAAAGTCTGCAAAACTGAAACTATTATTCATGTAAATGACAGCTTTGAACATGATAATCCAGGAGTGCATATACATTTGGTGTGGGAACCAATGCAATATACACAGAAGACATGGAGGCAATAGAGGCGGTGTTAATCCCAGTGTATTACCAGATTCAGGTGCATATTGTAATATCATTGATGAAAATACATGGAGAATGCTGAAATCCAAGAAAAATAAATGTGGCTCTTGTGGAGGACTAGAAAACAAACAGTATTATTCATACACGTCTGAGAAACCTTTAAAAGTGAAGGGAACATTTGAATGTGACGTAAAGGAAGAGACCAGTAGTAGTGAAAGGACATGGGATTTGATGAGTTGATAAGTTTTGAGAATTTTCAGTGTGGTTTAAGGAATAAAAGTTGGAGTTCATATGCTATTCTGCAAATGTTTGAAAGGACATTTTAAAGACTGAACTGTCAATAAACATGTTTTGAAAGGACCGTTTCTGTCCAAGAAAGGAAGGGATGTTGTGTTTTGACTTGACATTTGAATGAACTGTTGTTAACTTGGTAGAGTTACTTGTTCCATATTGTTGATTCCATTAATAATTATAAGCTTGTCAAGGAGCCGGATGTATCATTTCTTAGTGTTGATCTTATGGATTTGAAAAAAGCGCAAACATTGCAAACTGGTTCAATTCATTGAGTGATTTGATTCATGATGTGATTTAATTCAAAAGCATTGATACTGGGGTTTGTTTTTGTGCACATGTAATTCTCTTTTAATTGTACATCTATATCTGTGCTGGAGTATACATATTTTTTTTTCAGAATTTACATGTATGTACAGTACTGTAGCCAGCATGCAAGTTGAATTACAGTTACTGCATGGTTATTTATAATTTTGTTATAACTCACCATCATCTAAAAAAACAATGTTTTTTCATTCATTATTCAAGATTTATTCATTACAAAACTATATTCATTAGTGATTATTATTATTATTAATGATATGTTTGAATTAGTTTAAAAATGACAGTGTGTGCAAAAATATTTCCCCCTCAAACCCCTCCCCCATGTACATGCATAATTAATTACAATTTTTGTAATTTGTGTTAATTCAGATTCGATGAGCAGCTTTGTGTTGAAAAAAAAATTGTTGTTATAACTGTTTTCTTTACATGTATGTAAGTGACATTTCCTCCTGTTAAGTGTCTGTATATTTACCTTTTTGCAGTGTAGTTTTTTTGTTTTTTTTCAAATATACATTGTTTTGTACAAAAAGACAAGAAGTGACCCTTAATTTGTTACATGTTAGTTGCCAGCAAGGTTATATAATGTGTAATAATTTTGTTTAGGGTTTTAGCACAGAATAAATACTTGAATCTTGAATCTTGTATGTCTTTTTTATAGTAATCTTATTGAATAATTAAAAATAATTAAAAAAAAGAAAAAAAAAAAAAACATTCTGGGCCATATGTGGTCCATGTCTGGCCCTAATCTGGCCCATTTGAATATGATCTGGCCCACATCTGGCCCACATCTGGCATGCCATACATTTGCCAGATATTGCCAGATCTGGGCCGACATCTGGCCATATGAGCAAATGTGGACTGGCAGACTGCCAGATCTGGCCCAAACATTGCCACATCTGGCCCACATGTGGCAAGCCATACGTGGGCCATACCTTTTGCCAGACATTGCCAGACGTTGCCAGATCTGGGCCAGACGTGGGCCAGATCACTGAGGCTGTCTGGGTTGTTTATATATTTTATACTTCTTTTAAGTTTAATATTGAGTATATAATTATGAGAGCTTTGTTCCTACTTTGTCATGGTCAGTAAATGCTACTATTGCAGGTGTCACTCGGTCTCCTGCTTCATTAGCAACCACGTCTGTTTTTCCATCCTAAATGAAGAAAAAATTATATATAATAATCATTTAATAATACATGAATATATAAATACAACTACATGCAATTCATTGGTACTTCAGTTGAAGGTTGACATTTTCATGAAATAAGGCAGTGGTCCTCATATACAAAATATGATGAAATGTTTTTTTTTTTTTTAATTTCATTACAATCATTACCAAAAATGTGATTAAAAATTTAACAAGGCAAAAATCATTCTTCTTTCATGCTGGCTGCTGACAGTCCAGAATTATAAAATCAATGTTGTTATAATATCCAAAATCGGTCTTAAACGTAAGACGGACTTAGAAATAACAACACTATATATTTATTAAAGGTTGTGTTTGACACTGTGATCGACTTTTATGTTTGAAAGCGTACAGGGAGACAACATTCTTCACATGACCTAGATTTTATTTTTGCTATTTTTAGTAACAGATACACGTGAAGTTGTCAGTCGCTTTGTTTATCAATTTACTTGTGTGAGCAGATCCCAAAATCTTAAGTGAAAATCAAGCGAGATGAGTCTCAAAGACACATGGGATAATTTCCTTCGGTCTGATCAATTTGAATTATTCCAGTGCTGACCTTATACACGGCTAAACAGGCTGAAGTTGAGCCGAAATGAACCCCAAAGGCAGCGGCCATTATGGTATCGCAATTTCTCGTTTCCAGACGAGAGGAATTTCAACCAATCAGAAGCCGACAACTCGCTTTCTTGAGCAACGTGGATGAATGACAAATCCTCATAGCAGTACCAAAAAGTTTAATTAGACGTGTGTGTTTCTCTCGACAGAACAAGCAAAAACGACTGTGATACAATCCAAAGGGAAAAGAAAAGAGAATTAGAAACAGACAGTACATTGTCTTGTGATAATGGATTTAAATATGACTTTACTGTACGTATGTGCCGGCGCTCTAGGAATCCTGGCTTTGACAAGTACGACAAATGCTCTAAAGGAAGAAGATTGCCCAGGTAAATAAAACTTCACAAGAATGATTAAGGACTGTGTGATTGAAATGAGAGGTATTTAGTTCATCAGGGTTTATTAAGTTAATCTAAGAGGTAAAATGCCCCTGTTAACACTAAACATCTAAAGACGAAAGTGGCATTTCATACAATATACCAGTACTTGAGTTCAGTTAGCCAAGTCAGAAGAATGACCTCGAAACAGTGTTATTGGAATGATGTGTGACATTAATATGAGAAAAGTGGCTTGTGTGATTATTTAGATATAAAAAGAATCATTTAGATCGAATGTCATTGTTGTCTATTAGAACAGTCTACCTCTACCATTCATTTCTGTTATTTATTAACTGTACGTATTGTTAAAAGTGTACTAAACTAAGTAAAGAAGCGTAATGGGTATTTATGTTTTATAAGAATCTGCTAACATGTTATATACAATTTTCAGTGACAAGATTACTGCTGTGCTAAACATTTTTCTTTAAATTTGTTGTAGAAATTTTTGGAATGGAATGGTTATCTTATACATTACTTTGAAAAAGCTTAGGCTCAACTATTTCTGTTTCATTAATTTTACATTTTTGTTTAGTTTAAACTACAAAAAGTTTTTATCTTTATTTTAGTCTGTATCAAGTTTCTAACAAAGTTTATGAACACACTGGAAGGTGAAGAAAAAACGGTTGAAAACATTGAGAAAAAGTTCAGGAAGTTTTGTAAATCTGCCAAGAACAAAGATGAAAGATTGGTGAGTACACTGCATTGTTAAACACAGTTTTATTATTAATGAAAAAACAAATTGGTTAAAATACACCCTTGTAGTAACATTAAATGTCTTCTCTATTTAAACCCTCATATGTTTACTAGTAAGTAACAAGTTTGTTTTAAGTTTATTTTGCTGCATTTCATAACAGGTGTCTGATTCTTCAGGGTATAATATCAATAAACAATTAACAACAATCAAGTGAAAAAGATTTAACCGGGGTTTATTATTATATACAATAATCCTTCTGTATTATATTTCAGTGTTACTATATTGGGGCCCTAGAAACCTCCGCCACTGGTATCCTTGGAGAGATGTCTAAACCCATGAGTTGGGGAGTACCTGCCGATAAAGTTTGTGAAAAACTGAACAGAAAAGATAGCCAAATATGTGAACTAAGATATCGTAAGTTATTTTCCTTTGTTTCATCTGAAAATAGATCAGCGTAATATGTAGAATAATGTAAGGATGATATGTAAATGTTTACATTAAGAGTATTCTCTTCAGTTATATTGCAGTGTTTTTCACTACCATAATGGGATTATTTCCACAAAATTTAATGAAAGCAATTAAACATTATGTCCTTTAAAAAAGGGAAATTTTTATGACATTTAACAATTTCTCCTTTTTTATTTCAGCAAAAGTAGTAGACCTGGCAACAGTAAACCTTAAAAAATTGAAAGTAAAAGATTTGAAAAACATCTTAAACAACTGGGGAGAGGAGTGCAAGGGATGTGCCGAGAAATCTGATTTTATTCGTAAGATTGAGGAGTTAATGCCAGAGCATGCCCCAGAGGCTCATGCTGCCAGAACGAAAGAGGAGTTATGAGAACATTTTGTTTAGGCGACATTAATAAATTATTTACAGCATCCAAATCTCGTTGACTTTGTTACAATCCATTGCAATAATTTTTTTTTTAAGGAAGGAAAAAACGATTTAGCTTTAACTGGTGCAGATCATATAAAGAACATTCATTGTGGCGTTTTCCATCGATTAGCAAATTCTCCCTTGTATAATTGGAGATGTTTATATTTTGTAACCATGTTCATATTGTACATATAATTATTACACGTTTCAACTTTTGTCATGATTACTGTTTTACTAGCTAAGTAAAATGGACCATTATTCTTGAATATTTGTTCGAGTTATGACTTCAATTATATAACCAAAAGAAAAATTGTAAATTATAGCTAAATAACCCTCATTTGCCTGCAATCCTGATTTGCTACTGTGAAATAAAAATCAAGAACAATGTACTATAAAAAGTTTTATTTTGGAACTGCTGGGTGACAAGTTAAAAGCAATGTCTACCCTAATTATTGTATTTTACAACAATGCTGTAATACCAGGTCAACAATACAGACTTGCCAATTAAGCAATTTCTCAGGTTTATATCCTTGATATTCCTAAGGAAATTTGCTTCACAGAACACTGTCATTTGACGCAATCTTGACTGTTAGTCAAACTGTTCAGCTCACTTGTCTTTACAATACACCAGGACTTAAGAATGTGCAGAAACGGGAAAATCTTAACAACCCATTAAAAGTTTCTCAGGTTTTTTTGAAAACTACCATCCACAAGCAGGCTTCTGCTGTCCAATAGGAATAGGAATGAATGCTTACCAATTTGCCCCTAGACTTGCATACACACTTCGGTGTGGCTCCATTGTCACTTTCAAAGCACATGATCATTATGAAGTACCCACTTTGAATCAATTAAGCAGAATATTTACAGTAACATACAGATGACAATGCTTTTGCCATTAATTTTAGTTCATCAATATCAATAATCCAACTTTTCAACTAATAACCATGAAATTGGTTTCAATCTGTCTATATAGAAGACTGTGTCAACTACAGTTCTGAATTCATGGAATGCAAACATTTTGCTTTAAGGAAGTCTTTGAAAATTAACAAAGAAAAATGAAATGACTATACTGCATGGGACGAATTTTGTAAAACAATTGTAATGTGTACATTTTTCAATTAAAAATGCCACTGCTGGAGCATCATGAAATAGATGCCTAAAACAATCAGCACACTAAGTTGAACATTCTGCTCTTTTTTTCTTTGACGTTTAATGAAATGATGTTTCCAGCAGATAAAGAGCAACTTTCAGAACATGAGTCTTTGGTAAAAATAAAAAAAACTTTTGCTAGTCTTTCATCTCTCCCTCTTCATCTTCTTCCTCTACACCTCTGATGTATAATACATTATTACACCTGAAATTGAGATAATAGTTTATATAATTATACATAAATTTCACTATTCAAAGGCCTACTCTGTTGCAGATGTGAAGCTTTTTTTATTATAAATGAAATGAAATAATTAAAATTTCTATTTTTACTAAAATGGGTTTCTGAAAACAAAATTCTGTTTTTTAAATTACACAGCTGTAATCGACTACTGATAACATTAAAATTACAAATAACAATTTTGCCACATTAAGAAAAAACATCTGATTTTATATTAAGCACAAGACCTATTTGCTAAAACAAAAATAATGCAAAAGGTATGTATTAGTATGAGAGTTACATCAAGGCCCACCTAATGAGAACTTCTCCAAGATTGCCTGATAAAGCTCCATCAATATATTCTTCTGTATTTGCAAGCTGAAATCAAATCAAACAAAAAATCTTATGTTTAAGTTCCTTTTTAAAAATAAAAAGACCAGGTTGCATGCAAATTTTCAAATGCACATTTTGGTATTTGTATTTTCTACATGTTACCCAAACTTCTCTGATAACTCACTTATTTTAAAACAATTTTCATTATCTTATCACTCAAAAATGGCAAACAAACTGTATATTGTTGTGACAAAAAAAAAAAAAAAAAAAAATTAAAACTACATAAATCCAAGAATGTTATTATCAAAGCAAAGCTGACACAAACACAGGGTCCACTCTAACCTGAAGATTCATGTATCCGTCTACTGAAACTAAGTATCCTTTATACTCCATTCCCCACTTTAGTTTCACCATGACTGGTTTTCCTGTTAACCCATTCAGGAAGGGTTTAGGGTTCATGGGAAGTGTCTGAAAAATAACAGAAAGGAGTAGGACATTTAAACAAATAGACAAGTAAGACCACCAGTGATTTGTCAATATATGTTATATATAATTGTTTCAATTTAGGGTTTGATAGAGAGCATACCTCACATAAAGTTACGCTGAGAACACAAACTTCTAGTAAAATGACTAGCGCCCAAAACAAATTTCATTCTATTTTATAAAAATTATTTTTAAAATTATTTCGTACTAGTAAAAAACCCAAATTTGTATGCTTTAGTGGGTGTTTAAGTGCCTCAGCATAATCATCGGATACCGTCATGTGTGCGACAATCTAAATTACCTCCAGTTTATGGATGGAGACATTGAGTAGAAATGAAAGAAAATGGATCATGCTACCATAACGTCAAGTGACTCGTGAACAACCGAGTCATATTCTGTCATCGGGAAAGCAACTTTAGCCAATATTTTTAAACACAGGGATGCACACCGATCTAAAGTGACTAATGCGATTACTCTTATTGAGTTCATAACTGAACTAGCATGCGAATTTCTCTTACCGAAGCCATCTCTTTCTCTTGCCGGTTCCTTTTTCGCACGCTTTCCACACGTTCTGCGCACGCGCAACACCGACTTCCGCGTAAACAAAAGTGCATTGTGGGACTTTATTCCAGCATGTGAATGAGAGAAGAAACTGTGTTTTTATATTTTTACTATGAATTTCTGAAAAATTAGGATACAATGGGGGTTGTATGGTATGTAAATGTGATTCAGTTGAATGAATATATATGTTAATAGTAGAATTTGAAGAGGCTTATTTGCTCTTGTATCGCGATTCACGAACTAAAAAACTGAAAGAAACATAAAGACAAACACGACATGCTGATGAAGCTTGCTTCTTTAAATAATGACCAGTTTTCTATCAGATACCATTGGGTGTCATCATTTCTAATACTTACAGACACTAACCCAACTTGCAAGAGTTGCCATTTTGGTAAGGATCTTATTTTAGGAAAAGTTGACAACATTCTTCATTGCTATTTTTGTGCGAAGAGTGAATATAAGTACATGAAATTAAATAAATTATGATAATATAATTTTGCGAGGCTATTTTTACGCAAAAGTGATACAAATTTTTTTATATAATACTTTAACAATATAGCTTTATATTCAATACTATATATGCAGAAGAGCAGGCCAACATACTGGTACCATAATTACTAGTTAGATTGATTATGATATTAAAAATGATAGAAAATATTTTACTTTATTCCATGTCAGTTATGCCTCCTCTATAATCTCACAAAAGGAGATTGACCATCAGTTATTGTATGTATTGTAATTTAGGAAACCCTCTGTAATGAAAATTAAAATATTTCTGTAATATATTTCCAGTGTTGCCTCCTATCCTGTACCAGAGGGCAAGAGTGGACAGCAGATAGTAGACGTGTTGCAGTCGAGATTGGAACAACTGGGCGCTGAAAAGAGTGGACAGTTTAATGTGGATTGTGAAACTTATCAATCTCAAGTTCCTTCAGGTAAAAAATTATTTCTGTTATTGTAAACTTAACAGTTTTGATGAAAAGTCTTACGAGACCTCACAGTCTGACTTAAATGTACCAGTATTGTAATCTGTTCTTAAAATAACTTTTAAGTGTGGTCAGACTTTTCATTAAGAGGCTTTATTCAGGCTGCAAATCACTTATTCTGAATGTAGGTTTTTATAGACTTTTGATTCCTATTTCACTCCAGATTTTGTTAACATATCGCAGGTGTATTTTACTCTTATTTCAGCTCAGAATAGACTGGTGCACCTCCTACACAACAGCGAGCAACCCGCGACGTGTTTTGCTGTCCTCGACACGGGCACCTGCTTAGTTGCAGACAATCTCTTCAATCTGCTCATGTTGAAGCTGAAAAATTTTTACCCCACAAGGAAAGGTTTTAAGATAGAATCCAAAGGACAGAGATATTCCCTGGGGGATTTTATCATTAAAATTGGATCTGTTACTTTTGGACAGAATATAAGCTTTAAGGGAATTTTGGTTGAGGTAAGTTTTACCTCTTATTTGTTGCTCGATTTTGCATAAGCAAATTTATTTTTACAGGTGCATATTAAAATATTAATGAGCTTAATTAAGTGGTAAATTTGTGATATTTAGGTATCGATTTGTCTTACCTGCTGTGCAGCAAAATTGTTCTTAATGTTACTGTAGTAAAATGAATCTTCTTTATCTACTTAGAAAACATTTTGCAAATTGAGACTACAATCATGTCAGAGACTTCAGACCTTTTTCTTGTATATTAAATTATCCAAGATCAGTGGGAAGTAGGGAACATAATAAATTATTGTTTGGATTGAATTATGTCATATATTATTTCAGTATTTTTGTATAATACATTGTACAAAATTAAATTGAAGTACTATTTGTGTTGCCTGCAGGTAGAGTATTGTCCGTGTATGGTCCCCGGGGACTGCTGGGACCTGATGAAGGAATTCATGCAGGGATTTATGGGCAACTGTGTGGAAAATCCCTCCAATTATCTCAAAACCAAGATGGACATAATGTACACCCCAGCAGATACCATACAGCAGTATTTAGAACACTTCAAAACTTTCAGGAAGGAATCCCTGGCAGTGACACGGTGAATGGTAGTCCTGTTCCACTGGATGTTCTTTTTTTCCTAGAAACTTTTATCTTTGAAAGAGTCATGCCATATTTCAGCTGTCACGGGTGCAGGGGTACTGCTACCTCTGTAGTTGAACAGTTTGGTGGCTGTGGTATAATGAACTTGATAATGATTGGAAACTTTACAAGCGGGAACAAATAATAAATTTGCTTACAAAAAGGGTTTTTGAAATTCAAGCAAACTCTAGTCTAACATTACAAAAAAAAATTCTGTGTTACAACACATCAGTTGACAGCCACCTTCAAATCCAATGACCTGTTATATTAGACAGTAAGGTTTGAAAGAAGGAGTTGAGATTTCAGACAAATAAATGTTATCACAAATACATGTGTAATGAATTAAATACCTTTATTACCATAACCATAACAACGGTCAACAATGATTTGCCCTGATGATTTGTTTTTGTCTTTGAAAAAAGTTAAAGTTAATACAAAAGTTAAACTATATATTTATGTTAAAGGGGTAAAAATTTCATTTTGGTCAAAAAATTATTTTCCTGGGATAAACAACGGCTTTCCCATACTAACCAATGGTTTATGCATCCATTCCGACATTCAAAGTTAGAACAACCGATGACCTTCTGATTCTTATCATGCCAATATTTTTTCTTGAAATTATACCTTTTGACACCAAAGAAAAGTTTAAATCCTTCTGAGCCCAATGTTTCATGTATCAACTGTGATGTAAACATGTTCACCTGAGACACTCAGTAAAATAAAAGTAACTGCAGTCAATTCATTAAGTCAGACTCTGTATTAAAATATACCCAGCTATGATAAATGATGTATATTCGTCAGCTTTTTGGCATTATCTTTCTACTGTTGTGTAAATGCTCAGCTTTGGCTTTTAGTTCTAAAAATTCTTCTTGAATAACATCTGTTATTGCCTTTCTGATTTCCATCTGGAAAAAAATTGAGCTTTCAAAATGAATTTATCCCAGGATATTCTCACCTCCCCCTCCCCCCCCCCCCCAAAAAAAATGGTTTAATCGGTGTATAAAAATGACTTCCATAGTCACTGTAATAAAAAAAATTAAACACTTGGTGGTTATGTCAAACTTTTGTTCTAAGACTTGTAATAAATATACTTACTGGGGACTTTTTAGCTATCTTCAACTGTTCCAACAATGTCTTGAACTCCAGGGGGTTTCCAACATATATAGTCAGTTCCTTGACAACAGAAAAAAAATCTGTTTAACCACGTCATTCTGTTGCAAAAGTTGTAATTTGGACATTTAATCTACAACTCTGCATGCCTTATGCCAAGAATTGTATCGTGTTGGAGGTGACAATGCAATTGTGAGAGGGACACGTGTCCCTCTAGTGAGGAAAATTACAAGGGAGTAGTTGTTGCATTGTGTGGAACGTGGCGGTCTCCATGTTTTTCCTGTGGGTGAGACCATGATGTTTCCAATTGTTACTTGTGTTGTAAAACTGTAAAACTAATTTAAAAAAAAAAAAGGAACCAGCGACTTATCGACTTGTCAACTTATTTTGAACACCTTATATTTATAGATTATCAGATAAAACGGTTCTCTATGGGAAATGCCATCATAAGATTGCAATTTATGACCTCAAGAAAGTCATATATGTATTTTAGTCAGGAAAGAGATATTTCACCTTCAATATTCTGGGTGGAAAATAGGGCTTTCTATTTGGCAATATATCATCTGCCCCTAAAATATTAAAAATAACAATAATTATAAAATATATATAATAAAAATAAAATAAAAATAATAATAATAATAATAACAATGATTACATTGTTTCAAAATGACACAGTGGCATCACAATAAAGCTCTACAGACCAAATTTGTTTATTTATTTAACAACAGTTCCAACTCTTGTAATCCTTGACATAACAACAGACATGTTCCCCAAATCACTTAATTAATTAACCATTTGATTCAGTTAAAAAAACTCTGAATATATACCGTCTGATATTTAAGGAGTGGGACTACAGGCTCTTTTTCAGTCCGACTAACAATTAGTTCCATTTCCGGTCTAAAATTGATCTTGTCTGCACTGGACTCCTAACTGTTCTCCAGTCATACTTACCTAAGTGCCATATTGGAATGACCAGTGGATCAATCTTACACTCCGCTATCAGTCTTCCAACACCTGAATGAACAATATACAAATGTCTGTACATATATGATAATATACAGCATGGCAGGGTTAAAATGTTGCTGCCCTCTTTTTCTTTTTTGTATTTAGATCTGTGCAAATAACTTCATTTTTATTTACACAAGCAGCAACAAAAAACCTCTTGCCCCAACAACAATTATGTTTATGCAGCCATTAAAATTCAAAGCAAAGATCTAAAACTGCAAATTCACAAAAATAGTCATATCATTCAAAATTAATTATGTATATTCACTTACCCCATTTCAGCCTCATTGGTTCTTTTGTTACGTTGATTTTACCTGACGATTAAAAGAAACAACAGCAAATGTGTTAAATGACATGTGCATACATATACATCTCATTATGTTGTGACATCTTTCATCATATTTCATATATCTGGGTAATAAATTAAGAGAGAGAATGGGCTATGATTTACTCATCATCAATAAGTAATAATTTTTAAACAAGTATGAATTTAAGCCAATTGTTTATGCCAAAACAAAACAACAAAGGAAAAAAAAACATTCTGTGGGATACTGTTATTATCATTATTATTTTTGGAGGGGAGGGGGCAAAAGGACAAGTGATGAAGACATGGTTCCAGAACACAGCCAATGGACAGTCAGAGGACAGACAATGGAAGTTGTCCGAGACAGAGAATACATGATTTACTCACCTTCAGGAAACACGTGCACCCAGTTGCCCCTGTTGAGTTCATCAACCAAAAAGTTCATGGTGTGCTGGAAGACACCGTCCCCTCTGCGTATAGGGACCACCTTGCCCCAGGAACAAAGGCGGTTCGTCAACGGCCATTTACTGATGACATCTTCAGCACCCGGATCCCAGCGCATTAACTCTGTGTTCAGTAGGTGGCGCCACTTCAGCACACCTGGTACAAAATATCTTTTTATACTTATTAACATGAAGGCTAGGTGTGTATTCTGATATATATATACTAGTGTGTGTGTGTGTGTGTGTATATATATATTATATATTACTTTGACTGAAAAAATAAAATCATTTAAAAAAAGATGAAGGGTAGTTAATTTACCTACATTTTAATTGAATCAGTAACATATAAAAAAGGGGGTTTGGGGGGGGGGGTAATCCAACAAGATATTTGAATATGATTTTTTTTTCAGTGATCTTGAAAATTACTTCTGTCAAGAACTTTGACAACCAGCATAATTGTCAACTGATCTTTAAGAACCAATTTTTCTTTACCACCTTTTTCCTTACCAATATGTAATATATATTTGCAATAAAACACTTATCTTGTAAATGGTTTTCTTAATCATTTCCAGGTTACCTTGAATGTTTTAGGCCAAGGTATGACATCTATTTATGCTTTACAGACACTCACCCCAAATAAGTGGATCATCTATACACGAGGCGTGGTTGCTAACTGTGATTAAAGGACGTCCTTGACGGGATTCAAGAGCACTTTGTAGAATTTCTAGGTTATGTGTCTGTACATAGGTAATCTCTGAAAGGATAAAAAAGTTTTGTTTGAAATTTGTCTGAGTTTAATTTTGAAAAACTCAGTTAGACAATAGTTTGGTAACTGGTGCAGAATTTAAAATCCTTAAGAAAAATTCCTACAGCAGAGCCTGTAGGAATTTTTTCGTAAGGGAAGTTATTATGACTTTATCAGATATGCAAAGAATGAAGACTTATGGCCAACATATTAATATAGAAAAACTAACCAGCACACTCTCACCAGGGGTTGAATTAAATATAAAGGGCATATAAAGGGGGGGAGAAGAGGAGGGGTCCAGTCTTCTGTAATTCATGGCAATGTAATTAAACTTCAAAAGCAAAGAAAAGCTCAGTCTACCCCTGACCTTCTGAACAACGTAGTATTTTCGTCCAAGACTCAAGAGGTCTGATTTGATTTTGGATAAATTTTTATGTGGTTATGGGGCTAAAAAGCGCATAGGCTGCATCATACATACACTAGCAATTATAAAAACATAATAAAAATCACAATAAGTTCGAGCCTTACTGGACCACATTTTGCTGATCATGTTAAAGAAGGACAAGGTCATCCAGCTCGGCATCCGCCATCGCAGTGGAAACCTTCCATCAGCATTCCTTGGAGGGACGAGCCACTTTAATTTGGAGTCCCCTGGTTTTTGAGTCATTTTATTTTGTAATAGTTGTCCACTTAATGCAGTGTATACAAATGGTTAACAAATATCAAAATACACGTTTATTAAACTTCATACAAGCTACTTCGACGGTGCCCGGGTTGAGAGTCGCGGTTTCATGGGCGCAGACATCTTGTTCGATGACGTCACTGAATCCAGGAAGTGATTAAGAAATCAAGTTTGTCCCAAAATAGACAAACACCAAGCTTTTGCGAAAAAAAATGGTTATAACTCAGTTTGGTTTGGGGTGTAACCGTTTGCAGGCAGCCAAAGTCAAATTTTTACATCGTAATACAAATTTGGCCAAATTGTGCTAGTTGTGACAAGTTGAGTTGTGCAACTACAGTCACAACTAGCACAATTAAGGCGCTCACAGCCTTTTGCAGCAAGATGATTACATTGATGCCGACTACTTTCGTTTACTGAAGAGCTTTCTCGTTTTTTTTTTTATGGTAATTAAATTTTTTTTACACCATGACGTGATCTGAAATACATTTCTAAAAACATATATCTTTTTTCCCTAAAGCCATGACAGTTTTTAATTCCCTATAAAATGTTGGTAAAGATATTTAGACCCAAGAAGCACTAAATGTTGTTTACTTAGTAAAAACTAAGTAAATGACTGTTTTATCACAATTCAGTATTTGTAAATTTATACAGATAAATACGTTATTTTAATGTTTTGTAAACATTTTATTGAGTGCCAAGACCACATTCCACTACTGACAGTGAAAACTTCATTTCGACCAAATTTAACAGAAAGTTTTCCAGGTATTTAAAAAACACCCAAGTGATTCAGTGTGTCTGATACAATGTATGATCTCTTTTCATTTATCTCTAAAGATGTCATGAACAAAAAACCTAAATATATGATTATAAATAAGAAAGGGGAAATATTAAATATTTTTGGACATCTGAAATAATATGAAAACATATTGCATCAACAGGTGGCATGTACCTGTAAAATATATATTATTTAACGGAGATACATTTTACGCTGTTGGATTAGACAAGACTGTTGACTGCTGGGGAAAAGTTAGTAATCACATTAGTTTGGTCAGTCAATTAATATGATATAAGGCATTATCATGGCAGAATTGTGGAGCTTTTGAAAAATATCTTAAACTCTTTCTTGTAACTTTATCAAATAGACTTCAATAAAATTATACAATCCTTTTATCTGTTTATATTACGCACTGTACATTTTAGAAACCATTACTTCTTCAAAATATGATCTTCACCATCTCATGGTTCATATGTGTCTACTTATGGCATCATTTTCAAAAGAAATGTTTAACAAAATATCACTTATTAATTAATTCTTAGCAACAATGATATGTACAGTTAAACTCAACAAATTGGAAACATTCTCCTCAGCTGTGTAATTAATATATCTAGAAATTGATGAGGTCACAAATTTTAAAAATCTTTAATAGGATTAGACTTTTTTCAGAATAAATAAATAAATAGGCTGACAAGCTTTAAGCAATTTTTAAGTAAAAACTAAGTATGACTGTTATAATTATTTGTGAATTGCACTGTTATTACTAGTAGTGAAAATATTTTCATCTGTCCATTTACAAATAAAAATCTGCCAGTCTGTTTAGATTTCATCATCTTACAACTCAGAGCTACTAGAACTGAGTCACAATTATTCTTCCATTACTAACCACAGATCTGCATCCAGCTTTCCACAGTTGTAGAAACAAAGATACAATTATAAATTCTTGCTTCTAGTGGACTTGTAGTTTAAACTAACAATGTCAAACACACTGTACAGCATCACAGTTTGTACGACTAATATGTATATACCGTATATATTCTTGTATAAGAAGTACTCATCTGTCCACAGTGCATTGAACTTCAAAAATATCAACCACAATAGGCTTTAAGCTGAATATGTCTCTGCTTCTGGCTGTATCTCCTGTTAATTCTCTCAGTTTTCTTGGATATAAAGAATAATATGTACTGTATTTCTCTATGTAAAGAGGGAAGTTCATATTTAATTTGCCAATTTGTTCTTAATGTAACAGAAATAATAATCCCTGCCATTTCTTTGTTTCAACTGAGAAGATGCAGAGAAACAAGGAACAATCAGCTGACGTTTCAAGTAAAAGGCCTCTTTTGGCCTTAGACTCATTCTGCCCGTTAGTGGTTGATAATGAAACTAGACCGAGTGACTTGATGTTGTTTCTCCTCTCTCTCTCAGAACTCGGAAAGAGTTCATGTCAATTCTGCCTTGCTTGCCTCAAATCCAGACGGAATATCGGCATTGATGCTATAGTCTCCAGAGTCGAGCACAGTGAAGTCCTCAGAATGGTCGTACAACGGGTTCTTACTCGGACCGATGTCAAAATCCTCCTCCCCACTTCCTGTTGCACTGTTTGTGTCGAAAGGCGTGCTATCGTAGCCGGACGTCATGGAGGCATCGATGCGAGGCGTCTGATAGGGCAGGCTGACCTGGTCGTCTTCGACGCCCCCCTCGTCCATGTGAGATTTGTATGAAAACAAAAGATTCAACCTCGGAGTTCTGAAAAAGGAAACAAAATATTTCTTAATTTTGGAACAATAAGTTATTTTGAAAGTGTTTCATCAGATGTACTTTGTAAAATAGACAGAAGATATTGAGTGAAATAAATAGAATATATCTTGAGAAGAATGTTCATCTACAAAACTTCTTTTCTAAAAACACTATTATGCTATTTATTAGTTCTATGCAAGGAAACATTTCAGAGTATATGAAGGAAGTAAGCAAGAATTAAAATAATCAAACAACTCGTTTTATGAAGCAAAATACAGATATCGAAAAACTATGACCAATGTTATATTTCAAATGGACTTAATTTCTCACCCAAAAAATTTCCACAAAAATGTACAAAACACAAGCGGTGCAAACATGGAAAAGTAAAGATAGGCGGCGACGTCCACCACACACATGCCTTCGATTGCACCCATTTCTAAAGCCGCGCTGCCAATAACTTCACCCAGATTTAGCAATGCTAGTATGCCGCAGTAGATATAGAAACTCTTCTTAGCTGTAATGTGTAAAAAAAATGTGACATAAGTTTAATATTTGTATTGGTTTTAAAACACGCACATAATTTATATAATATATAAATTTAAATATATCAGTATGCTAAAAATTTGATGTTATTGAAGCAAACTTAAATGCTTTGCACGTCACTTTTGAGATGCTTTCAATATGACATTCCCGGCAGAGAGTTTCACCCTTATTGCTGAAAAATTAACCCCGCCTCATGACATTCTGAAAAATGTTCTAGTCACATTTAAAGTCATGCAGTATCAAAGGACTTATTTTAGATAATCCTATGATTCTCATTGTGTTGCTTGAACATGATCTGTTACTTACATGGCAAGTTGAGCTTGTCCTTGAGTGGGGTATACGGCAAGACAAGTACCGTGATGTACACCTTTATATATAGTTGAAATACACAAGTATTATCATCAAGTAAAACATGCGTCTGTATAATTGTACAAGTAAATATAATAAGTCATTCCATTTCAAATCTTTTCTAACAGTAAAAATATTACTGCAGGTACCATTATATCTTGTTAGGTTTCTAGTGTGCCTAAATTAGTAAAATGCGAAATAAATAATTTAAAAGAGTCTCAAAAGGCTTTTATATATTAAAACAATTCTTATAAAAACACATCTTAGTTAATACAGTCAAGCCTTGGTGATCTTGGCAAACTTACCACTAAGAAGAATGCCGCACTGGCACACAAAAAGATCATTCCTCCATGAGCAAAAATATCATAATTTTCTCCCTCCAAGTAATATTTCTTGTCATGGTAATGGAACTCCAATACACCCTGAAAAAAGAGGAAAAAAATCATAAATATTATTAGTGAAGATATTACTGGTTGTAAAGAATAAGTGAATAATTTTGGAAATATTACACATTTTTTCTACTGTCACAAAAGTCCATGAAAATGACCCAAAAAATTTTAAGATATTACTGGCAAATATATCATTTCAAATGGAGACAAATATCTTTTAAGCATGTAGTGGGGGTAAAAATCTGTCACAAATTCAACCCAAAATCAAACTCTTTAAACAATTTGAAACTAAACAAACAGGAAAAAACTCACACCTACCTGTGTTATTGAATAGATTGCTGCAAGGAAACAAGTAATTGCCAGGACTCTCCTGATACTGGTTCTGCTGTCCAGGTGACCTGGAATAGAACAGCGGTCAGGTGATTATCATGACACTGGGAGATACACATGACACTGGGAGGTAAACATGACGCTAGGAGGTAGACATGACACTTGGAGATAAACATGAGACTGGGAGATAAACATGACACTGGGAGCGCTGGGAGATAAACATGAAACTGGAAGACAAACATGGCACTCGGAGACAAAAATGATGCTGAGAAATGAACATGACACTAGGAGATGTCCATGACACTGAGAACCCAATATACATTAATGTAAGCAATTATTTTGTATGACTATTCAAGTTGACAACAGTACACTGCAAACTTACCAAACAACAGTCCAAAAATGACAACAGACATTTCTGTAGCTAACAAGAAAAATCTCAGCACCAACCATAATATCTGGAAAAGAATGACCAAAATTTTATCAACTGGAAATTTAAAACAATAATGTGTTAAAAGCAACAAACTTGTGGAAAATTCTATTCTTACATATCAAAAGATTCTCCATCTCAAGCATGTCTGCTTGCGTGTCTTTTGGTTTCATTTGTTTGTTTGCATTTTTGTTTGTCTGCTATTTGCTAACTTGCCCACTTCCTGTATTATTTTGTCTTTCTGTTTCTTTGTCTATCTGGCTACCTGTTAGTTTGCCTGCATGTTAGTTTTCCCGCCTGTCTGTCTTTCTGTCTCACTATAAAGAAACCTCACCTTATCTGCTATATTATGGTGACTCACTATCATGGCTATTACTGCACGGATCACTCCAATTATACAGATCACCCACACCTGGAGAGATGGAAAATTTTTAATAAAATATACATTAAATTTAATTCATATTCAATTTATTTATTGAAAAAAAAAGCCCAATGAAATCATCAAGTTAAAATAACAAGACTTCTGTATCTCCTTACACTATGATCTCTGGACAACTTCAATAAAATCTTCCTTCAAGTACTTCCTTCTCTCCATGAGTCTCATCCAGAGACAATCCTGTTGTACTGCAATTGTGTCTTTTGTCCCCTTCAGCAGTTCTTAACCCTTGTCTTTTAAACCTCTCCTCAAACCATCATTTTGAACTGGTATGCAAGGCATTTTTTTTCTCCACCTACTTTATATTTTTCTCGAAACTTGCCAATAAATTAACCCAGTACAAGCTTTAGTATCAATTTTGTTCTCATGGCACGTCCAAGCAATCACCAAAGTGTAAATACTGAGCAGAAAACAACTAACCGAGGGTATATCACAGCGTAATCTAAACAAAAACATCCCACAGGGAGTAGTACTGACCAGAGTGTAAAAAGCTGTGAAGATAGGGCTGCCTGTGGTGCCGAGTTTCTGTAGCGCTGTTCGTATCCTCAGTAGCATGAAGATGGCAAATATCACGTTGGGAACCAGGATCATCAAGTCCCAGATACGGACACTGATTTGAAAAAAAAAAAAAAACTTACACAGAGGATATAGTAGAGGTGTTAGGTGAATAACAATCAAGATTTTAAAAAATACAAAACAGAAATATTAACTTTTAAAAAGACTTCAAAGCACTAAGAAAATGACTAAATTAAAGAAAATATTAAGCATCAAACTGTCTTTATCTTTAAACAATCAAAATCACTTAAAATAACTGGTGGTGAACATTTTTCAGCTCTAAAAAATTCTGAATGTTATTCTACTTTTCAAGGTTTACAAGTATTAAGAATGTAAATCTATTCATATATGTTTACACCTTTTTAACTGTGTATTCCATAAATTCATATCAATGTCGTCAAATCTTTATATCAATAAGGGGTTCTCAATCAATTAAATTTCAATTCATCAATAAATTAAATGTGATTAACAAAAGAGATATACATTTCAATAAAATTTTATGACAGCATTACTTACTGTGAGTCGTTGATATCTTCGTACAGAATCCATTGGCATGGTGGCAGTGTGATTATAGAGGGCGCTGGTAGTGGTGTGGAGGCGTTGGGAGGCCGTGCTGTGCTAAGGTTGCCTGGAAAGATGGTGAATTCAGTGCTGGTGTTGTGATATTTGCTGCTGCACTTCTGATTACTTCATAAATCAAAGATGAGGAAAAAGCTTAAGATCTGAACCTTGAAGAACCTGCAGCTTAACCCAACTCAGTGTGTGAAATATCAGAAAAAGAAAAAGGATTATCTATACAGGGGTGGATCCAGAGATACTTTCTGACTAATAATCTTTGTTGAACCATCCTCCAGTTTTGACAATTTTCTGACGGTAAAAAATGAGATATTCCCCAGTGTAAATTTGAAAATCTGACCATTTTCTAGAGGACCCAGAAGACGGCCTCAGTCTGCATCTGCTATTGGCTTTCTTGTAGACATAGAGAAGAAACCCAACCCCCCTGCCTCCTGAATTCCTCCATTTTTTTATCATTGTACACAAAATCCAGCCACTTAGTAAACTTGACCCTTTTTGATCCATGAAGTGACATTCAGCAAGCAATTATACTATAATAATAAATGAAGAAGAAGTCTATATCATATCTCCATGTTATCTAGCTTTGATGCTCTATCAATGCCCAGATAGCAGTTTTAATTACATGTCATTGTGGGTAACAGTTACAGATTAGATAAGCTGATTATGTAAACACAATAGTGATAAGGGCAGTCCAGACTGTTATTCTTCAGTTTACATATTGACTTTGTAACTATTATTCTAATTTGATTACTCTTCATCATAACAATTGAAACTAGAGGATCAGAGAGGCGATACCGCCTCCGAATATTGTACCACCAGCTGGAGCAAGCGCATTCGTATAGACCCCCACATACACAAAATAAGGGACACAGCCACCAGTTTTGTGCTTGACAAGCTGTAAAAATGCAATCAACAAGAATTTTTAAACTATTGCAAAAAACATATATGGTACAATCAAATTTAAGTTCTTCGTAAGGTAGGTCCAGGGTCAATTTCAAGGTCACAGTAAATTGCCAGTATATGACTTCATATTCAAGTTCAAGAATAACTATGAACCTATCTCTGTCAAGTTTGAAGTTAAAAGAGAAAAAAAGTTCAGTTCATGATAAAAAGTAGGTCAAAGGTCAATTTCAAGGTCACACTTATATTGCCAGTATAGGACTTCCTATTCAAGTTTAATAATAACTATGGACCTATCTCTGTCAGTTTTGGAGATAAAACGGAAGCAAAATTTGCAAAATTCAGTTCATGGTGAAAAGTAGGTCAAAGGTCAATTTCAAGGTCACATTTAGATTGCCAGTATATGACTTTCTATTCAAGTTCAATAGTAACGATGGACCTATCTCTGCCAGTTTTGGAGATAAAAGGAAAGCAAAATTTGCAAAGTTCAGTTCATGGTGAAAAGTAGGTCAAAGGTCAATATTAAGGTCACATTTATATTGCCAGTATATGACTTCCTATTCAAGTTCAATAGTAACTATGGACCTATCTCTGCTATTTTGGAGATATAAGGGACTAAATGTTATTATTTTGGAGTTACCATAATGTGCCTTAAATTTCGTACAGAAAAAATTAATTAAACAAAGAAAATGTCATTTTGGTCAAAATTCTTGAAATAGGAGGTGCTCTGAAGTTTCAGAAGTTCAAGTTTGATGAAATAATGTCATTTTTGAACACAAGTTGTCTGCTTTGCCAAGCCTTATGTTTTATTTTTCCAGAGTTCAAAATTTATTATCCATTACCGTACTGCACATTTTGCTTTTACCACCAATATGTACTTTTTGATACAGCGTAACTCGAAAACCGTATGGAATACAAAAAAACCGAGACCACCTCCAGTATTGGGCTTTACATGCAAAGTTCAGTTCATGGTGAAAAGTAGGTCAAAGGTCAATTTTAAGGTCACATTTATATTGCCAGTATATGACTTCCTATTCAAGTTCAATAGTAACTATGGACCTATCTCTGCCAGTTTTGGAGATAAAAGGGAAGCAAAATTTGCAAAGTTAAGTTCATGGTGAAAAGTAGGTCAAAGGTCAATTTTAAGGTCACATTTAGATTGCCAGTATATGACTTCCTATTCAAGTTCAATAGTAACTATGGACCTATCTCTGCCAGTTTTGGAGATAAAAGGGAAGCAAAATTTGCAAAGTTCAGTTCATGGTGAAAAGTAGGTCAAAGGTCAATTTTAAGGTCACATTTAGATTGCCAGTATATGACTTCCTATTCAATTTCAATAGTAACTATGGACCTATCTCTGCCAGTTTTGGAGATAAAAGGGAAGCAAAATTTGCAAAGTTCAGTTCATGGTGAAAAGTAGGTCAAAGGTCAATTTTAAGGTCACATTTAGATTGCCAGTATATGACTTCCTATTCAAGTTCAATAGTAACTATGAACCTATCTCTGCCAGTTTTGGAGATATAAGGGACTAAATGTTATAATTTTGGAGTTACCATAATGTGCCTTAAATTTCGTACAGAAAAAATTAATTAAAATAAAGAAAATGTCATTTTGGTCAAAATTCTTGAAATAGGAGGTGCTCTGAAGTTTCAGAAGTTCAAGTTTGATGAAATAATGTCATTTTTGAACACAAGTTGTCTGCTTTGCCAAGCCTTATGTTTTATTTTTCCAGAGTTCAAAATTTATTATCCATTACCGTACTGCACATTTTGCTTTTACCACCAATATGTACTTTTTGATACAGCGTAACTCGAAAACCGTATGGAATACAAAAAAACCGAGACCACCTCCAGTATTGGGCTTTACATGCAAAGTTCAGTTCATGGTGAAAAGTAGGTCAAAGGTCAATTTTAAGGTCACATTTAGATTGCCAGTATATGACTTCCTATTCAAGTTCAATAGTAACTATGGACCTATCTCTGCCAGTTTTGGAGATAAAAGGGAAGCAAAATTTGCAAAGTTCAGTTCATGGTGAAAAGTAGGTCAAAGGTCAATTTTAAGGTCACATTTAGATTGCCAGTATATGACTTCCTATTCAAGTTCAATAGTAACTATGGACCTATCTCTGCCAGTTTTGGAGATATAAGGGACTAAATGTTATTATTTTGGAGTTACCATAATGTGCCTTAAATTTCGTACAGAAAAAATTAATTAAAATAAAGAAAATGTCATTTTGGTCAAAATTCTTGAAATAGGAGGTGCTCTGAAGTTTCAGAAGTTCAAGTTTGATGAAATAATGTCATTTTTGAACACAAGTTGTCTGCTTTGCCAAGCCTTATGTTTTATTTTTCCAGAGTTCAAAATTTATTATCCATTACCGTACTGCACATTTTGCTTTTACCACCAATATGTACTTTTTGATACAGCGTAACTCGAAAACCGTATGGAATACAAAAAAACCCGAGACCACCTCCAGTATTGGGCTTTACATGCAAAGTTCAGTTCATGGTGAAAAGTAGGTCAAAGGTCAATTTTAAGGTCACATTTAATTGCCAGTATATGACTTCCTATTCAAGTTCAGTAGTAACTATGGACCTATCTCTGCCAGTTTTGGAGATAAAAGGGAAGCAAAATTTGCAAAGTTCAGTTCATGGTGAAAAGTAGGTCAAAGGTCAATTTTAAGGTCACATTTAGATTGCCAGTATATGACTTCCTATTCAAGTTCAATAGTAACTATGGACCTATCTCTGCCAGTTTTGGAGATATAAGGGACTAAATGTTATAATTTTGGAGTTACCATAATGTGCCTTAAATTTCGTACAGAAAAAATTAATTAAAATAAAGAAAATGTCATTTTGGTCAAAATTCTTGAAATAGGAGGTGCTCTGAAGTTTCAGAAGTTCAAGTTTGATGAAATAATGTCATTTTTGAACACAAGTTGTCTGCTTTGCCAAGCCTTATGTTTTATTTTTCCAGAGTTCAAAATTTATTATCCATTACCGTACTGCACATTTTGCTTTTACCACCAATATGTACTTTTTGATACAGCGTAACTCGAAAACCGTATGGAATACAAAAAAACCCGAGACCACCTCCAGTATTGGGCTTTACATGCAAAGTTCAGTTCATGGTGAAAAGTAGGTCAAAGGTCAATTTTAAGGTCACATTTAATTGCCAGTATATGACTTCCTATTCAAGTTCAGTAGTAACTATGGACCTATCTCTGCCAGTTTTGGAGATAAAAGGGAAGCAAAATTTGCAAAGTTCAGTTCATGGTGAAAAGTAGGTCAAAGGTCAATTTTAAGGTCACATTTAGATTGCCAGTATATGACTTCCTATTCAAGTTCAATAGTAACTATGAACCTATCTCTGCCAGTTTTGGAGATAAAACGGAAGCAAATTTTGCAAAGTTCAGTTTATGGTGAAAAGTAGGTCAAAGGTCAATTTTAAGGTCACATTTAGATTGCCAGTATATGACTTCCTATTCAAGTTCAATAGTAACTACAGACCTATCTCAGCCAGTTTTGGAGATAAAAGGAAAGCAAAATTTGCAAAGTTCAGTTCATGGTGAAAAGTAGGTCAAAGGTCAATTTTAAGGTCACATTTAGATTGCCAGTATATGACTTCCTATTCAAGTTCAATAGTAACTATGGACCTATCAGTTCATGGTGAAAAGTAGGTCAAAGGTCAATTTTAAGGTCACATTTATATTGCCAGTATATGACTTCCTATTCAAGTTCAATAGTAACTATGGACCTATCTCTGCCAGTTTTGGAGATAAAAGGGAAGCAAAATTTGCAAAGTTCAGTTCATGGTGAAAAGTAAGTCAAAGGTCAATTTTAAGGTCACATTTAGATTGCCAGTATATGACTTCCTATTCAAGTTCAATAGTAACTATGGACCTATCTCTGCCAGTTTTGGAGATAAAAGGGAAGCAAAATTTGCAAAGTTCAGTTTATGGTGAAAAGTAGGTCAAAGGTCAATTTTAAGGTCACATTTATATTGCCAGTATATGACTTCCTATTCAAGTTCAATAGTAACTATGGACCTATCTCTGCCAGTTTTGGAGATAAAAGGGAAGCAAAATTTGCAAAGTTCAGTTCATGGTGAAAAGTAGGTCAAAGGTCAATTTTAAGGTCACATTTAGATTGCCAGTATATGACTTCCTATTCAATTTCAATAGTAACTATAGACCTATCTCTGCCAGTTTTGGAGATAAAAGGGAAGCAAAATTTGCAAAGTTCAGTTCATGGTGAAAAGTAGGTCAAAGGTCAATTTTAAGGTCACATTTATATTGCCAGTATATGACTTCCTATTCAAGTTCAATAGTAACTATGAACCTATCTCTGCCAGTTTTGGAGATATAAGGGACTAAATGTTATAATTTTGGAGTTACCATAATGTGCCTTAAATTTCGTACAGAAAAAATTAATTAAAATAAAGAAAATGTCATTTTGGTCAAAATTCTTGAAATAGGAGGTGCTCTGAAGTTTCA
This sequence comes from Lingula anatina, assembly GCF_051362555.1. Taxonomy (NCBI): domain Eukaryota; kingdom Metazoa; phylum Brachiopoda; class Lingulata; order Lingulida; family Lingulidae; genus Lingula; species Lingula anatina. The sequence continues at coordinate 815,583 of NC_141772.1, forward strand.
GAAGTTCAAGTTTGATGAAATAATGTCATTTTTGAACACATTGTCTGCTTTGCCAAGCCTTATGTTTTATTTTTCCAGAGTTCAAAATTTATTATCCATTACCGTACTGCACATTTTGCTTTTACCACCAATATGTACTTTTTGATACAGCGTAACTCGAAAACCGTATGGAATACAAAAAAACCGAGACCACCTCCAGTATTAGGCTTTACATGCAAAGTTCAGTTCATGGTGAAAAGTAGGTCAAAGGTCAATTTTAAGGTCACATTTAGATTGCCAGTATATGACTTCCTATTCAAGTTCAATAGTAACTATGGACCTATCTCTGCCAGTTTTGGAGATAAAAGGGAAGCAAAATTTGCAAAGTTCAGTTCATGGTGAAAAGTAGGTCAAAGGTCAATTTTAAGGTCACATTTAGATTGCCAGTATATGACTTCCTATTCAAGTTCAATAGTAACTATGGACCTATCTCTGCCAGTTTTGGAGATATAAGGGACTAAATGTTATAATTTTGGAGTTACCATAATGTGCCTTAAATTTCGTACAGAAAAAATTAATTAAAATAAAGAAAATGTCATTTTGGTCAAAATTCTTGAAATAGGAGGTGCTCTGAAGTTTCAGAAGTTCAAGTTTGATGAAATAATGTCATTTTTGAACACATTGTCTGCTTTGCCAAGCCTTATGTTTTATTTTTCCAGAGTTCAAAATTTATTATCCATTACCGTACTGCACATTTTGCTTTTACCACCAATATGTACTTTTTGATACAGCGTAACTCGAAAACCGTATGGAATACAAAAAAACCCGAGACCACCTCCAGTATTGGGCTTTACATGCAAAGTTCAGTTCATGGTGAAAAGTAGGTCAAAGGTCAATTTTAAGGTCACATTTAATTGCCAGTATATGACTTCCTATTCAAGTTCAGTAGTAACTATGGACCTATCTCTGCCAGTTTTGGAGATAAAAGGGAAGCAAAATTTGCAAAGTTCAGTTCATGGTGAAAAGTAGGTCAAAGGTCAATTTTAAGGTCACATTTAGATTGCCAGTATATGACTTCCTATTCAAGTTCAATAGTAACTATGGACCTATCTCTGCCAGTTTTGGAGATAAAACGGAAGCAAATTTTGCAAAGTTCAGTTTATGGTGAAAAGTAGGTCAAAGGTCAATTTTAAGGTCACATTTAGATTGCCAGTATATGACTTCCTATTCAAGTTCAATAGTAACTACGGACCTATCTCAGCCAGTTTTGGAGATAAAAGGAAAGCAAAATTTGCAAAGTTCAGTTTATGGTGAAAAGTAGGTCAAAGGTCAATTTTAAGGTCACATATAGATTGCCAGTATATGACTTCCTATTCAAGTTCAATAGTAACTATGGGCCTATCTCTGCCAGTTTTGGAGATAAAAGGGAAGAAAAATTTGCAAAGTTCAGTTCATGGTGAAAAGTAGGTCAAAGGTCAATTTTAAGGTCACATATAGATTGCCAGTATATGACTTCCTATCCAACTTCAATAGTAACTATAGACCTATCTCTGCCAGTTTTGGAGATATAAGGGACTAAATGCTATAATTTTGGAGTTACCATAATGTGCCTTAAATTTCGTACAGAAAAAATTAATTAAAATAAAGAAAATGTCATTTTGGTCAAAATTCTTGAAATAGGAGGTGCTCTGAAGTTTCAGAAGTTCAAATTTGATGAAATTATGTCATTTTTGAACACAAGTTGTCTGCTTTGCCAAGCCTAATGTTTTATTTTTCCAGAGTTCAAAATTTATTATCCATTACCGTACTGCACATTTTGCTTTTACCACCAATATGTACTTTTTGATACAGCGTAACTCGAAAACCGTATGGAATACAAAAAAACCGAGACCACCTCCAGTGTTGGGCTTTACATGCTCTACAAAATGCAAAAAAGAATGGGTCTCTAGCATTAACGGTTCCCGAATTAGAGACAGTTTTCAGTTTCGGTATCTTATGGCCGCTACTCCCGTGAAAATGCACCGATTGACCCTAAATTCATGGAGATGAAAGATGACCTGAAGGGTAACACTTTCGGTCACTTTAAGGCTGTATTCCCAGAGCTTTTAGATTGATCTATCCCCGCGGGGAGTCACTAGATTACTGTCAGAAAATCCGGCTTAAATGTCTGTCCCACCTACTACAAGCTGTAAGGGGGTAATTAACTTTTGTGTCCACTCGGCTGACAGCTATTTAGCGTGAACCCCCAGAGAGTTAGGTCGATCTAAAGTAGATCGATCTAATCTCTGGAAATGGGGTCTAAGACAAAACAGGATACAGCTTATCAAAGATTAAGTGATAAAATAATTATTAAATTTAGACTAATTCCATTTGCCTGAAGTAAATCTTTATTTTCACATGCAAAGCAGTGAGCAGATTGTGAATGGTCTGAAAAGGGCAAATTGTGCTTTTAAATACAGGAAATATTGAGAACCCAGTGAGAGGTTAAATGAAGCTCAACATAAGCTCCACAGGTACTTGTGACAAACTGACCTCTGTAAAAATGCCTCTAAGCCTTACTGTAATTTTAATTTAAGTTTCCTAAATTCATATTGATACATTCATAATGTAAAAAACAAATGAATTCAAAATTGAGTTAAAAATTATCTGTGCACACTATGGATAACTCTTTTTCCCATTTCAGTTTCTTTCTTTACCTTTGCCAAAGTAAACTGCTTGAACCCTCACTGTGCAGACACCAGTTTGATTACAATAAGGCCAGACGACATCATGTCAGTTACACAGTTTACCACAGAGATGAAAGTGGACCATTAAAAACATCAGGAAAGGGTAAGCACCAAAGGTATGTACCAGTACCTCATCTTTTTTTTTTTTTTTTTTAAGGGGGAGGGGAAGGGGGGGGGGGGCAAGGCAACTGAAAATTTTTTAATCATTTTCTTAAGTTTACAAATATCTTAATTTCTGAATAAATCTGGACGGCTTTCATCTCTGCTACCATAACTGTTCTGAATGCTAGTCATGTACCTCTTCTGACAACCATAAGTATCAACAGACATTGTTAGTATGTATTCACAAAATGGAAGGTCAGCAATGCTCGACCCATTACTGGACATTCCACCTGTTGTCATGGTTGCCATGGGAACTACAGAGGGATAAAGGAGTAAAAAGTACAATTGCTGAAATTAAAGACAAACTTAAGAAATTTACTTTTACTTTTTCGAAAAAAAAAAGTGGATTGGACGGAGTATAGTGGTACTGACAAGACAGTTTACATCATTTTTTTAAACAAGGGTTCATTGGTCCTAAGGTTCTACAGTAAAGTGAACATTCGGACCAATGAACCTTCGAACTATTGCTACGGCCCCGAGCAAGATATAGCAGAATACAAGGTATTTATCACATTAAGTGCAAGCATTGAAGTAGAATATCAGAACATATAAATGTAGATAGTATTTACATATTATGAAAGACTGGTCCATTGTGGAGTTTTGAAATCAATACATAAATAAACAAATGTGTCAGGTACGCACCTTGTGAAGTGTTTCCTACCAGAGCTGCAGTATGGGTCTCTATCAGGGTGTCATCTGGGAGAAAGAAAGCTTTCTTCAGCCCCATCTTGATGCTACTTCAGTGAAAACCTGTGTAAACCTGATAATAATAATAATAATAATAATAATAATAATAATAATAATATTAATAATAACTGCTACTTCAATTCTGTGAAAACCTGTATAATCTAAATTACAGCTGCATAATAATTGTGATGATCAATTTAAGTTCAATTGTTGTTTTTTCATAACAATTTATTAACTTTACTGGTACAATATGATATGATTTATCTAGCATTTAAGATGTAAAATATACATACATACATATATACTATAAACATGATACAGTAAATATGTGGACAAAAAAAAGAGGTCGTAACTTGACACTGAATACAGTAACACAACGCAATACTTAACATTTGGATTAGCATAATTAAGAAATAAATTTCTAAACCTTTATATCCCCAACTGTAATCGACTGAAATTTGTAAAAATGTGAAAATGAAAATGAACATTTTGATTGCGCACTTTCGTAAACAGTTTCCTTCGCCGACATCTACCGCCCACACTTTTCCTACTATAGGCAGTCTAACAGTCAATTACAACAACTTTGACAGAAGATTGGCCAGTACCTGTATTGATAAAAAGAAAATCCGCGAGGTAATTTTCCGAGGAAAGTCTGAAATTAAAGCAAGTTATTTCAATAACAAATACCTGACATTTTCTTTCCTTCTAGTTCCTTCAAAGTGTAACAAATAGTGGTCGATGCTATGCGGATGTAAATCTAGTGATATTATCCAAGACAGCCTTTTATTATTTGCACGGACACTGCGAGCCGTGCTCGTTAGTGAAATGGCGCTCATTAAAGCTCCTAAGTGTTTTTTTTTCTTTCAAAGTAACAAATGAAAGTAACAGCTTTCAAGTGTGTTATAGTTACCAAAATTGTATATGAATGTTTGGTAATATTATTTCAACTTCCATGAGACACACTATAGTCTTAAAACAATATCTTGACTGTGCCATTTACTTTCAGTTGAAACTTGTTGCAAGTCACTCTTTCACTTCCTTTACTGTTCTTCGGAAAATCATTTTCAAACAAAATTCTAAAATTTCTCTCACCATTACATCATTGACAAAACCACATTTATCTTAATAAAAACAAAATACAAACAATACAGAATGGACATATATATATTTATTTATTGATATTCACCATCAGTTTTTTTATAATATACAAGATGATGTCTGTAAGATCTTCAGCGAGTCCCGTCTCTCCATGGGATTACAACATTTCACAAGTGAATATATTCCTAAATGCCGACAAGAACATCTTCAAACTCGCATCAACCTGTTAATGAACCAGCAACCTGGCTTCAAAACCTGCTGCACAGCAAAGAATCAAAACATTTGTGCCACTGACGTTTAAGAGTCACAATATTTTGTTCAAAAGCAGAGAAAAATGTTGACTTTTCAAACAATCATATATAGATCAGGGACTCCTAGAATGCACTTAGTGACAAGGTCCCCTTTTTAATGTGCATGAAAATACACAGCAAACAAGGCAGACAATGTTTTCTGTTGCTGTAAAGTTTGAAGAATTTTGGAGAAAGATGCAGAAACAGGCCAGATAATTATGAAATCAGGCACATTTCAGATGTTTAAAATCGCTGTAAGGGCTTGATCAATTTTGGAAAAAAGATGCTGAAACAGGTGAGATCATTATGAAATCTGAAGCATTTCAATATTTTATTTTTTTCCAATACTCATTATTTTCTAGTAACTAGTAAATATCTGGGGAAAATATTAACAAATTCAAGTTTCTGTTAAGCACCACCAACACTTTTAACCATGTCAATATTTACACAGACATATATGACATTTAAATTATTTACCAAACAGAAAATGCCCTTTTTTTCTTTTCCAACCGTTTACACGAGTTAAAGACCCGATAAATTAAAAAAAAAAAACCTTGGTCAACTTCATGAAACTTGGTTTCACCCCCAGACCTGTGTGTCTTTTGTCAAAGCTTTTAAGTTATTTATCACAAACAAAAACTTTCTAACCAGTTGGCCATAAATGAGAGGTAGAACTTTTTTTCAGTTGCCTGCACTGACATGAGATAAAATATGCAAACCTTCAGACACCAAATACACAATTTTACCATTATGCAGTAATTTTTCCTCAAGCAACAGCTATTAACACTTATTTGCCATTTATTGAAGAAAAAAATATAGCTTTTTTTCTTCGCCTCATGAGACACTTTTAAACTTAGTCTTCAATTCACTTGGCTTCAAATCCAGGACTGCAAGGTTGATAGATCATAAATAATGAATAGCCATATTACAATACCAAGACTGCTTACCTCTTGGTTTGATTAAAAATATACTGACCTTTCCTATGTAGCAGACAGCAGGATGCCCTATACAACCACCCAATATAAATGGGTTTACAAATATACTGTGTACATGTTGTACACACAAAATAAATAAATAAAAATTGTTTAAAATGATAATAATAACAGTGTTGGAATAAAATGTTATATACAAATGTACAGCTATGCACAACTGGGATCGATACAATGTGTTGATATTCATATATAATGACTTGTGTATATCATTAAGTAGATGTGCCCACTATGGCATGATAATATTACCAAAACCATCTGGACATCACTAAACTTGTAAAAGAAATGTTCTCAACTGCTTAAAAGAAATACACAGGACTAGCAGACAAATGCTAAGATCTGCAGGGAGTCCAAAGATTCTGATCCAATATGAAACAGCCAAGTCTAAATACCCAACCTTTCTGTCCATGGAAGGAGCAGATACAGTTATTATTATTTTTTTCATTAATTCAAAATATTAATTTCAGCTATTAAATATTATCTTCATTGCTTTTTTTTGTCACATAGGAACAAAGCAATTTGATCTTATGGCTGATAAAATTGGTAGAAAAGCAAAAACAAAATTTATCTCGCAGAAAGTCGAAGCATTGAGGTCAACCTCTCAGCAGACTCGGCCGGAAATGTTGGTACCACATGCTGTGCAGAACAGAAAAATAAATAAAATTTCCCCTCCAGTTACGGATATAAGTTTTCATAAAGCGATGAGCTTGCATGGAGTACAACACCACTAACTGGGAGCCTGAAGGATAACTCGTCAATGATTTTATGCACAGGAACATAAAATTACGGCAACACGCAAGGTTTTTATGACTATGTGATGAAATTTTTAGAGATTAGTTTGTCTGTAGGGAGTGAACCATGACCTTGGATATTTTCCATATCTACAATTTTCAAAAATGTTCTAGAACAGCAGTCTGTCAAAACTTTGAAGCAATGGAGGCACTGCATTTTGCCCACCACATGAAAATAATCCAAAAATGAACTATTCCAAGCTTTCCTCTTGCCTTTCTTTATACAATTAATTAAAACTGTGGAATAAGGCAGGACCTACACTCCAAAGTGGACCAATAATTCACTGAACTTGGAAAATCTTTTTTAAGACAGCCTTCAGTTTGTCTCTTACACATAAAAGCGCATAATTCCTAAAAATAATAATTATTTCACTGAAGGTTAAAATACAGATTCCAAAATTAGAGAGAGGTAATAGCCTTGCTGATCCAGATGATAATTTTGGGAGTATAATTATTTTCATAAGGGCGTTTTTGATGTAGTCACCAGCAAATAAAATATATCTTAAACCACACCAGTAGTGAACAACAGCAAATTTTTGTGAATTACCGAGACCAACAATGAAAATTAAATGACAACTTGTTTAAAATTACAATTTCCCAAATGAATTACTTAGTGTATAAAGCTAAGTGTATTCCAAATGCAACAGCTAAACTGCTGGTGAAAATTTTGGCAAAATCAAAATTATGAACCAATTTCAAGACAAACTGGGCAAAAAAATAGTACACTCATATCAGCATTCAGAATTTGCCTTAAATGTGCTATTTGAGAATGAGCAAATGATAGCACACCAGTACTCATACATTTAAAATCAACAACAGATTCCTTTGATGGAAAATCTAATCCAAGTAGATGACTTCCTCATAGAGCACAAGTTCCTCTTCTGTACTACTATCAGAGGTGATTTCCCCATCCTCCTCCGCAGAAACCAATGGAGATATCCTCTGACCTTGACCTCCAAAGTTGACCTTGACCTTACCATCTGAAGTCCTGGTATATCCTCTACTGTTACTGTTATTGTTGTTACTGTTTTGTTTACTGAATCGCATCCAGTGTTTATTCCCCGACTTGGACTGAAGTTTTTTTCTGAGTGCGCTGGATGTAACCCTTCCTGTTCTCGGAGGACCTTGCTTCTGCTGAATTCCTGTGACCTTGTTCACTCTTGAGAGCGATGACCTCGTCTTTAGTCTGCCTTCATTATCTTTAAATTAAAGCACAAAAATGCTTTTATCATAAACATTGTGATAATTATTTCACTTTGGTTCAATAAAAAAATATGAGAATTATCAATAAAAAAAAATGTGATTATTTGTTGGAGTGACTGAAGTGCAAGCAAGTACATCAGATATGAGGCACACGACTGTAAAAATGCAATTGTATGTTTAAGTAACAGCCCCGAGTAGAATATTATTATGTAAAGATTTATTCTTAAACTATTTGCACATAAAACAATATCATACATTATTAACACACACCAACTCTCCAATTACTTGCATAGTAAGATAACATGCTGGCACCTGCCCATGCAACCGCAACCCTCACCTTTCCTCCTGTTGCTTCCCTTGCTTTCCCGGCGGTCCTGTCTTGCGCTGCTGACCCACTCAATGCACATATCACTGCTATCGCCTTCCAGGGAACATTTCCAATTCTCGATAGCCTCCCAGAAATTCGGTTTATCCAGACGGAGGCTGCTCCCGTCAGCTTCCAGTCGGGTAGATTTGCCGTTTTGTCTGACACTTTCATGTAATTTTCTCTTGCTGGCAGTCGAGCCAGTAGAAGAGGTTGGTGAATGAGTCCACGACCTGGTCCGCCTGTGACTAGCGCTACTACTGATAGTAATTCCAGAATCTTTATCATCATTTTTCTCACTGGTCTTCTTAGCATGTTGATTTGAATGGACAGGGGACTGTTTTGATTTGAACGTCTCTGTGCTCTCAGGGGAAGACGAGAGACTGATGGTGAGAGGTTCATGAAAGGCCACCGTCTCAGGATCGAGAGAGCGATTCTGTCTGGTTCTTCCTCCACTACCCCAATGTGATGAAGACAATGGAATGCCATCCATGACAGAATTCATATCCTCTCGACTGATCCTGAAAGAAATTTCGGAGTCTACTGACATCTCAGAACATGAAGAAGATGAGCTACTTTTTCTGCCTCGTCCTACACCCTCCATTGTTCTTTTGTTGGATCTTAGGGGTCTCCATTGCTGATTGCCTGTAGCTTTACTCTGCTGCTGTACATTTCTCCCTTGTTCAGCTGTGATTGTCCCTTTACTGCTCTGGTGTACTGAAGAGGAAACCGCGGCAGATCCAGATCTGTGAGTTTTACAAGGAGAAGGGTCTCTTGATTTTTGCTTCAGCTTCTCGCTGCGAGATATACCTCTGGTACTGGACCTCTGATTTCTCCTCTGTGGCTCCTGACTGAACGAAGACTCTGAATCCACACTACATATTTCCAAAGACCAGTCTGACTCAGAGAGGGTTTGGTCGACCTCAGTGTTGGTACCACCAGCATGGGGTGCGGCAACAACTGGAATGTCTTCCAGCACAATGATGGAACTGCTTGAGGAATCCGAACTTGAAGACGCTGATCTCCTGCGGGTGAATCTTGGACAAGGCTCTTCCCATATGGAGATTTGTTTGGGCGAACTGTTTGTTTGCGTTCCCACAGCAACAGCTTTGCGAGATGATGGACATGTTCTTTTACTTGTCCTTTGAACCAAATCTTTGTTGTTGTTAGCACTGACGTGTTGTGGGAATTTTCCACCTGGAGATCCGTGTGAAGTAATCCTATTGTTTGGCACTTGACAGGTCTGACTGAAATATTCGCCTGAAGTCACTGGTGCTGGTGATTTGTCCAACAAACTGGCTAAAGTTGGCAACTTATTCTGTGGCGATTTATTTGGTGACTGTGACCTTGACCTACATTGACCTACTTTAGATCCCGAACTCTTTTCCTGATTGGTAGAGGTTGGATGAACTATGAGATGACCTCTGCTGATAGAGTTCCCAATCCTGCCCCTGGACCCGCTTCCTCCCTCTAACTCAGACAGCAGACTTCGGTACACATGGACCCCTGGTTCTCTGAACGCGACATCAAGTTCCCCAGGAGGCAGTCGTGCCGCAGCAAGCCACCCATCTCTTGGTGAGGTCCCATTCATTTTTGGGACAGCGTCCTTGTCTGGGGTTTTTACCCAGAGGGCGATCTCTGTTGTCGACAACGGTTTTAGGTCGATGACAGGGACCTTCACTGGCTTCACCCACTTTTTAATGTCCTCTTTTTTAAGTCTCTGTAGCACCACTTTACATTTAGGTAAACTTCTGGCCAGTTTCCTTCCCCTTTTATCAAGTCCTGTGACAAGTCTTTTGTACTGTTCTCTTCGTTGTCTGGTGGAGAAGGTATACATGTGATAATACTTAGGGTTAGTCCTTCGTGTCTTTTTAAAAGTGATTGGAAAATTGGCGTTCCTTTCACGGAGTTTCCCCATGACTGCACTCTTAGTGGGCGTGTGACAGAAGCGATTGTAATCGAGAATAACACTTCCGGTGCCCTCGCTGCCAGGCTGCACCAAGCGCTTCACGCGTTTACCCAGTGGAGAGCTCACGTCAATTGTCAGTAGATTCCCTCGACCCATATACCCACTCTGCCTCTCGTCTGCCTCACTAATATCTGACGATGCATCCGAAACGCTCTCCAAATCAGCCGGCCGGTCTTCCTTGCAAACACTTAGTCTGCGCCAACTTGGGGTGTGTGGAGTGTGGGGGGTGTCGGGAGGTTCTCGTGTGAGCTGTGACAGCAGTGACTTTGGGGTGCGGGGGGTGGTGGGGGACCTAGGCGTCTGGGGTTCCTCCACCTCCAGAGCTTTGTCATCAATGACAATGTCCTTCTTTTTCTTCTTCAGTTCCTCTGCTTTGTACTGGGGCAACAGGCCTAACCCTACGAATAAATATATAATTAATCAACCCAATTCACAAGCTCTTGATATTTTATAAATTTTATTTATATTTATTTCTCATGTCAATATCTAGAAGATATAGTTTCCAGGCACTGTCTATGATAACTAGTGACATCTTTCTAAATATCTTATTAGGGTTTTCAACACCTACCTAATTTCTCCTGTAATTTTAATGACTTTTTCCTTCTACATTTACTATGCAATGCATTTTCCTTTAACTCCCATTTCCACAAACATTTGGTACCTGACAAAAATTTATCCTTTGGAGGCCGTTTCCCAGACTCTCGTCTCTGAACAATCTTCAGAGGCGTCAGCTCCGGAATGTGTCGATTGCGCAACATTTTGTGAGGAGGTGTCTGAAGCTGCTGATGAAAACTTGAGGGCCGCTGCTCACAAATGTTCTGATGATTTAAAAGCTCCGTCTTTGAGCAGTATTCCTTTTCACAGTGAAAACAGATAAACACTTCCACAAAGGTTTTATCTCTGTGATCTGAAAAGATCAAACATTTGTTTTAAACAGAGTAGAGAATGCCCACCATGCTCTGTAACAGGTATATATTTGTTGTATAAGGTGTTTTGATCAAAATTTAATAAGACTATGAAGTTAGAAACCTGCATATTGATGATGCTAGCTTAAAATCCCATTTTTAGTAGCTCTGCCAGGAAGGCTTTGATCGTTTATTGATTTGTTAATTAACAACAAATCTGCTGATAGCCGATAATGATCTCATCCCTGTTTATTTCAGGATTTACCTTCTGACAAAGATGTACTCCTTGTATTTCTGGCGGGGGAGTCCCCCGGGACAGGAATGTAGGCACTGGCACTGGTTAGAGATGGATCAGCAAACTGAATCGCAATGAACAGGGTAAAATAATTTCATGATATGACACTTTATTTGATTTTATCACATCTCAGTGTCTGCTGAATCTGACAATAATTAATTGATTAATTAATTATTTGACAAACATCCTTTGCATTTTTCCAAGTCAATTTCCTCAAATTAAGCCTTCAGACCATTTCAATTTCAAACTTCACTGATCAGTAAAATGATCCTCAGAATCAACCTCAAGCACCTGTGTATTTCTGCTGTCTCCCAGCGTATGACCTTTCTCTCCACCAAGAAAACTCAGGGCTCCGTTTGGCTTGGTAACCACCTGCACATTGGGGCCCAGACACAGGAGATCCTGGCGGCCGTGATATAAATAACAGTGGACAATGACGTTACGCAGGGCATCAGTGAGAGACAGCTGGAAAGAGAAAGACATATTATCATGAAGTAGAGATTGTGCCAATTCATATGAGGCAGTGATTTTATCACAGAGAGATGGATTTAACAAAGGGGAAATACAGTTTTTTTGTTTGGTTTATTTGGCTTTTTTTTTTGCCCAAACTTGCCCTACGACTGCCACCTCTGTGACACAACATAGGTAAACTGCGAAACCCTCTCATTTTTTAAAAGATGTTACTTTTCTGTCTTTCTTAAAACAAAAATACAACCACACCTGTTACCACACGATCCCCTACAAGCCGAACTCCAGAGAATTATTCAACACAAGCCAATCATGTGAAGATATTTTTCTCCTCTGGCCACCACCACTAAATATAGCATCAGGCAACAGAGGAAATGAAATGGCAAAAGAAAATCCTTGATCCATGCTGAAGCTTTACAAGTACTGACACACTGCACCCATACTTCTCAGCATGGAAATTATTGATCTTCTTTTGCTCTCACAAAATTAGGATAGAAAAATAAATGGCATGGAAAAACCGTAAGGTCAAGATTATGATGGTTGTTCCCTTGAAAACAGATTTTTTTGTCAAAAAAAAAATGTTGAATAAATTTCTATTGCACACAGCTAAGGTTTAGAAGTGTGACATGCCAAGGGAAAAACTGAATTAATCACTCAGTCAAAAAAAAAAAAAAAAAAAAAAAAACACCTTCTTCAATTTCAACAGTTTCCCTCCAATATTGAGTTGTCTGTCGGAGCATCTTCTAGCTATTCATCAGGGAGGCTCTGAAGATGCGCTGACAGAAATTGAAATGTCTAAGTCTATGTAAGTCTACAAACCTACAGCCTGTCTTAGTCTACTAACTTGCAGCCTGTCTATCTTAGTCTACTAACCTGCAGCCTGTCTATCTTGCCATCTTTATTGATGTCCACCCAGGGCACCTGCTCTGGCCACCACTCTGGCCGTGCGGACTCCAGACCATAGCCAGGGTTCTTCTTGCCTGTCACACACTGGAGCATCTTAGTGATGAATGCTTGCATTTCTCTCTACAGACACAAATGATATATAGCTAATAGATAAAGACATTTAGAGGCACCAAGATTATTCCATTAGCCAAATACAGGCCAAGATGACCCCCAATTATCACATAAGTAAAATGACTTAAATTCTTCACTTTGACCCAATTGTCACGTAGATAAAGGTGAACCAATTACTTGTCATAAATAGGTCAAGATGACCCAATTACTTCTCATAAATAGGTCAAGATGACACAATTACTTCTCATAAATAGGTCAAGATGACGCAATTACATGTCACATAGATCAAGATGATCCCGTTTCCTACCCACCTTACTCATATGCTGGAGATTGGTGACAGGTGGAAGCTGTGTCAGATCAGGAGCACATCCCTTGGACCTGGTGGCCATGTTGTCACAGGCTGCAGGCATCTTACAGCCTGGAGCAATAACAGTAACAGGACTTAAAGGTACATACGAACCCAGCATAGGTGGAGCGTGGATTCCCAGTAACACATGTAAACCACTTCTACTAGATTCTTATATGACTCAAATAAATTCGACATGCCAAGGGATAAACTGAATAGATCACTCGATCAGCCATAAAAGACCTTTAGACTGCTCCTTTCTTTAAATTTTTGGTTGTAAATTTAACCTACTTTTGTGACCTACTTTCCTGCCCCATTAACATACAGTTTAGAATGCCAGCAAACATCATTTTTGGGTAAAATTAAACAATGCCTTTTGGCAATTCTCTTAGTTATACTACTTGAAACTATATGCAGGCATTTGGTTGGTTTTTATGACAAAAAATTGACTTTGTATGCATCTTTAAATGAAGACTCAAGGCATTAATGAAATTTAACCACGACATCAAGTTGGATGCAGCAGATAGAGTAAATACCAACACTAAAATGAAACGAACTAACAGCTGTAGCCATAGGTCTTTAAAGAATCTATAGGTGGCATTAGTCAATTTAATGCTATTTGTTTTCCATTCTTGAAGGACCATGTATCAATAGCTAGAACTGTCTAATCTTGATATAGAGCTTTTTATTGAGTAAAATACACTACACCCATCATATGACGGCCATGTTGGAAAAGCTTCCAGGCAGCCTTTGGCTTGAGCAAAATCCTCTGCTAACCTTTTCCAGCAGAGTCAATCTGCTCCATTCTGACAGATACCCATCACAGAGAATCCATGTCTGAGCTTTCACCTTTCATCACATACTTCCCATACAAAAACTCTCTCATATTTCAGCTGCCATACTGACATAACTGCTTTCCTGTTAGGACTGAAATTATGCTCTTTTCCAGAAATGAAACTCCCACTGTTCATATATCAGACTGTATTGATCACAGAGTTAATCCAAGGGTCTCTTTTCTCATAGGCCGCATTCAGAACAGTGGACTAACTAGCCCAAGGTCAAATATGGCGACCCACTAAAAAGCTTGCCGTCTAATCTGCTAATAGACACTGAAAAGATTCCCTGTGGGAAAGTATTCAAGTGGGTTGGCCATATTTGACCCTCGAACTACTTCACTGTTCCTAATGCAGGCATATACTGGCCAAACATTAATAAAGACATCCAGCCAAACTGAACTCAAAGAGTTTTAACAGCACAATGACCTTGATGTAGGTCAGTGGTCAATACTCATAATTGCCAGAATCCTATCTCTTACTAGTAACTTTATGATAATAAGGCCATGCGAAAGGCACTTTAATACATGTTTACCAATACAGTGACAGCAAGTTACCGACAGGTTATGGTCTGAGAGGTTGGCCATTTCTGCTTCATTCCCCCCGATTTCAGAGTACTAGTAGATAATTTGTTCAAAAGTCCAACAAAAGAACAGCACATTAATAATTTAGCAAATGTATAAATAATAGGTATATATTTTTTAATTTTTTTTTCAGAATCTCCACTTTAAAAAATACAAAACTTAATAAGAACTCGGCATTTACTCGCCCCATAATAGCCTCGAAATGAAAGGTGATATCGCCATGGCAATTCGCGATACTTTCGAGTTACGGAACCAATATTAAGCCTGGAGGTTGCCACAGATATATATATTACCATTCTACTAAACTGATATGCAGACCCTCCGGCACTGAATTAGCTCTCTTTTTCCTTAATGAGCCCAACAGTGAGCACAATTACTCAATATCTAATGAGGTCAAGCTATGGCTAAAGAGGTGAAAATTAATACCTGGGTGACTAATAGGCTGTGTGGGCTTAGGAGGATTATTTCAATAGACCATACATTACCATTGTCATATATTTCCATAATTTACTGCAGTATTGTAAAACAGTTACATACAAATCCTGATTACTTGTACAGACTTTTTTCACATGTAAATGTACAGTATGCTAGTAGGTTGATCTGTCTTAGGCCCCATTCAGAATAAGGGGACTAAATAGTGAGAGTCAAATACGGCCAACCCACTTGAATATTTCCCCATGAGATATCTAATCAGTGTGTCTTAGCAGATTAAACAGCAAGCTTTGTAGTGGGTCGCCATTTTTGACCCTCGGACTAGTTAGTCCCCTATTCTGAATGGCGCCTTACTTGGAATAAGTAGTGCCTTAATGGCCAAAACCACATTTCCAAAATGGCGGAAAGATGCCCAAGATGCCCAAGTTGGCCTTTGCCCTCATCAAGTGTGGTTTTCTGTATCCCATCAGATTGACTGGTTTTATGCTACAGGAAGCGTTAGTACCTTTCACAAACCTCCAAAACCAATCAAAATAAGTCAAGATGCCATGTAGCGCGCGCGCGCGCGCGTGTGTGTGTGTGGGGGGGGGGGGGGGGGGGAGGGGGGGCATTAAGTCAACTCTATCACTTTAAAGCCAGACTTCTCTCAATACAGAAAAATGTAATAGATATTCAAATCTATTGGTACGATTTTCTGTGTTGCAAGATTTGAGAGATGAGAAAAGGCCTTCACCTGGCAGCACTGCCCCACTCTACCTTGTGGGTTCAACCCAATTTGCATGCTAATATGCCCCTGGCAAAGGATCCACAAGGCAACAGGATTTGTTTCTCCTTGTAGCTGCTAATGGGCTGTATTATGGGCCATGAAGTAATTTGAGTCCCATATAATAACAAGCTGCTAGATCAGCCAATGTGTTCTCATTTAAAGAATGAGACTCAGAATATTGAAAAAAAAAATTATTAAAAACAAAAAAGCCACATTAAACAGTATTTTCATTTTGCAGCTGCTGCGTAGCTGTAGAAAAAAATACTTAGGCAGCATGCAATTTTCAATAAAAAGATTAAACAAATTTGTTTGACTGAAGCAATTACTTGGAACCACACTTTAAAGTTCCAGTTTTAGCACGCTCGGACTTCAAGAATAACTCACTAGTACCTACTTGACTTAAAACAATTGGTGGGTTTTTTGCAAGCTTTTGTCAGGGTTCTCGCTATTTGCATCTTTTTCTAGACTGCAGACAAAATGGCCAAAGATGTCAGGTATTGTACCCAGGAGTCATATGTATATTCTAAACTGAAAAAGAGCAATATTTCTCCTCTTTCTTTATAGTTTAATGAAAAAAGGGATAAGGTTCTTGATTTTATCATATCCCAGTAATACAGCTTGGGCGTTACTGCCAGAATTCAAAGGGCAAGTAATATAAGCGGCCATTAAAGGTACACAAAAGAGGATCTTGGCTCAAAATTTCATACTTAAGCTTGGGGGAAATCCAACCTTTAATCTTCCTTATTTGACACTCTCCATAACTCTGTAACAATTTTGGAAGAAGCCAAACATCAAAACCCATGGGTTGGTGGAGATTCTTAACTTTTGTCATTCATTTCCGCTCAACTTCAACATATCAGGGGTGGGGAATGTGATATTTTTAAAACGATATTAAAGAAGGCCATATTTCTGTCATTTCATAATTTAAAAGTTTTAATTGCCCTCAGATAAGTTCAACAAGGTGCAATCCATGTACTAAGAATGCATTTTTATCCTTATTTTGTGTGGGATAATGTCTGTACTTCGTTAAATATGTGAGGAATGTATTCTTGATTATATCCTGGACAAAGCAGAAGATTCAAACAGGAATGTGAGAGGACTTGCAGTAATGTCAGTTTTGCAGTAAATAACATGACATACAAACAGACCACAGATTATAAATTGGAACAATTGTACTGGATGCGATGATCGAATTTGAAAAATCCACAATAAAGCAGGGGTAAATTACTTTTTTATCTATCAAGATTTGTGGGTAAAATTATACACTGCACTTTTTTTTATTTCTGTATTCAGTGATCAAGACACCTGTTTTCTTTTTCAATTTATCTATACTGCGACACTGAATAAAAGACCAAAGATAGTCTCTAAAGACAGCATCAACGACATGATTGTCTAAATTCGGTAAATACGTAATGCCATAACTAATTAAAAGTTCAACAAATTATCATAAATTTAACAAAATATTTCATATCAAAATTCTTGCTTTTATCTGTGTAAATGTTAGCAGAATATAATATTGACAGGTTTGCATCTAACAACACGTGTGAGAGTGCTAACTGTCAATGTCGTATGTCAAACAGCCCAAAGCGACCAAACTATGAAATTGCGGGTCTTGATAAAATCACGAACAAACCGTCGTGTTTTGGATCAAAATCTGAAACTAAATCCCATACGAATCACGCAATCTGTATTCATAGATAAATCTTAATTAAATATTAATGTTTACATTCCAAGAGCAAGTCATGAATCGATAAAGAATTCCAATGACCTACTTTTTAAATATCATATGGTGGCTCGCAAGCTTTCAGAGCCCATTGTCCAAAATCGGTCTTTACTTACACTCAAATCAAAATTTCAGCCCTAATTTCCATAACTTACCGGTAAAAATGTAAATAAAGGCAACTTGTTCTGATCATCTCGCCACCTTCTGTCTAAAGAGCAATCGACCGGCCAGTATTAGTACATAAGCTTTGAGTTATCAATAATGCTTTTGTGTCTCTCTGTCTGAAAGAGCCCAAAATGGCGGTTGATCGTTGGACACCTTACATCCGGGAACTTCGGTGGTGAAAACTGGAAGCAAGTTTTGGGTGGTGGAAATAATTAAATAAAATGAGAAAACTGGGTGAGAATTTCGGGATAATGGTTTAATAACATTCCCAATGAAATCGGATAAAATCATAAACAGTTTGATCCTGGATATAAATATTTTTTACATTTGTGATTAAGCGATAGTTGTCCAATGGAAAAGGTTTCTGTTACCTGCATGTATGAGCACGTAACTGATTCTTATAACTTTCATTTCTAAATTCGAATGCGGAAGGCAAGGCTGATTTTAATTTCATATATATTACGTATATGAAATAAATAATGTTGAATTATTGGCAATTAAAATATTATCACTATATATTATTTTTTTCTTTTTTGTCCAACTGTATGCCAATTAAATAGGCATACATATTAATTAAATAGGCATCTACCAGAATAGGCCTAATGAGGAAATGTATTTTTGCGTAAAGTATTATAGAGGCAACATTGTTAGTACATTTTGTCCCGAAAGAAAGGCAAATGTGATAAGACTAGAAATGCAAAACTATTTAACTAGTCTACGTATACGCCCTTAAATAATGTCAACGCGATAGGTACAGTAGGCTAATTAACGTAATTAGGCCTATATATATGGTTCCACTCCAAGAATTTAGCAAGACCGACGAGAAAGCACAAAAGAGTGTACTTCGTTCTACGACGATAAGACAACATGCAGCTGGGTTTTACCATAGAAGTAACCTAGTAGATCTACAGCGAATCTAGGAGCGTGCGATCTTATTATTACATCAATTGCACACCGGTTGTTTCATATCGACATGTGTGCTCGATATGAGCATTATATACATATATGTATACGCCTGTTAAATGTCAGGCATGCAAATAGTTTTACTTTATCAACGGTCCCTCAGCGGCCTTAATGCGTCACAGTTCAGACGATTAGGCGTGGCAGAATCTCAATGACGTCATGGGCACACATCTAAAAATAGACAATGACGTCACCGTGATAACATTTGTATTTGGCTTTGAGAGGCATACATGATGGCAATTTACGTCACGTTTTGTATTCCTCCATCTTCAAATTAGGCCGAAATATATTCAGACAGGGTCGCGGCTTATATATATTCATGTACATCAGACCGCATTCTTTGTTTGTAATGCACATACGCTGACGTTCTTTTATTTACAGAGATTTTTATTTCAAGACTCGAAACCATTCACCATACCGTGTTAGTGTATTCACACTGAAAATATTGTTTATGTTCGACGGCAGCCAAGAAACGACCCCAAAGTAAAGACATATTTAACTGTAGGAGCCTACATGTAGGCCTAATTAGTACCATAAAAAGGATTTTGATTTTAAATGCAAGTAAGATAGCTGCTCTTTAAATGATTTGTACTGTTCAAAAGGAATTGTTCGTTAAAAAGATATATGTCTGATATGTGGATGTAATATAAGTCAAATGATTTTAGTGCAAGAAGCTCTATATATTTTCTTTCACTTCAGTGATAATAGCCCAAAGGCCTAGACAAAGAAGCCCATCGCGTCGGTCAAGGTCGGACGTCCAAGGTCAGTCGCTCCTTTGCTGCCGGCCCATTGATTTGTCATACAATGTCGGGATAAATGCTGGCCTCTCTATCAGTTATACATATGAGGGGAATGTTCAATATGGAGTGCTGTGATCTAAAAACATTTCTCTCCCCCCCTTTAATCTCTTTATTGTGTCTGTGAAACCGGTCAAAAAATAGATCCTTGATTATACTTACAGGTATATTCTATCATTTTTATTCGTAGCCGCACCGAACTCTAAAGTTTGCAATTTTTTACAATACGTTCGATCATTCTCTCTATAACGGTACCTTTGAAGAAAAAAAAGCGAAAAATGACGTTTAAGATACATTCGCGAATTCTCTTTTTTCTAAAACTCGGGTGACAGAAAATGATAAATCTGGCCTTTTGTGCAAATCATGGACAATTTTAAAAATCGTGCCTTGCTAGTAAGGGGAGTTTTTGTTTTCAGTAACGTAACGAAGGTTTTAGCAACGCAAGTTTTAAAAATAAAAACCTTTTGGACGATTATCGCACGTTATTAATACTAACAAAAATTACATTGTGCAACATGTTGCCCTCAATATATCATTCACACTTTACACAATGCCCAGCCTGGTAACCAAGCATATGTGTGTGTGTGTGTGTGTGTGTGTGTCTCTGTGTGTGTGCATTCGCAAGCGTATCTTATACGCCAAATAATTTCAATTCCACCAAATAGTGAAATGAATATAAGTTATTAGAAATATTATTTATACTGTAATTTAGCTCAATACTTCGAGCCAAGATTTTTTTTACCGTTATTTTTGGCATTTTCTTGGTATATCGTCGGGTGCACAGCGGTCGTTTTAAATTAGTCACACGGTGACGTCGTTGGTGTTTACGATGCCCGGATGTTGCTTGTTCATATGCATGCCAAGGGCAGACATGAATTATACGAGTAACAAAATCTAACACAAACTAACGCACAGAATTGCCTGCGGTTTACAAACCAAAAATCCCGTATATAAACGCATAGGCCAGACTTCGTTAATATTTCGTTCAACGGTCCCATCGGTCCCATGTTTTTCTTCATATATGAATGTAGGCCTAAAAGTAAAGTAGGACTGAAATCATAGGTTTTTGCCGCTAAATTAATGAAGACAGATTTCTACTTCATGTGTTGATAAAAGACTGATAACTGAGATCTGTATTTTGCTTACACAGCTGTTATGTATACCTGATAACAGAGCTAATATAGCATATTGGCACTGAGGAACAACGATGCCGTTAAAGAATGTTTTAACAAGGCAGCAAAGCTGTCAAATGTACAGACAAAAAGCAGGAAATAACTATGCACAAAATAGGCTACTGTCAATTCTGATGCAAAAGTACATATGTTAAACTGCAAATTCAACATCAAATTTTAATTATGCTCAACAGGTAATACCAATGTAAGTAAAATGTGTAACAAGCATAAGGCTTCAGGCCCATGGCAGTTCAAGTTCACACTTTGAAAATGTATAACTTCCAGAAAAAGAAGCCAATTAGACTGCTTTTCCAACTCAGGCTGCATTTTAGTCCTGTATTTCTTTTCTGAACGTTTGGCAATCATCAGTAACATGGTTTTCCCATAATGGTCATCATGGCAGCAGCACCCAAAATTGTGTTTTCTTCTATTCTGATGCAATATTACATAGTGGTTAACAGCATAATGACCGTCAGTTTTTAATAATAAAATATACGTATCATGGATTTTCAGAAAATGTGACTAGCATGGGTCTTCAAGCCCATGGAACTTCAAAGTCACACCTTGAAAATGCCAATATGTGAAAAATTAAATTTTCACAAAAAAAAACTGTTTAACTAGCAGAAAGAATTACCAAACAGACTGCATTGCCTACCGAAGCTGTATCTTAGTCCCATGTTTCTTTCCTGTAAGTTTGAGAACAGTAAGTGACATGATTTTTCTTAAATGGTCATCATGGGAGCAGTGCCCAAAATATTTTTTTCCAAATTTTGATGCAATATTACATAACGTTTAACAGCATAATGACCATCAATTTTTAATAATAAAATATTAGTATTATGGATATTCAGAAAATGTGACTAGCAAAGGTCTTCAGGCCCATGGAACTTCAAAGTCACAACTTGAAAATGCCAAAATGTAAACAAGACAGCACTGTTCTGAAATGTTTTTTTTTTTTTTCCATTTTTAACACTTTTTTAACATAAAACAAAATTAACAGCTTACTGCCATTTTTATATGATCAACTAAGAAAATTGATGAGATGTGAAAAATATCAATAAAACGGTGTCAAATGTCCAATTTCCTCCATTCTGAGTTTCTGAACATAGTGAATGATTGAATCTTACAAACTGCAATGATATGAGTTTATTTCCATTTTTGAAACTTTATTACACAATACACGATTACAAGTTTACCATCATTTTTACGTTATCAACTAACAGTGTTGTAAAGATGCAGGAAATGTCAAACAAACACTTTTACGTATCTTATCAATTAAATAATGAAACTGTTAACATGCCTAAAAATTGAATCTGAGGAAATGTGAAACAAGACAGCACTATTCTGAAATGGGTTTATTTCCATTTTTAACACTTTTTTAACATAAAACAAAATTAACAGTTTACTGCCATTTTTATATGATCAACTAAGAAAATTGATGAGATGTGAAAAATATCAATAGAACAGTGTCAAATGTCCAATTTCCTCCATTCTGAGTTTCTGAACATAGTGAATGATTGAATCTTACAAACTGCAATGATATGAGTTTATTTCCATTTTTGACACCTTATTACACAATACACGATTACAAGTTTACCATCATTTTTACGTTATCAACTAACAATGTTGTAAAGATACAGGAAATGTCAAACAAACACTTTTACGTATCTTATTAATTAAATAATGAGACTGTTAACATGCCTAAGAATTGAATCTGAGGAAATGTGAAAAAACAGCATAACTTATAAAATAATGGTCCGATTATGCTGATTTTCGAACTTGACCTGCGTTTTAGTAAGATTGATTACTCCTGTGAGTTTCATGACAACAGGCCTATGGGTTTTCCTTGAAATGTGTTAACAGTGTTGCATATATGCTGAAAAGTGAAAAAACAGCATAACTACTAAAATAGTGGCCCGATCATGCCGATTTTCGAACTTGATCTGCGTTTAAGTAAGATTGATTACTCCTGTGAGTTTTATGACAACAGGCCTATCAGTTTTCCTTGAAACGTGTTAACAGTGTTGTATATATGCTGAAAAGTGAAGAAACAGCATAAATTCTACAATAATGGCCCGATCATGCTGATTTTCGAACTTGACCTGTGTTTTATGAATATTCATCAGCTCTGTAAATATAAAGCCAAAAAGTAAAACTGTCTTCCACTTATGGTGTTAACGCTGAAAGTGCACGGCGACGGCGACGGCGACATGATCGGCGACGGCGACGGCGACGACAGACGCAGGTGATGGCAATATGTACAGACACATCTGTGTCTGTACATAAAAATTACAGTCCGACAGTCAACGTTGCAGTTCAGATTTAAAAAAAAGACAAAGATAGAAATAAAAACACCAAGTAAATACTTATTTAAAAGCCAGGAGAGTGACCCAGTGGATCTAGAGCATTTGCTTATTCATAATAGACCCGCGCCTTTCATTCTAATCTCTTTTCAAAAACATAACGAACATGTGATCGTTAAAACAGAACAGAATTGAAAAAAACTTAATATAAACTTTCAAGATAATAAACAACGATGTTTTGCGATCTTTGTTTGGCGGTATCAAAATAAATAAATAAATAAATAAAACATGTAAACCATTCGAGTCTATGACTGAACTGAAACGTTCACATTTCGTTAAAGCGAGAATAATTTCCCAGTTTAGAATGAAATGGAAACCGTAACGCACATGTTAACGTTTCAGGAAATGGTCCCACTGCCATAACCACGAAGTAAACACGAGGAACCGGTTCTGTCACTGTGACCTCGAGGAAATTAATGTTCAATTTAGGGGCATAGTTTGGATATATGTCCTTTTGAAAAGGTGGATTACTTGAGATAGAAAATGGATGCCAATCAAGACATAGTGACCGGCTTCAAATACCAGGCTTTAGGTACCATGATTTTTCTCACAGTTACTGTAAGCTAAGATAAATTGAATATTTTTCCTATGTCAAAGAATATCGATGTGGAATAAGACATCAAATGTGCCAGTAACATATTTAGAGGAATGGAGAAATGTTACAATTTTTTTAATCCTTTAAAATGCGAGCGCCAATAATAGAGCGCAGCTCTCTTAGGAAGGTTACAGGTTTTACGTCATCACTTTCACAAGTTCTCCATAGGTTCGTTATACCCCCTTTACACTGGACGGCGTCCTTTCTGCGAGTTTCAAAAGGCTGTGAAAAGTCATCCATAACCCCTACATGCACTCTTTTCTACGGCTCTTTCCGCCCGACTGGCAATGTAAGAAACTACATATATGCGACTTGCCCAAAGAGGGTGTTCCGAAACCCATGGTCTTACTCGTTTTATACAAAAGGTAATTATTTAAGCTAAAGAGAATAAAAGATAGTTTACTTTTATTTTATTCATTCATTTATCATTTATTTAGTTTTTGTTGAAAGATACAGATTTTGGTTCAAGATTAATTGACTAATTTTCCCCATATTTAGCAACAATAAAACATGGAGGGACCAGTCCATATAATGTTTAACATATTTATTTTATAAAGACCGTTTTCAGTGTATAAATGCCCAGGAGATGTGAAGGGCATTGTTATTATATCCAGATTTTTACAGAAGCTATACATTTTAGGTTACACAGCACTGTTGGCTGCCACTGAAATAATAAGTGATGGAAAATGTCATTAGCAGAGGAGTTTACTTGTTAACCTTGACTGAGGAAAATTCAAATTGATATTGTCCTCGCTTATAGACAATTCTTCAAGTGCAAGGCTGAATTTTTTTACATCAATACACGTGGATAAACGACACATTAATGCCTTCATACAATTACTGAAGGATGGTATTATAATTTACAGTTTTGATTTTCTGATATGTACAATACCTTACAAAGTGGTAAAAACAATCTTTAAAGTTTTCTCAATAAAATTGTATATGGTATGATATATACACACTATCAATGGATCATGTCACCAAAGACCCGGGTGAAGAGAGATTATGTATTATGCATCCAAACAAGGTCAAAAAGGTCACTAATATTCCAAGAAAACATTTGTTAAAATACTCCTATCTTAACAATCTTTGTAAACACTGAATATACAGTTTTGTGCAGAGAAGATGCCATTACGGATACGCTTACTTCAAAAACTATTAACTTGTCTTACGTACGCCCCTTAAGAGGACAAAAGAATTGTGTGAAAATCCGTAGGCTAAAGGACAATGCCGACTTACGTACATCTTACTCACATCTTACGTACATCTTACACACATGCAGCGATGAGTAAGAAGGGGTGGGCTTACGCAAATAGGGTGACGGCGGGGTGTTTCTCGCCTTTCGGCAACACACAATCATGTGTGAAAACAGGCGTGATATATGATCTCGCTTAATTGTGGGTTATTAAATCGTCCTGTGTTACGCTGCGACGCGACCCTTTGCTCTGGTTAGAATGGGATGATTAAGAGTTATTCACATTGATTTACTGATTTCTTGTAAATGATACCTTTGTCAACGTGTCGATGATACGTCACTGTGTTGTGGTCTATAATACTGCAGGTCCAGTTTCCCGCTAACTGTGATGCAACCCAGGCATAACTTTGACTAAGTGAGTCAGTGAGCCGACTTTAAAATGTCCAAAAAAATAAATAAATAAATAACATTTAAACCCAAAATAATTTCCCTTTTTTTCACCGACGTCAGACTAATCATACTGTTCAATCGGAGTAACATAAATGCGAAAACTCGTAATAAGTTTCACGGCACTTTCACGTCACATAACTGCGTACAAATTTAACGAAGGCCATTTGTGCCAAGGTAAACGCTTGGTTCATTTCCTCTAGCTTCCGGTTTTTAAGCCAATCAGTACTTCGTTGACATTTTACACTACACCTACGACTACATGTGTCAAATTAATGCAAAATGGCGGGAAAGTGGGCTGGAATAGCCGTCTTGATTTAAGCAGGAATTTGATCACTGTTGTGAGGCTCAGTTTATAGTGAAGGAGGTTTTATATCTTCTTCTGCTTGCTTGACTATCGCCAGAGGCTTAAGGTGTGAATATCACTGTAACACTACCTTTGTTAAACGCACAATTACAGGCCAGTCATTATCGGTGGGGTGAGGGGGGAGTTAAACGCTACATCTATTGTATTACAATATATAGAGCCTGTGTCGGCTTTGACAAGAGTCAGTATGGTGAACAATTCTAGATAGTAAAGAGGTGCTAATAGTAATCCGTAATTATGCCGTTTCTGTAGCACATCCCTCCATCCTTGATTTTAGTTTGCTAACTAGTCGATACCCTATTTAGCGCAGTCTAATTTTAAGAGTATTGTTTTTTTTTTTTTTTTTTTTTTTACCCGTAAAAGCAACGTCCAATCCTATGTAATGAACATCAAACTTACAGATCACACCAACAACATAACATCTTAACGGAATCTCTTTCTGTAATGTTTGAGTTAATTGATGGTGGGAAAAGTCTTATTATTCAATGATTATAATAATTGTAGAAATAGGGCTACATGTAGTCGCACAAAAGCACATTCCTTAATACTGTGATCAATTCCAGGGTGTAGGGTTTCGTATATTTTGAAACTGCACTATTAACTTACCAACTTTGGACAGCTGGCTTGCAGACAGCTCTGTGCTTTAGATTTCCTCTTGGGATGATAATTTCACTGTTGTCAGGTGCTGGTTTCGTATCGGCAGTTGCCGCAGGGAGCGTGATTGAAATCAAACTTGGCACATCTTGAAAGTTTAAGTCGGACAAAAGATTTTCAGGTGACACTTTGAATCAGAGCTGCCACGTAAGCTAACTGTTTAATTACTGCAACGTACAGGTAAATTGAGAGCTCCGATAAGATCGCCATCTTCCTATCTCTCCATCAACATATTTCTTGAGACTGCCTTTATTTTCGTTCACTGTTCAACAAGGATAATTATCAAACGAAGAACATTGTATGAAGAAGGGATTTTTATTTATTATTTTATTCATGAAACAATAAGAAATCTGCTCGTTTCAGCAGAAGAACGGGAATATAAAACTATTAATTTAAAATAAAGTTCTTTGAAAATTGCAATTTAAAATAAAGGTATTAAAAAACTGCTTGCTTAAATCATTCCATCAAGATACACGTGAACTAAGTCTGGATCGAATAAGTTGTATGGATAATGTCATATAAGAATATTTGCTATATAAATATATGCCAGACATTTCCTTTATTGCGATAAATAAAATATTCTGATATAAATTCGAAAAAGAAAACACAAAAGAAACATCCGTCGCCAGTAATAGGTGCTGGTGACAGTCCGTATCGGTAACGTATAATGTGACAGAACGAGCTTGCATGCACCAAACCAAGCAAAGTTCAACCAAAAAAATTGTAACATTTATTGGTAATGATAGCCGGTCAGATTTCATGAAAACATTATATAACCATGCTGTAGTCTTTGATCATTGTGTGGACACATATAAATTATTGTGATGTACAATTATGTTGCCTGCAAGTTCCTTCAGTTAAGAAAAACCCTTATCTATGGTGAATTTTAATGGCTTAATACAAGAGCATTTTTTATATGCTCGCTTTCGACCTGTTTTAAAGTTGTGGTTCATTAGTAAGACGTTGGTACCAAAGAAAACAGCTTAATTCAAATGAAGGTCTTCAAACTAATATGTAGAAGTGTTATATCCAGTTGCCGTTAGGATATTTCTGGTAACAAAATTGTAATGACGGTAAGCGAGCGTCGATATTCGTCAGAAACCAGGTGAGATCGTTGATTAGGGATGGTGGGTATAAATAATGGAAAAATGGTGCTTGGGTACAGCCATAATTTGACGTACGAGTCACTGGATATTATCGTCGTCGTCTTAATCTCCGATTGAATACTCCGCGCCGCTTCATAATTAAAAGTAAAGAAAAAAAACGCGTTTGGATAGATTACCCGGTCCCTGTTGTTTTTCGTGATCGAAAAGGTTGGGGCAAAGCCAGGTTAAACTGCAATCAATTATATTCTCAAAATTTATAATAATGTGAGCATTTCAATGTAATAATTTGAGCTGAAATTGATACCTCTAGGAAAAACGTAAAATACACCGTCTTATTTGGGTTATTGTTCCTTTATTTTCAATATTCAGAATCAACAACACATGGGAATTTCAAAATCTACAACACAATTTACAGCAAAAAAAAAAAAAAAAAAAAACAAACTGTAACTATGTGCGCAGCAAAAACGCCTGTTGAAACAATTTTAGGAGTGACATTAATTTGTAACCGAGCCTTGAGAACCAAGACATCGTGAAGAGAGAAAATGCTATCTTAAACCTAGGTCCCAACTACGTTTTGGACGCACGGTTTTTAGGCTCCTTGCGTCCGTCTAGGGCGTAGCTAAATCGCAGGGAGGGAATCAAATAAAGCCTAGATCCCAACCGAAAGTATGGGCTGCTATGCGTGGTCTACGGCCAAAAAATGGGGGAAAACGTGGGAGTTCGTGCGTGAGGAGCACGTCCATCGTGCGACTTTTGGAGGACGCAAACAGCACGTAGAAACTTTTCGACATGATCAACAGCCGCTTCGTGCGATCTTGCTACGTCCTAGCCGGACGCAAGGAACCTAAAAGCCGTGCGTGGAAAACGTAATTGGGACCTAAGCTTAACTTTTCGACATGATCAACAGCCGCTACGTGCGATCTTGCTACGTCCTAGCCGGACGCAAGGAACCTAAAATACCGTGCGTGGAAAACGTATTTGGGACCTAGGCTTTAAATACTAACTGAAGGACGAATACGATGAAAGCGTGCCACATATAGATAAACAATGATTGTGTGCAGTCGGGCAGATAATCAGATAAGCGGTTGGGACTTGGGAGATGACAATTAAAGCTGTCACTCAGCAGCATCGGTAGAGGGAGAGGTGGCAATTAAGGCTGTCACTCATCACCTAAAACGAGGCCAACTCAACTAACTTCCCTTACCCCAGCTGACTTACTCTAAGCATTGTGTTCTATTGTGTTTACCCTGTAATTATGTGCAATTTGCGATACGTAAGTTTATCCATATCCGTAATGTCACCTTCTCTGCACAAAACTGTACCACTAGTCAAAATCACTGTAAAACTCCCCCTCATTTTGTATATTTATATAAGCAAAATCCCTATAACTTAAAAGGCCAAAGCCAATGTTGGTTATTATTTCACAGAAATAGTATTTTTAAAGTTGGCAATTGTAAAAAGGCAGATATAGCATATTGAGTATAATTTTATCTGCCAGAGATTGCAGGCATGAACTACCAGAAGAGGGCGCTATGCATTCCATATCAAGACAAGCTCTCCTGGTATGGATTTATGTTATTAAATGTACAGTGTATCATAAGAAGTTCTGATAAAGGTGCATCAAAATTGGGCAGAAGACTACACTGCAAATAGCACTAATATAATCCTATATTGAACTGAAGATGGCAGCACCTTATGCAACTGCATACTGTAGATGGCACCACTGCTCTCTGGAGATGTTTGAGGGACAATCCTTCCTGTGTTTATGTTATGGCAGGTACAAAGATTTCACTGTCATCATTAAGTAATTGTAATACTCCTAGCAAATGTCTCTTTGCACATAGCATCTTCACATATTTGGATTTCCCAATAATAATCAAACATCTCTTGTAAATTTCATAGCAGGCAAACTATGGAATATATCTGGTGTCATAACTATTTCTGTTGACACAAATTCCTTTTGCATTTCATAAGATACAGGTATGAATTCATCCATTAGAAGAGCCTTGGTAAGTTTATTTGACTGTAGAAGGCAGCACAATTCAATCCTTCAAGTATAGGTGTCAGCACTTTACAATCCAGGCCACAACCATCAGTTATCAAAACCTTCCAAGTATATGAAACTAATTATACTAAAACTGGTAGAAGGCAGATTTAAAACATTCTGAACAGGAAACATTGTGGCACTAGAACACTATGAAGAAGGCACAGCCATGAGAATTACGACTGGTTACACTGTCTCCCATCTTCTTTTGGCCATAAGAGGAGAGAAAATGTCAGCTACAATGCAGTGGGCCCCCCTGTTGGAGAACTGGAACTCCCATCAGCAGGAGATGATGGGGATTCCCCTCTCAGTTTCAAGTAGCCTGGTTTGGGTGGTTTCTTCATGACAGGAGGTCTTGCTTTGATGGAGGGTTTAGGGGCCACAGCAGGGCCGGGACTGGAGGCTTTCTCCATTGAAGGGGTAGGCGACGGCACTGAGCGCTCAGGGCTTTCACGATAGGCAGGCGGGAGGGATCTGCCTGTGCGTGCACTTATCGTGGCACTGGTGCTGACGCTTCGTTTGACCACACCTCCTTCCCGAACATCTCCTTGTTCTCCCACCACGTCCATGCCTGCCCTGAAGGTACTGGTGTGGGTGAGACTGCGCGGCATGGAGTTACTCATGCCTTTCTTCAGCGTACACTGGTTGGACTTGGCGAAGGTCTCCGCACCACTGGTGGGACTATCTGGGTCACTTTGGTCTTGTGGGGGTGAGGGGGACTCTGTGTCTTTTGCATCAGGGGGCAAGTCCAACACCAAATCTGGAGTGTGTTTAGGATTGGGAGGAATAGTGAACTTTCGGTTGGCCTGGGGGCCAAAAGACGAAGACGTTCCACTTTCAGACCGAGTCCTCTCAGAATTTTTACCCAGGGGCATCACATCCCCTCTGCCTCCACTATCTCTTCGACCACCTTCTAACCCTTCCTCTTGTTTGCCTAATGATTCCACCTGGGTCATGACCTCTGACAGCGCGTGATCCAGGTCTCTTTCAAGGTCGTCCGTACTGTTATCCTTGGAGTCTCCTGAAGTCAGGCTCAGCTCACTGAGAGAAACGCTGTCTGTACTCTTACTCGTGATCGACCCTAAACTCTGATCAGAGCTGTCTTGGCGGGAATGATGGTGCTGCCTCCTATCTGTCCTGTCCACTGATATGTTTGGCTGTGAGACGGACTTGTCCAGTGGCCCAACGGTCAGAGGTTCGTCCACTTTGGGGCCGCTTGCACTGTACGTCTTTGCAGGAAGAGACTCGGTTGACCGTCGTTTATCATTTTGAGACACTTGTCTGGTTAATTCAAAGTCCCTATACGGTAAAAGAAAAAACATGTCATTAGAAAAGATTTGATAACACAGGCTTTATCAAAATAAATTTTGGAAAGGAAAAACTGTTAGTAAAATACATATTGTATTAGTACTAAACCTTGATAAATGAATAAAAAAAAAGGCCCCTGCATAGTGTGACTAGGAAGTAACACACCTCAAAAGACTTCTTTATTTAGTTTCAGTATTACTTTTTTGTTTAAATACCTAATAATGTATAACTGTTTATGTTAACAACGTATCTGAATAACAAATTAAAAATGATCTGAAATTTATATTTTGTGTTGTGTCACAAGCATTAAAGGAGGTGAAAAAGCAATGAAACCATCACTGTTGGGTTTGTAATATTTTCATGGGATGTGAAATGTTAACTATCTTTAAGTGACACAATCACACAAAACTCGAGAAAGCTTAAGTAATCCTTAGATCAAAGATTTTGCCAAAATAGTGCTGTTTATTGGTAAGGTGCATAATTAAGCAGAAATATCAATAATTCTCTCTCTGTTAAGTGTTTCAGTGTAGGGAGATCTTTGTGAAAGTTAACAAAATGATAACTTACATTAGATTTCTGGTTTACCTACATCAAGACAACTAAACATCAACAAGACAAACCAAGTAAAAGAATCCAAACATACTCAAACTAGTACAGCTGTAAGATTTAAGGAGGGTTTACATTTAAGATGGATAGAGCATTCTCAGTGAAAAATTATAAATAAATAAAAATATAAGAAGAAAGCACAGTAGAAGAGAACATAATACTGACTGGTTTCTTGTCTGACTAGTAATGTTAGAAAAGCTTTACATGTCAGTATTTCTTGAGCTGAGGTTAGGGTCATTACTATTAACTTATCACATACACACATGCACAAACACACACATAAAAAAAAAAAAAAAAAATAAATAAAAAATCCACACACACAAATGCACACACACACAAGATTCTATACGTGATCCCTACCTTGGAGTTTGAGCAATTTTGATATATTTGTCTGGTATGAGCCCTTCTTTTCCATTGAAGTAACCGTCCCACCAGTCACTGGACACTTGGCTGTACAATAACAACTGGTCTCCTTTCTTAAATGACAGTTCCCTTCCTGTGCGCCCCTCAAAGTCATACAATGCCACTGCCTCTGTGACCTCTGGTTCTGGAAAGAAGAAAGAGAAAATTTTTGTCTACTACATAATTATATGTTCTATAGTGGCATGAAGAAACTGGTGGAGCTTGTTATTCAATGTTTTCATTAATGTTTTCAATTTGGGAATTTTTAAAATAGAAATTGTCCGAGTTGGAAGGTGTAACTTTCAACTGGCATTTTTCCTCCTACAGAAAATGTTTTTTATATTGCCCTTTGAATCTTGCATAATTAGGTTTCTCAGTGTTTGAAATTTCTTTGACTTCTTTGTTAAATGTAATAACTTTCAAATATTGAAAATTTTCAACATTTATGATATTTAAATGAAATATAAAAAAATTATATATTTTCATGAAATGTGATGGAAAAGGTCCCAATAATTTCATGAATATATCTAACATCAATTTTAATAAAATAAATTCTGAATGAGAGTTAAGACAAACTGAGAACTCTTCATACATTTAAGTGTCTTAAAATGTTATTACAAGGCTAGACAAATACAATTAAAAAATGACTTACATTACTTTTAACAAAAATGATCAATTAACATTTAATGAAACAGGATATACAAACAAATAACAATGTCAACCAACAAAACATATAATCAAACACTACCAACAGTAACATATAATACAAGTTCTAAGACATTTATTTCACTATGCTAAAGAAATTTATCAATATTACACTTACTTAACAACAATAACAAGAAACTACAACAAAAGTGCATTAAAACAAATCAAATGCAAAATTATTACAATACTAGTAGGATGCCTATTAAAATCCACTTCTTCAAATATGACTGAGCCATGCATATAATATAACATTTAAAACAAAACTGAACATGGGTTTTCTTCCTTTTTTTTAAATTATTGATAAACATAAAAAATGCATGTTATTCAGTAGTGAAAGTATGTTTGATATTTAAATATCCAAAAGTATATCATACTCAGAGCCAAGAGCAAACAACAGTTCTTTTTTCTCTTCCACCAGGTTTTTGTATTCCAAACAAGCCAAAACAGCCTACAGATGCTGTGAACTGCAGGTTATGCAGGCTCAGTCATGTAACAAACCCCTAAAGCATTCTGTGAACAATAGAACTCAGCATCAGTGTAATAACATGCATGTCAGGCAGAGAAAGCATGCATCATTGTCTGTGTGTGCAGTACTGTGTTGAACAAGGCACCATGTGTGGCTAACAAAATAACCAGCTGATACAAATGAACACTAATGTACCAGCGAGCTGTTGGCATACCAAGATGTTCATGTCACCCCATACCATGAAGGTGTACCATGAATCTTTTGGTACAGCATGAAACTTCCTGTACCACAATACAATAATGGTGACCCATTAAACCATCGGGATACTATAAAATGTTGGTGCACCATAAGTCTGCTGGTTTACATTGATTAAACTGCCAATAATAACATGCACATTGACTGATCTGTGAGCAAATTTCACAAAACACTTCTGGTTTCCAAAGATACTATTAATTAGAACTCTTTTCAAAGATGACTTTCTGAAATTTGGGTAAGGTAGCGATTTCTCCATCTTCTTCTACAAGGCCAATGGATTCTATGTTTATCAAAACAGCTAAAGCTGCAACTGCAAGCATTCCTGCAAGAAGACCATCAGCCAAACTAGAAAAGGAGAGTTTCCAAGCATTAAAATGCCAAAAGCATTGTCTAAAACCGTGTGCTCTCAAGGAAACTTTCTTGTTACAAGTTTTGAAATAAGTAACCATATTTCCCAATTTTTTGGATTTTAAAATTGAAATCTGGTTAATTGCCCCCAATAGCAAGGCATACTAGTGCATGGAACACCAACTTAGTTTCAATACAAAATAACGAAATCAGCTTTTAGAACTGGAACATAGATGGCATGAAAGCAGAGTTTGAATTCCATGCACTAAATCCATGTGACCATATTTCAGGATCTGCAGAAATGCTGAGTTGCAGTCACCAATTACGATACAACAGCAGGTCATTTCATACCTATAGGTCAGTATATGATCTGTGTATACACATAAGTCGATGTGTCACCTATATCTACACGCAGATCAATGACTGACCTATATCCAGCAGATGGTCGATGAAAGACCTTAAAAATATCCCTAAGGCATATCCTGAGCTTCATATTTTGTATGAACCTGTTTCTTCATGTTCTTAAGCCTTATAAGTTTACAGCTCCAGTCACAAATGCAAATTTGGTAATCCAGATTTGGGTGATTTTTACAGACGGTCATGTGATATTCAACAAAGGAGAAAAATATGATGGACTAATGCTTGACATAAGAAGCAATGAAGCATTGTGCCTGGTACCACCAGTTTTCACCCGGGTTAATGAGTGTCCTTGACCCCATGGTGGTTCTCGTGGCAACATTTGCTCAACGCTTTATTACTTCATAAGTCCAGTATTAGTATTTGAACTCTTATGTGACATCACACCACTGTTTGAATCTGAAGATCCACTCCTGTGACATAGTCAAAAGACCTGTGACTGGCAAAGACGTAAATAAAAAGTTGCTGAAGTTCAGTCGCAATAAGCGCGCATGTCTGATAATGTCTGGAGACTAGTAGATGAAGAAGCTGGTCCAGAACAGTTCTGAAACTCAAGCTACTGGTACGCTGAGCACATTGAAAACCCTTACTGTCTGGTGTAACAAGTACCTGTGATGGTCCAGAGTTTGTTCAGAAAGGCTTGGACTATGAGAGGCATGCAGAATAAAAAGAGACAGGGTGCAGTGAAGCAGTTGGTGTCTTTATGTGACCTGGAGCTAGGTCACTTATGTGGCATACTAGGTCATATCTAGGGCAACTAGGTCATATGTGGCCAATGAGCAACTAGGTCACGTGACCAACTACGTCACATAATTGCATCATAATGTAATATATGTTTCACATGCAAATTAAATCTTCAGTATAGTGAAGAATGTCTTACTTTATAATCTATCATCCTATAAATATTATGTGGTACAATACTGTTCTAATCACTGTACTTTATTGTAACATGTCTTACATGCAGAATGAAAAATTGCCAGTGGGACTGAATGACACTGGTTTCATTTTATGAAACTTCAATTCATATTAAATCAAATGATATTGCAGAAAGCTAGTGACGGAAATAACTTATTTTTGATCAATAATTACTGAAGTTTGGACTAATCTCAGATTTAAGATGAAGATGACCAATATTATTGATCTTTACAGATGTCTGGACCAAGTGCAACTAAAAGAATTTAATGATCTTTCTTTTGCTTAATATGATGGATTGGTCTGGATATTTATAAATATCAAGTGCATATGCCATGTTAAAGAAAAGAAAAATCATTTAAAAAGCATGCAAAATCTTTACTGATTTCAGAACATCAGGAAACTTGATCAAAATGTCTACATGATCTGATTTTATGTAAAAGTACTAAATTTTTTAGCACTGCTTTTTGTCACTTATAAAAAAATGCTTCGCAAAGTCTGGTAATTACTCTATCTTTTCAATGTGGGGAAATTGTGAATTTTACAGATACTATACATTTTTATTAATTTTTTAAAGTCATTAATTCTTAAAACTAGAACATTCTTATTGAGTGGTAGCAAAAATTTAAAAGCAGGCTACTCTATAGTTGTATACTATGCGGTAAAAGCACCACAAACGCTATACAGAAATATATGATTTTTGTGATAATATAATCATGTATCTGAAAGTGTGATGATTTTTTTGGTAATATTTTTAATTGTCCATTGAAAAGATGGAGTCATTACCACATATCTAAATCTAGTCTAATCAGTCACTCTGAATATCAACTGCAGGACAGTGACAAATAATCAGTATTCCACTAACTGTATAACTGTCAGTTCTTTGAACATCAGAGTGATTTTGTCTACTTTGATGACATTTGTCATCTACTACTGAAGATATATATGTATATAATATATACAAGCTGCAAGCAAGCTATTAACTGGTAGAAAACGCAAGCACCCTTACCTAACAAGTGATCTGCAGGACAGAAGAGAAAAGGAGAAAATACAGTGAGATACAAGACAACATGAAGTAACCTTTCAAATAGATATTGATATTGATATATGAAATAGGATACATATGCTTCATAATGTAAGATATATGTATGCAGTGGTTTGGGGTAATCCAATTTTAAGATGTGCTTTTTTTTTTACGATCAAGTACCTGTCCAACATAATAATTAACTGACATTTGTTGGTCCCCAAATCCCATACAGATATTATCTTTGCTTATGCTAAGAGTCAATTTAACTGCTGATTGTAGCTTTCAAAAAGAAATATGGTGTTAATATGTGTGTGTGATAACTGTGGTATATAACACCATGCTAAATGATTTCTAATTAACTGTATATTAAGTTATTCCATGTAATTATTCAAAACAATTCATAAAAGAATAATGTATATGCAGCAATCAAATACAGGGTCATACGTATACCATACCATACTCACTTGATACAAATGCATTTTCATCAAAAAAAATAAGATACTACATATACCCAAAAAATATTTATGCAATAATAATATCAAATGTTACTTTGGGAAACTCTTACTGCAGGGAGCTCTTCTTGGTACTATGCTGCCATCTACAGTGCATAAGACGGTAACACACCAATGATATCAGAGCTTTCATCATCGAGGTTTCTCATTGTAACAGACCAATGAAATGAGAGCTTCCATCAATAAGTTTTCCCACTGTAACATATTCTATCACAATCCCAATGTACAATGTAAATGACTAGCTATAGACAAGCAAATTGTGTAAACTAGCACATGCCGTCCTCACCAAAGATATATAGCTACAGGGTTAGGGTATCGGATTGTGCACCTAAAGTCAAAGGAAGTTTTCTCTTCGTAAAACATTCAGTGATATGAATTGTTACTATAAATTATTTCAGTATTCTGTATAAATTCAGCATTGTGAGGAAAATTTGGTGTGGTCTTCTGTTGCAAATTATAGTTATCTTATAAATAAACAATATTTCTAATACAGCAGAAATAATGACACAATAATAGGATTATCATGGTGCTTATTTTCAATTTTGGTTTGGTGACTTTCATTTGGATGAATTTACTTGTTTTTAGAAAATGTTAAAAGCAAAAGCAAAAACCAATTCTTAAAACAGTGATTTGCAATAGTGTAGCATTTCAGCCATTTTTCTCACAGTTCAAAACAGCATCACAACATACAAATACATTATGTTGAACAAAAGAAACACAAAAATGAAAGCATTTCAAACAGAATAAATATATCCTTATTTTTGGGAGTGCATAGCATAATTTGCAAATACAGGAATTCAAAGGGGGGGGGGGGGGGGGGAGAGACCCTTTTGTAATCTCCGCTGTTTTTGGTGGGTATTTTGCAATATAACTTTTATTGCTTTCTTTATTTCTTTTCTTTCATTTTTTTGTGGGGGGTGGGGGTGGGGGCAGTGCTGGATTGCACTCTTTGTTTTGACAAATGGGGTGAGTGAGGGGTTGGTTGGGTGCATCTGCCTTTTCACAGGAACATAAGAATCACTTTTGTCTTCAAATTTGAGCTAGGAAACAATTATCTTTTGCCAAGCGTTTAGTTTGCCATTTAGTTTTCATTTAAAAGTGAGTCTACACTGAAGCAATTCTAAAGACACTGAGATACACAAAACCATGGAAAATGTTTAAGACAGAGACTGAAAACAATTGCACAATTGTGACAGATGAGACAAGGCCAATTGTGACAGAAATGACATGAAGATGCTCTGAGGAGGAGCACCTGAAAAATAAACTTACCGTCTTCACTGACAACATCATCATCCACTTCATCCTCTTCGTCCGATAATTCTGCCAACTCACGATCACTAGAAAGAAATAACATTTTATTTAATACTTAAAGAGCATGAAGTTAGTTTTTTTTGTGAACTGTTTTATGTGATAAAATATCTAAAATTACAAAATCATGATAATATTTCCCCTTCTCCAACCTCCTTGGATTCTGCTCTAAATTTTGAGAGCACTTTCAAAATATAAAATTCAACCCCTGATTCTCAGGGCACATGCCTTCATGCTGATATGGTATTAACAGCACTCTCAGGACATCAAACCTATATGATATTCAAGGTACACGCTTTGAAAATGCAGCACAACAGCTTGGTTCCCCAGGGTGCATCAACTGCCTAGTACCATATATCATATAACACACTATAATCTGCCCATCAAATATACCAAAGCTAGGATCTGTTATCTGCCACTGATTGGACACTCACAGGGTCCTTGTCATGCCTGTATAGGACTGGAACTTCTCTATACCAACTTGTTCCTTGTCATTTTCGGATGATCTGTTTTTTTTAAATTATAATAATTTCTTAACTTCAGTGGAAGGTGGGTTACTGGAATATCATATACTGAATTTGTTGATTCACTGCCACACTTAGGCCCAGGCCCTATCAAATCAGTTTGAGGAAGGTCAGGGTATAAAGTACCAAAATAAAATCAGCACAGATGCAAGGGCTAAATCTACAAGCTGAGATTCAGTTCAATTAACAAATGTTATCAAACCTGTCATCATCAATGCTTGGACTCACTCTCAGGTTATGTTATTATAGCCAAAATAACTTGACAGTTTCAGGCACATACAAATCTAAACTGTCAAGGATAATTTCTTAAATGCAGTCCACTCAACAGAAATAAGACCAAAATATTTGTTCAAGGTATGCAGGAATTTTAGACTTTAAAATTTGTTTTAAAAGATATGTTGGAGATAAACTTCGATTTTTGTTATGCAGAATTTCCTGTATCTTTTAAGTCCCTTCTCAGTTTTTGGCTATAACCAAGCATATTTGAGAGACTCCAGAGACAAGCATTTAATGTAGTTATGCAGAGCTATATTGTCCAATCAAGTCTGAAAACTTTTAAGGTGCAATTAGTGAAAATCACCCAATTGAAGAAAAGTTTTTTTTTAATTTTCTGGACTTTTGAGTGTTAAAAGGTGAACAACACTGCAATCTCATCATAAAGATTTCATCAACTCCTATAATAAGTAATTCTGAAAACTGATGAAGATGCAGCATTGTCTCCTCAGCAACAAATGTCCAGGAATGTTTCTACAAACTTTTCTCAATATATTATTAGCATAAAACTTCAGTGAAATTATTGTAAGGTATTCTAACAATGGGTTAAGATAAAAACATGTCAACAAGTGCATTTCCAACATCTAGAGCATACTTGTGAAAGTGGATCTCACCCTAAATACTGTGAGCACCTATGAGAACTGAAAGCCAAGAGAACGTTGACTTAAAAAATAAACATATACACCAAGTGCCACTACGTGTTTAGAACAGTTTAAGGAAAATGTTTTGCCACAACTAAAAGCTGATAGCAATGTGAATATGCTGAAGCAGTGACAAAATTATTTATGTGTTTATTGGAATGCTGTAAAATAATTGCACTATAAGCAAGAGAGGCAATTTTTTTTCTCTCATATTGATTTTAATCTATTAATTTCATACTGGTTTCATGGTAGAGGCAGTTTCAATTTAGTTGGGCTAGTATGAAGTAAGTATGAATAAGCATATTATTATACTACTAATGCTAAGTATTATATAAATTTAACTGTTAAAGATATGCAAGAGAAACAATTTTCTGCTATCTGGCAGGTTTATTTTGGCATAAGTACAATAAATAGGTAGAAAGCATTTAGAAGTATTTGAAATTTCTCATCTGTTCTGTGGATTATTTCCAATGAAAAACACTGTATATAGCAATTCATGAATAATAAAAAAATAACTAAATAAAATAAATAAATAAATAAATAAATAAATAAATAAAATAAAATGAACAAATAAATAAAAATTGTCCTGCTAAAAATTCTCAACCTGCCGTAAGCCTGAAGTCAAAACTGAGATCAATTTATTTTCAAGGTCAAAGATAATGTCAGAGGTCAATGTCAGGTCAAAGATAATGTCAGGTCAAGGTTACATCAACTCACCCTTCCTCCATCATCATCCTCTCATAGACAGTTCCACCGTCATCGTTGGGGAAGATCTCCTCCTGGTGGCTGAGGATGAGTTTAATGAGGTCGTTGACGTAGCTCTGGTAGGTGACGGGGTCCTTGTCCCCAGGGACAGGAAGGAGGGTGGGGCCAAAACATATGGCCAGGTTATACGGATCCATCATGTTTTCATCACTGAACTCGGATAAACTGGAAAGGGAAGTTTAAATGCTGGTTGGACATGTTGGAACTGGGGTAAAGTTTACTCTTAATCTAAAGCAACAATGCCAATGTGAGGGTTTTTAATCTGAAATTGTTGGAAATTGTTGGAAAATACTTACTGATTTAGGAAGGAAAAGAGATATCTTAGCACCACAAAAACTGGACGTGGAAGTTGTGTGATCAGTTCTCGGAGTCGCGTTATGGAATCTTTGACGTTGTCTATCCCTGAAAAATATTATGTAGTCACTGTATTAAGGTTTTTGTCTTAACAAATTGGAATGTTAGGCACTACGAAATATTTTACAAATGCCAAACAAAACTGTATTGTCTGTGTGAGAGAGAGAGAGAGAGAGAGAGAGAGAGAGAGAGAGAGAGTATACATACTTGTACAGTCTATAAGAGCATCAAACATTTGTGTGGGGAAGATGGGTTCTCGTAATTCCCGGAAGTAAAGTTTCAGAACACCTGCCACGGAGTTGATACTGATATTGTCTGTCATTTCTATCAGCGGGTCTTCTCCTAGGAGACAATGGAACAGCTGTTATGATTGGCCAAAATAATGAATAGGACAAATACCATGTTGGTGCTGAACTCGACAGAAAAGCTCAACATAACTTTAATTACTTTGCAATTCCTACAAAGCTTCATAGGTACATTGCTGTTTGTTCTCTTAATTTAGCAAAAATTTTTTGTGAAAATTAGACATTTTTGTTACTTTGCCCAAAAACTCTACAAAGTCCTGTCAATTTTTAAAACTCTTGCGAGATAATAACCCTGATATAAAAGTCCTCAGTGAAGAAGTTACAAACAATTATTAGCCTAAGTCTGGTTACTTACCTTTTTCAAAGGCTGCCTTGAACTCATTGATTTCTAACTGTGATCCGGACACACGGAACACCCCCTGATTATGCATACCTGAAATAAAACATACAGAATCTTTTCCCATTACTGTAATTACTCATAAATTTTAAAGAAAAAAAAAAAAGAAAAAGAAAAAAAAATGGCAAGGACTGGTCATGCAATAATTCACAAGTAAGAGAAAATTGCTCTTTACCCCAGGAAAATAAATATTGGCAGGACAATCCCTTGAAATGGCCCTTTACACTTTTTAAAAATTTATTTTATTATTATTTTTTTTTGGTATAAACCATGTGTAAAGAAATTGATTGAGATTTTTGTTCTTGATAGAAAGTGAAATATGAAGTGCTACCCACCATATAAATTGATGATTCGAACACAACTCCTGATGATGAGAGGGACATCAACGCCTGTCACCTGAAAGAAACAGCAACAGAGACACTGAGACAGGCCTCCATAGCTTGGTCATATAAGAGAGAAAGAGAGAGGCCCTTGCTGGAGAAGCCATAGCAAAACATTCATATACCACATTGGTCATGTGCATCCATCTGCATGTGTCACCACAGGTGCACAGAAAACTTTTCATTTTTAGGAAAAATTACTTCAAGTGCTCGGCGTTAAATTCAACTACTAGCTTGAGCAAAGGTATATGAGTCCCAGGAATGTTATTTTTTACCTCTGCATATTCCTCAATGCTGCCTCCAAATAACTTAGGCTGTCCTACAGTTGGAGCTTTCCCTATGCGACGTTTCCTTGGCTTTGGCGGGAGCGATGGAGGTCTGAAGGAAATACTATGTGTTTAACTGTAGGATATGCAAGGAAAACTAACAGGTACACCTCAATTTATTTTGAGTTTATTTTCCCCTTTACCACATCTTTCCTGTTCTTTTGATGGGTTCTTTATTTTACACACCATGTAAATGTAGCCGAGTAACACATAACAAAATCGACCATATTTCATAAGGATCAGCTTCTTTATTCCTTCCTAAGTCCTGTATACTTATACATGCACACTCACGTGGAATTGCGAACACTGACAAAGAATAGTGTTGAGCGGTGATTTTATACTACCCTCTCACGTGACTGCCAATATCAATGCTTTATGTAATACTGTACTGAAATTTTGTAACCCTATTACATAAACAACATATACATAATAAACATACATTGAAACTAAAAATAAAATAAAAAATAAAAATTCCATATCTACCTTGTTGTCTGTCCTATTTTGACGCCCTCGCCCAGTGCCTTCTGTATTGAAGTGTGTTGAGCCTGAAGACGAGCCACTTTATTGCTGCCTAGCACATATTCTTTAAATTTCTGGAGAAATAAGGAAAAATTCTTTGAACTTGACTTAAAACTTGACTGTAATCTCACCAGTTGAGGTTATAAAAATATTCTGCTCAGGATGATCTACTTGTGTTAAGGATATCAAAATCCTTTTTAATATATCATGAAAATTTTAATTGGGATGATTTTTT
Organism: Lingula anatina; assembly: GCF_051362555.1. Lineage (NCBI taxonomy): Eukaryota > Metazoa > Brachiopoda > Lingulata > Lingulida > Lingulidae > Lingula > Lingula anatina. The sequence goes on from NC_141772.1 coordinate 858,063, forward strand.
TTTCCATTTATCAGTCTAAAACATAATTCCTGCTTACGTAATTCAGCCAATATAGAGTACTATACACAGCGTCACATCTGACACAAAGTCATATCAAATACTTCAAATCTGTCATATTGCTGCATTAAAACCTAACACACTGTCACACCTATCATACTTTCTCACACTTAACACACTGTCACAGCAAATCCGCAGTGCCTTACCTCTAAATAATAAACCTCAATGTCACTTCTGTTGGACTTCAGTTTGGCCACTTCACTGGGAGACTTGGGAGGCACTTTCTGTGGATCTTGGAAATATGGCGTGACATCGTACTCCTGACTTGTGATCATTTCCATGAGAGTTTTATCAGCAGCTTCTAGTGACTTCCACACCTGGAAATATCACACGTAATGACAGCTTTAAATAGGATTCTAAATTCACTATTACATCCAGCACAATCAACTGCATCAGAAAACCAATTTTACCACTGTATCCAAAATAATTCATGGTCTCACCAATCACAATTGTTGACACACTTGTCACAATCCAATAGCTCTCCTATACAATTTCACTGGCAGAACCATAAACTTATCAAATATGGTGTAACCTAGCACACTGTCTCACCTAACACAATGCACTCTCACTTAACATAATTTCCTCTCTCACCTAACACAATCCACTGTCTCACCAAACGCAATTCCATGCCTCACCTCATCATTCTCTAGTTTCAGCTCCTCTAATCTCTTGGAGAGCTGGTCGTATCTCTGGACTAACTCATCTTGCACAGACTTCTGAGCACTGACTTGAATCACCTGTAGGATGTACAGAATCTTATTACGTCTTTGTATTCCATTCACTTTGTTATTATGTCCTGTCCAGTTAAAGAAATCCAGCTCTGACACAAACAACAGATTTGTTAATATTTTTCAATTACTCCATGTGTGAACCTTAAACTGATTATTTTGGTCAGTCACCCTAACTAGAAACAGTCCTTTAGACTAATAAAATTGGTTTTGCAAGGAATCGTTTCTCACCTCGTCCCCTTTATGTGCCTGAAACTCAAATTTCTTCGGTAGAGCAAATATCGTGCTATTGCTCTCCAGAAATTTTTTCTTGTCCAGTCTGGCATCTCCCACATCGGTGATACCCTTATTGAGCAGATCTATGGCAAACTTGTGCGAGTTTTTCACATTTTCTTCAACCGACAGAGTTGTCATCATGAGCCTCGCCATTGCAGCGTGATAGCCGTAATCCATGCCCTGAGGGAATAATAATAATAATAATAATAATAATAATAATAATAATAATAATAATATGATTAATGACTGGTTATATAAACAAAAATGAATACCCAGACAATGCAGTAATAAGAAATGTCAACTCAGCAAGTGAGTATTTCCAACAACGCAGCTCAGTTGTCATTTTGATCAATTATTTACTGGATCACAACCAAAATCTGACCAATTTCAGGTCATCATGCTCCAATGAACTTACATCTAATAAATCTGACAGGTCATCCACAGAATATTTGTGTAAAGCTGCATTAGCAGCGTCTATGGTGAGAAGGTATTCATTTCTGGACTTTAGTGCCTTCAGCTTGTTTTCTTGATACTTATTTTGCCTCTGAAAAAAAATATGTACATGAATGCTTATCTTAGTAAATATGTAAAGACCCAGAAATAGTATATTATAAATAATGCCCATTTCTTTAAATATTTCATGTATTCAAAAGTATCAGTTTAGACATAAAATGCACTTTAAGATGAAGCTTTCATTCAGATTCAATGAAACCGTCCTTGTAACAATTTTTTGTCATTAAAAAAAATAAAAAAAAGACCTGACACATTATGAAACTGAAATAACATACAGGGCAGCCAGGGTTATCAAGTAAACCAACATTTCCTCCTTAATTCCTGTTACATATAGCATTTCCTACCACCATTCAAACCTTCCCATTTCCCCTGACACTCTGACAGGTACCCTGAGGTTCAAAACTTTGACAGTGAGAGCAGAGAATGAGCTGCTACTCTGATGTGATGAAGTTATGAAGCCTTGTGTATCCAAATGCTAAGTTACTTGAACTATCAGGATTGTTTCCTACTTTTTTTAACTTTTGTTCCCAGGTATCATGCCAGAAGCAGGAGAATTTGTTGAAACGTGGTCAGATTCTTTTCAGCATTCTTGATAAAATTTCTCAATTTCATAAGTAAGAGTAGGTGAGTGAGGCCGAGTTTGATCTATCTTTAAAAAAATACTAATAAATAAATAAATAAATAAAAATTCAAATCACCTTTTCCGCCTGTTTTTCTATGGACCTGTACTTCCTACTGGGGAGCCCACTCTTCCCAGCATGCTGTTCAACCTTCACTTTTTGACTCTCCGCCGTCTTCAGTTTGTTCTCCGCCTGTTTACTTTCATTGTAGTAAATGTGGTAGGTTTTCATTGCCTGTCAGAGAAAAAAAAAGCAATTCTGTTAGAGGACACAGTGGATTGCGTTTGGTGAGACTAAATTGCTGGGTGTGATGGTGAAACGTGTTTGGTGAGACAAAGAATTGTGCTGGGTTGGATGGTGAATTGTGTTAGGTGAGATGTTGACAGTTATTCATCAAGGTTTACTTAGCAATGCTTTAATCCAGATTAGAAGTCCATCTCCATGGTAAGACCTCAAAACCTGTGGTTGTTTGACATATTTTGCAGAAAATTATTCACAAACCTTTACACAGGAATTGAAGAATACTACCAAATCATTCTGTAAGCATAATTATTTTCAACAATTTTTTTCATGTTAACCATCAAATTAGGAGTAAAAAGTATTAAAAAATTTAAATATTCAAAATTTAAAATTGAAAACAAATTAATTTTATCAAAAAACTGCAGAACATGGCACAAGTATTAACTTACAGTTTGTAGTTTGTTCAGCATACTAAGGATTTCTTCGTGACTGTCAACTCCAATATCTCGGTACTAGAAGAAAAAACAACACCAAGACATCACAAGATATCAGACTAAAATAATATTATCATAGAAAAAAATTGTTTATTTTCTGAGCTAATTTTGAGCAGAAGAACAATTTCACCAACTGACTCCCCAAAGTATCCCCCTGGACTCCCTTAAGCGTCCCCCTTTGGACTCCCCTAAGTGAACCCCTCTTGACTCTCTAAGTGTCCTTCCTAATGCCTTCTGACCTCTCCGTGCCCATACCCTGGGGCTCTCCTCACCCAGTGGTAGACAATAATTATTGACTATTCCTAACAGACAACTGGTTACACGTAGCTTAACTGTATCAAAGTTCTCCTGAGACTAGAGAAGGACAGGAAATGGGGGATAGAGAAGTAGGAAATGCTGTGCTTTGATCTGTTGATTTGGTAATTAAATGGTTTTTAAATCTAGGGAAAAATGAAAGAAGATAGATAAGGATGGGAAGACAAAGCTAGAAGTATTTTATGCTTTGATAAATGAATTATGGGCTAAATGTGTAAGGTGCAGTGGAAATAAATAAAATTAATTAATTAAAATAAAATCAGAAAAATGAATAACTAAATGTGCAGACCTACGAATAAATACATAAGCCTATAAAAACAAACATATTGAATCTAAAAACAATTATTTCTGACAAATCTTTAAATTTCACAACTGGACTTGACACGTGCCATGCATAAACCTTATCAAGTTTTGGCAGATCTGTAAAAAATGTTGAATAAAGATAAACCAAGCCACACAAGGTCACAAATATTGCATGCAGCTGAATTATAATGCCAAATTTGTTCATAAGTAAAATATATACATATGGTTAAATGATCCAAATCTTAAAGCCCCCTTTACACTGGACGGCGTCCTTTCTGCGTTCAGCAGTCCCGCCCAATTTGAGAGTTAAAAAATTATAATACTTTTCGTGCCGACAACTGGCTGATCATTGAGCATTCATTCTGATACAAAATCAATGCTTGTGCCTCCTTATTAAGACCACAGCGTTGCCAAATTTCATGGTCGCAGAGAGGACGCAGAAAGGACGCTGTCCAGTGTAAAGGGGGTATAAGCAGCAGTGGGGTGGGGGTTGAAAAAAGGGGGGGTCTGATTGATATGTCATTGCAGAGAGAGAGAGAGAGAGAGAGAGAGAGAAAGAGAGAGAGAGAGAGAGAGAAATCCTGCTATTCCTTGGATCATATATCACTGTCCAATTGATTTAACAGACTGGTGACATTTTTACCCTGAAGTCTGTCTCAGGGAAAAAATTGTATGAATGTGTCTAAATGTTTGATATCATCTAATGGGAAATGTCCTGCAGGGTTTTCAACTCAACAGCTGTGGTCTGTTGAAAACAAAAAACCTCAAAAAGAACAACTCCATTCTTCCAGTATATCCATTTAAAATTCAGCAACCTCCATAAAAACCAAAAACCCTTTTTGGGGGGGAGGGGGAGGGGACATTCAGTAAAACAAATAGGTAGTTTTTTTTTGATTTTTTGAAATTGCACAAATGGAGACAGATTTCATGTCTGCAAAAGAGTCTAACTACTAGTTTTTTAACTTCAGTTTTGAATTGAAAACAAAGAGCACACAGAGTCTTCATGACAGCAAGACACGCCATGTTGGTCTAACACCTGCCCTATCTCTGCCATGTGGTTACAACAAACAAATGTTGTCTGTTTTTATGGTATCATATAAAACAAGGAACCAGTTGATTTTTTTGTGTGTGTGCTTTTGTTGGTGTCAAAGACATCCTTTGGTCTAAAGACAAAAATATGAAATCTCTCAACAGTCGTAAATCAATCTGTTCATCAATCTGTCTGGGGCTAAATTTCCCATCCAAAATCTTAGAAATTGGATTAGCTTGTGTGATCTCTATGAGTGTCTGCAGAAAAAGATCAATGAATCCTGAAAGATGCAAAATTGCTGGAGCAAAAATCTTATCTAGTAAACCAGACAGGCTACTTATAAGGTTTCTCATAATATAGCTCTTGAAAATTGTATCCATGACGTCTATACCCTCCAACCCACCCTCTTAAATTATTTCATACAAAAAATGAGAAATATAATCAAACACCAAATATGGGCCTAGGTTTTTTAAAAAAACCTCTGAACATTTATCATAGGACCCAACACCTATTTTATTTTATTGCAGATCTTGACCATCAGAATTGAATTAAAAAAACACCAAATTATGAGTTTTCACTGAAAAAATCATGTCTGAAATATCATAATTCTCCTTCAACCAAGGGATAACATTCCCTTAAAAACTTGATTTTCTGTGGCATTTCACATAAAATTCATACACTAGTATGAGTCTAGAAGGTTTGGCTTATCTCATGTCATCCACATGAATGGCATCTGAAAAAGGCAATCAATACTTAAAACTGAACAGATTATTTTGAACTAAGGAGATTCGGCAGCTGTGATTAAACATTCCATCTAAAACAGGCAGCAGTAGGGTTAATACAATGGGGATTTGAAGGGGGTGGGGTGGGGTGGGGTGGGGTTTGATGAGGGGGGGGAGGGGGCATGTGCCTACCCATTGGCTTCTAGGATACCTTCTTCTCCCTCCACAAAAAAAAAAAGCAAGGAACACAATCAGAAATCTCTCTACCATCTATATTCCACGGATATAATACTAAAATTGCAAAATTCTTGTAACTCCCCCCCCCCCCCCCCAAAAAAAAAAAAATCTCAATCAACCAATGTAGTCTAAGACCAGATTATAAAACCATTTGGTAAATGTCACGATGTCTCCATCTTTCTAATCAGATCTCTCTGGGATTAATTTTATATTATGATGAACCTAAGACAAATATCACACCAGGGATATCATCTTCTCCGCAAATCTTCCTCAAAATTGCATAATGAAAGTCATCATCAGGACTTCCTATCTTTTTTTGTTTGTTTTGTTTGTTTTGTTTTTTTTGTTAGTCCACATTTTGTGTCTTAAAAGTCCTAGTCATCTGGAAACTCTGACGAGATGTTCTCAGAAAAATATCTAACAAAAATCAAAATGATCTCATCCACAGATAAAATGTCTAAAAATAATGGGAAAATAATCTAAAACAACTGTCAAAATTCCCACTAATTGGACTCCACTATTAAGATTGAAAAATCCATTTTTTACATGCCCAATATGATGTTAAGACTGTTAACAGACACAAAGGAAGCTTTGTGGACATGCCATTTGAAGGCCACAACCAAGAAATACTCAATAATGGATGTAAACCAAGTGAAACATTCCTCTCCTAATATCTTAAACTTATAAGGGAGGTAAAGCTTGTGAAACACTTTCCTAAAACTGCCCTAATATGGCAAAAGTCTTGTTTGGATTTATATGTCTTTGATAATCTGATACTTTGTTACAACGTCTTTGATAATCTGATATTTTGTTACAACTTTAGGTCACAATACAAACACTAGGACTAACTTTCACTTTTACCTTCTCTGTTATACCTTTCAGGGCCTAACACCAGCTAACAAGGCCAGGAATGGGATATCCTAACAATACACAGATTCCTGGCACTATGGTCCTGACTGGGACCATAAACTGGATATTCAGTGTAAAGATGATGTGAAATATTGTTGTGTTAGAAAACACAGGGAAAATCAAATTTGGTCAGAGTAGGTATTTGATCTTTTTTAAATCAAGTTTTTGTCAAGAAGTATGTCTGTTTGTTTGGATGTAGGCGGGGAGCCTTTTTTTCTTGTGACCTTTGACCTGTGACCTCTGACCTCTGATTCAGAAGAAAAGGCATCCTAAGTTTGATGTAAGGTAATAATACTAAAAATCATGTGGCAATTACTTAAAAATTCTAACACCTCACCCCCTCCTATCATATTACTTGATGACATGCCCCTTTTATTTCCTCACATACAGGTCTTTCCCTCACTCAGTTACATAAATACTGTTCTGTGAAAATTAATAATTTATTTTATTCGAATATTAAGAGATTTTACCGTAATGAATTTGTTCATTGAATTTGTATTCTCTGAGTTACCTGCTACGTTTTTACTCCAAATATTTTTTTGTTTCTTCTTCTGTTGCAAGAACTGTTAAATATATCAAAATGAGGTTTATCTTATGTCTAGCAGCACAAAGAATACACAAGAAAGAAATCAATTTTTCCAATTAATTTTCTGCGAATCACCACAAGATAAAGAAAGTGGTTTGAAGAGAATGGAATAAGGCTGCACCGTATGATGTGAGAAAATACTCAGCTTTCATCTATTAAGGAGGGAATGAGATTAAAGAGTAGATTTAATTGGAAAAGGAACAGTGAATTAACTCCTTAATATGGTTTAATGATCCAGTCTTCACCATGGACTGGTCAAATTATACCCAAATACAAGAATGGTGTCCCCTGTAAATGTTAGCAAATGTTTCACCCACCTTATCAAGACCTTTGCTTCAGAAAACTGCTTTTATTACAAATGCAATCAATGCCAGTTGCATTAAAATAACAATGTATTTCTCCAAAATTAGTAGGACAATTTTTAGGTAACACAGCTGAAATAACCACAATTCTCATTACTCAACATCTAGAACAATTTCTCTCCAAAAATATGCCTTATTCTGCCACTACACAAAAACTTTTTCTTTAAATAATTCAAGAAGATTGAAAGAAGTGATTTATTAGGAACAATTCTTTCATTCCAAGCCTAATAATCACTGGAAAAGTTCAATCTGAAAGGCATTCTGAATTCTTACAGATGATAAAAACTCAAGGTCAAAGGTCAAGGGTCAGAGGGTCAAATATCTTAAACTCCCAGAATTCCAGGAGCATTTCTCAGGTTCAGAGAGTATAATACCTGAAATACCACATGCATTCTGCACCTGCTTGGAGGATAGACCTGTGTAAAAAGACACATACTGCAGGCATGAGTGGAGTACAATGACTGATATGATCTTGACTTGACTGAGGCCACTTCATTGAGTCAACTTTATGACTTATTACCTTAGAATTGCTGACACATATCTGAGAATTGAGAGAGAGAGAAAGAGAGAGAGAGAGAGAGAGAGAGAGAGAGAGAGGGAGGGATGGGAAGAAAATGTGTGCATGAGAGAGAGGGAGAGAGGGCAGAGAAAGTGTGTTTGTGTGTGTGCGCATGTGAGAAAGAGAGAGAAAGAGAAAGAGAGGGAAGGGGAGAACTGGCAAATACAGAAAGTAACCCTCAGTACTCACAGCTTTATACATCCTCTGTGCATCCTCCATAACCTCTGACAGCCTTTGTACCATGATATTCCCGTAGATGTCGCCCACTGTCCCGTGGTCCTTACTCTGCTTCTTCGTCATAGCCAAGAGATGCTGCCAGCACGTGTATGTGGAATACAGGTGCCATGACTCTCGCCTGAATGAGTGATTTGAATTTATTTTCTATTTTAAAATATTATTGGAATTTATAATTTCAAGTATTCAGTTCAAGTATTCAGTTGTGCATGGAATTTTAAAGATAGCGATAGTTTTGATTTATTCTTATGTCATTTAATAGTCAATTGTACTTACACTATCAATAAAAACTTTTAGGTTGTACTTTCATAAAAATAACCCATATGATCTTAGCTGAACTGAATATATATAAGTCCAACTTTCTCTGGAGATATGCTACAAATCTTTGATTCCATTCTGTGTTTGAAAGTGCATGTGAACCCAACAGCCCAAACACCAGCAGAGTTTTACACAAGTGTCTGGACAACAATGAAATGCCTTAAAATTCAGGCTTTTCCAGAATGTTCTCCCGATAAGGGTTTGAAATTTATTTCATGTCTGAAGCACTAGTGAGAATATAAGTGTGATGGGGTGATTTCTCTTCAAAGTTAGATTTTTCAAGATTCTGGTGGAAAAACCATATTTCATGCGAGTGTTTTTCGAATTTTTCAAGTGTATCGACTCAATGTAATTCTTTGAACTGTATTGGAGCACGTGTCCCTGCCTGCCTGGAGTTCTGCCTTAGCCACGATTTACTAGGCAGCTGGTAGAAACCCTTCAAAACATAAATCAGGTTCAAAAATTCAATTTGTTAATAAAAAAGGTAGGAATTTAACTGGCACGCAGCTGGTTTGATAAGCATCATATCTTTTCTTTTTTCATTTTTTTTAATTGATGACATATTTTGTGGTATTTATCCCATTTCATTGCACTCTGTGTTCTACCAGAAAGCCTCACAATAACTAGATGTCAAGACAACCCTCTACATTTCTCTTACTTCATTTGCTCAAATTGCTTGGTATGGAAATACAGATATACCACATGATATTAACAAGAGGAGAACAAACACAAAAACACACACACACACACACACACACACACACACAGAAGCTATGAGGACATTCAATACCAGACCAAAAACTAAGATAATCCATCAAATCCAACATTTCACACAATATGAGGATTGGGTTTTGATCAACATTTATCTCAGTTATAATGGAGATAGATACTACTAAATGAAATTCAGGGGTCTGGAACTCTGAAAAACCATCTTAACTGTCTACGTCATCTGTGAATGATTCTTGACTCATGTCAAAATATAGAAAACAGGTAAGGTACTAATGTTTCCAACAGAGAAAGGCCTTCATAGTACATTCCTCAAATCAAACACTGAAAAGTTTGGGGTGAAAGTCAAATTATAATTTTAATCTGAGTTGTTTCATTAAGATCAGTTGGCAAATTACTTCATAAAAATATGTAAATTAAACTTTTAAAATTAAAAAAAAAAAAAAAAGGAATCAAATTAACAATGACAACATTACTGTGATATGGAACATCTGCCTTAGCTGACCTTGTTGGTGGTCTCTCAATTTGATCATCTCTGAACATCTACATTACATCTTTTACAGGTAAAGCAAATATTTCAATCTGTGTAAAATTAACATGGCAGGTACAGTCAGAAATCTGCTGGCATGAGATATCTCTTTATACACATTAAACCTGTCAGTTCTTATGGATATCACCCATTAAAATGTTGAGGACTGGTAGAAAATTGTGATCAGCGAGTCCATGGGATAGACAACAATTTTGAACACATTTTGAATTGAAAGCCAGTCCAACAAATTTTTCTTAAATGCCAGTCGAACTCCAGCAGCCGTGTGTGTTTTTTAAAATTTATTTAGTTTTCAGCATGCCAGTGTTTTGATGGCATTCACATGTCACATCTAACACACTGTCACATCTAACACACTGTCACATCTAACACACTATCACACTTAACATGTTACATCTAACACATTGTCACATCTAACACATTGTCACATCTTGCCAACTATCACAACTAACACAATCCCCCACATATTATACTCTAACTCACACCACAAACCTCCTCTCACCTCTGTTTGTCAGCCTTGTGGCGTACCATCACTTGTTTCACCAGGCGGTCCAGATTTCGGGAGTATTCCTGCTCCACCTCCGCCCTCTTCTTGAAAAAATCCTGTATCTCGGCCACCATGGCCATTTGGTTCTCCAGCCTCAAGTCCAGGCATTTTAACTGTTCATTTAATTGCTGTCTGATATCTGTAAGAAATACATAGCAATATGATATAATGATATCAATCTCATTTTTCTTTCTCTCTAATGGGAATCAGCTGGGAATGCATTTGACACTTTATGAGGTCACATGAGACAAGAACACATCCTGACACCCTCCCCCCCCCCCCCCCCAGCCCTGCAACTGCTTTCTTTTTTCAATATCTGGACATACATCTATAGACTGAAATAAAAATTGCATGAAGGTTTTTTTTTTTTTTGGGGGGGGGGGGGGGGGGAGGGGGGAGGAATTACATCTAAATGCATCATGTCAATATTCTACTTCTCGTATATTGTAAATCAATGGTCTTTCGTTTATTTATCATTTCATTATTTTTACTTTCAAATATCTTTAATTCTATCCTGGGAGTAATCTAGACTTAACCACTCAAGACCTTCTCGTTGTCCTATCTGAATGAAAATCTATGATTAATTATCGATTTGTCGGTACAATTCACTGAGAGAAAAAAAAATATCAAAGCTTTAGTCAATTCTGAAAGTAAGAAGGAAGTTTGTGCCTAGATAGCAAAGAATAATTTTTTTCTAACACCACCTTCATGACTCACTGTGTACAACGTAACTGTGGGAAAGCATATGAATTACATGGTTCAGTTGCATCAGAAATAGTATGTGACACCATAGACTATGATGTCATGGTATGTGAACATCGTTTAGTTTTTTGGCCTAAAAAAGTTGAAATAGTTTGTTATCCTTCATGAAATGTGCACATGCTCTTCTCACCACTCAGTCCGTCTCTTTTTGTCTCCCCCTCTCTCTCTCTCTCTCGGAATGTGAATACATTACACAGTAGTAAATTAGACTAAACATATTCATGATGTGCTACATCTTAATTTCCATTTCTATTCCACTGAAAGCCACAAATGTGCTCTTAGCTCTAACCACAAAAACATTTCTCAAACAAAGGGCCAATTCTAATGTCATTTAAATAATAAACTAATTGCACATCATATAAAGGTTGCCAAGCAGCTGTTATAGTTCAAGGTCTGCAATTTCAGACTCATTTCATCCACTTTCCAGATAGAAAACAAAAGGCCTGTTTCCACTGTTCAAATTGGTGCAACCTTGGTTCGAACATGGACTGACACAACTTGGCAACAAGACTTGCGTTTAACTTGAAAAGGAACAGGTTCACTGCATTAACCTGCACAGAGATATTTATAGATACCAAAAAGTGACACACAAAATATGATCCTACAAAATGTAAAAATAATTTGTTTTAAACCACTACCATTATAAATCTTTTTTAAAAACCACTCCAGAGTTACTTTGCTAGTACACTGGTCTGTGATTTCTGGGTTTTAAGTTGTGACCAACTTTTGAGAAAAGGAATTAATATCATAAAACTAGCCATAGGTTACTGTGAACAGAACATCTGGACACCTACCTATCAACAGTGGCGTGTAAAATGTAAAATCCTCTTCTGAGAAAGTGCAGCGCCAGAGAAAACTTCCTCTTGGCATCCTGGCTTATTATTATTATTATTATATTTTTCAGAAAAAAAAACTCTAGCTTTACAATACTGTTAGTTTCAGTCCACTAGACACTAATTCCAGGATAAAACCTTCAACAGTCTGACAAAGTTTTCCACAGATTATCTTAACAATCCAAATTCCACAGACATACACATCTCTCCATTCACATTTCATCAAATCTTGGCTCCAATTTGATAAAGTATCATAATCCGCACATGGACACTGTTTGTTTTGAGTAAGGATAATTCAGGTCAATAAAAGTGGTCCACAATTTCTTCCTGGCGAGCTGGTTGTCCTTGTCAAAGTTTCCTCTCCTTGGTGTGCTGTCACTGTGTTCTTCACCCAGTTATGACATTATAACACCGCAGTTTCCCTTTACTTCAAAATAATTAGATTTCAGCGACTTCACACGAGTATCACACACATTTTGTACCCAGTATCTCACATTTTGTGCCGTTACTCCATTATTATTACAGCGCGGGGACCTAATACACATAATCCTTTGTACAAATGACAGCAATTAAGTAACAGGGCGTGCAGGGCAATACAGCTCATATCCAGTCTCAAATAACAGCTCCTGTATGTACTAGTATACATCTACTGGGACATCTATCAATATACCCAATGTGGCCTATATCATATGTGATTTTTTTGTCAAAAACATCAGCCAAGAAATAAACTGTTGAGCCACAGGTGTCTCTCCAGTGATCTTTCAGTGCATAAACATGCTTCATTCTTCCATAATTAAGTTGTTGTCTTTTTCCAACAGATAAATCCAGATGGTTATATCTCTATTAAAGATTGGGAATGGCATATACTGCCTCTATAAAGTTGAACTGTTCTTTCCCACCTGTTAGAGAGGGAACAAGTCAAAGATAGTCCTCTCAGTGCCTCCGCCAGTAGGGAGTTAACAACCTAGCCCCTCTCTTTAACACCTTTGGTGGGATATACAGCTGGGATTTAGGGACACCGTTACATAATAACTCATTAAGTTTAACAGTACCCTTAATTGCCTTGTGTAATAATAGTCAGTCTTGATTAAAACCCCAGGTGAGTGATTCTTGAACACTGACAGTTTCTTGATTTATGATCCTCAGGGTTATAGCTTAGATACAAGGTGTGAGAGTGACCTCCGACGGCAATGTGATCCAGGTACAGCATTCTTTCCAGGGAAAATAAAATCCACCACACTTGGAATACTCAAGAATAATTATCCTCTCTTGTCAAACCGTGATAAATGGAAAATAACTTTATTCAAAGTAATGCTTTACCCTCTTGAAGTTATTCTGCAATATGTTAATAGTGAAGTCTGGGAACACTCTCTCAGACAGCTGAAGTACTTTTTTTCTTTTACTTTTCCAACTTCTTAAATCCTGCCACTTGTCACTTAGGATGTTAAGCACATTACGGAATTTATTGTAAAAGCACTCTTGAATTGTTTTATAAATATTCTGCTAAGAACAGAGCAATAAACAACAAGGTCCATGCTGCGGAAAAATTCTACATAAATGATCTCTCCCTGTGGTGAGTCTTGTTGGGCATCCCTTTCCCCCTAATTTGTAGCGTTTTAAGTGGCCTATATATAGCCACACACATGATAGGTTATATACAAATCCATGGGCTTCTCTCTCTCAGGTTATTACACTTCTAACAAAACCAGAGGCTGAAACTGTTCAATCTTTTTTTTTTTTTGCCTAGTTCAGCCTTGGTACTTTTGTTCTTGAAAAGAAAAAAGCACTGAAATCTCTCATGGCATATACAGAACAGCCGACAGAACAACCCAATCTTAGCTGTCCCTGATTTCTTAAGTAAGTCTCCTGCCTTAAAATGTCACTTGAGAGATTTGAAGTCCAAGTCACAAACTACAGACATGCTTGCTGCGATGTTTCCAGAACTGTCACCAGCAATTTCTGTCTCCTATGTAGACCTTATGTCGTAGCACCGACTTCTAAAACAGCACAGTGCTGTGAATCTCCACTATAACCTTTCCTCATCTAAAGGTCCTGTTGATGTAAACTTTAGTCCACCTCCTTTTCTTTCATCACTAACAAACTTTAACTAACTTGGATGTTCTCCAAACTGTGCCAAGCACTCTGTCACCCCCAATGGAGTGGTCTGCCACTCTCACCCCCTCTGGTGGGAAAAAAAAACTGTCGCAAAAGGGAAATTATAACAACTGCCAAGTGACACTACAAGGAAAAATATAAATTTCTATTTTGTCCTAAGCTTTGGCTCAAAAATCCATGTTAGAATACTTTTCTGCATCCTGTTTAGAATACTATTCAGCATCCTGTTTTCCAGTTCTGAGTTAAATTTTTTCACTGTTTTAATCCTTTTGTCTTGGGCAATATGAGTGCAACAGAACCATAAACTTTTGATGAGCCCAGTGTCCCCAAAAAGTCAACAAGTCACCAGTGTCTCCAACATTAAGTATAATTCAGTGAGCGTTGAGCGACCAGCTGACAGCATATTTCACTGACCACAAACAAAGTTTAAAAAGTTTTTCAATATCTCAGTCACACTATTTTCTCTTCTCTTCTGAACTTCACTCCACACTCAGAGCACGTCCAATTCACCGACAGCTGCAAGAACTTGTATCTGTCAGTAACACAACACAGAGATATTCACAGAGCTCCAAAACTGCTGCAAACAAGTGTCCATGAAAAGAAAAGTGTGAGTATGAAGATCACAACTCTACCACCGACTACAACTCCCAGCAAACTGTCTACAAGTGCAATGATCAGTTACAGACTGATACGCGTTAACCCGAAACCATTTTTCCCCTGTTAAGTACATTCATAAAAGGAGTTAACTAAATTGCATTGGTAGATTACAAGTCGATCTGTGATCCCGTTGTGTAATTTCCACTGATGTCATTTGTCACGTATTCTGGAGCACACTTCTCCCTTTGTTACTCTGGACAGCCTCTACACTGTTACTGTTACGCTGAATACATTAAGATACAATGGATGCCAAATGTCACACTAACAGACTTAAACAGTTATCATTTAACTCGCTGATACCAGTAAGTTGATTTCAACATGTTAAAAATTGCTTCCAGGTAGAGTTTAATGCCATCATGAAAGTGGAGCTAGGTGAGTTCCACAATGAAGGGGACAACTTTGTCAAGTGTATGATAAAATGGGAGGGGGGGGGGTGTCTTTGGTACTTTCTTTGAACACTGGAGGCACGTTTTCATATTAAGCTAAAAATACTTTCTTATAACTTCATGTTAATCGCAAGTCCACATGGTTTACACTCTAGCACCCAAGTGTCAAGGGAAAAACCCTTCCACAGTCCTGCAGTTATATGCCATAGGCATGGCTGTCTCCATGGTTACACATAAACTGTCTAGAAATCACTGGTGAACAGTGAATGCACCTCTGCCTTGGATGACAAGTGAACCCTCTGGGTTTTTACTGCATTGAAAAATATTTCTCAAGGTTCAATTGCTGCCTGTCCTATAGATAAAGCATCCCAATCCTGCTTTTCTTCACTGCCTTGTGCCTCCGTTAAAATCCCTTCCACATGTGACACTTGTTTTTTTCACAACAGGACTGTCACCCCACAGTGACACTTGCCATTAACACGGAAAAACTCTGCCTTGCTTGTGAGAGAGCTGCAGAATCAACAGGCAGTTGTCTAAAGCTTCCAAAAAGCAGTGTGTGTCACAGTATTGTATGACAAAAAAACTTCTCAATTCTCACACCTCTTTATCATAGCACTTGTTGGAAAGCTATCAAGTCCCGATTTCTTCACCCCCCTGTTGCTGGGATGGGATGTGAGGTATTTCCTTCTCTGAAGGTCCGTTTTTTCCAGAGCCACGAAGAGATTGTTTTCACTTGATAGTCACATATATATTTCTCTGATTAATTCTCTGCACATTTCTGTACTGCTCAGTAAGAATACTTGTACAAAACTTCAGCTATCATCACCCATGCAGATGGACTCTGATGGCAAGTAGTTTGTCCCCACAATACAGATCTACTTGTATAAAGTTTGACCGTGGGATCTCACTGCCCAGACAAGCAGGCAGACTGGCGTGTGTGTTTCTTTCCCCACTCTCTCTCTCCTCTTATAATCCATACATTCATAAGTTCGCAGCTGTCGCTCCCTGGACGGTGTTTGAATTGAATGCAAAGGTCCAGTGAATCATGATCAACATATCTTGATCCATACATCGCCTCTAGGAACGTGTGGTTCAGAAATGGGGGAAGGAGTATTGAATTTCTGAATTTTTTTTTTTTTTTTTTTTTTTTTGACAGCATTTTTGGATTGGTGCTGAGATGTAGTGGCTTATTACAGGGGTATAAGAAGTATATTATCACTATATAATTATGTAACATAATATTAGATTCCATTTTATATGAAATAAGTGTAATCATAATATCAAAAAGTTAACAAAGACTCTCTTATTGCTACATATTGGCAGTTTTAAAGCAATCTAAAGGTTATTTTTTTATCCCTTCCTCCCCTCTCGGTAAGTTGACTACTGGTATGTCCCTGGTTTTGAAGGAACATTGAATGTCATATTCTAACGCCTGTCAGGCATTCCACAAAGACCACTACATATCTGTCACCAGAGTTGACATCACCCTGCTAGCACCTCTGGCATCTCACTAAGCCTGTCTCCCGGTCATCTGTCTTCACCCCTGACAAACTTGGACAATTTATCAAGTCATTTGTCATTGAAAACAGCTCCCAGTAATTAACTGACTGTGGTTTCATTCACATTGTTTTAGGAGTATTTCTTGTTTCAGAACCAAGCAATTT
Source organism: Lingula anatina (assembly GCF_051362555.1). Lineage (NCBI taxonomy): Eukaryota > Metazoa > Brachiopoda > Lingulata > Lingulida > Lingulidae > Lingula > Lingula anatina. The sequence continues at coordinate 874,803 of NC_141772.1, forward strand.
CTCGGCTGAAATATGCCAAATGAGAACAGACTGCAAAATATCATACATTAGGCGTATGTAGTGCTCCTATTTTGTTCTCCTTCATTTTGTGATTGTTTCTATTCATAACGCAGGAACTCATTAGTCAGAGGACCTAAGTATACCTGTTGCTAGTTCAACTTCATTTCCCTGCTTAATGGAAAATGAATGGCATGAATCACATGATGTCAATTTGTATTTTTGGTGTCCTTAGTACAATCAAAACTCCGTACTAGATTATAAGTCTGTAGAAAATATTAGATATAAGTTGAGATATATATATAAACTTTTCATATTTTTCTTTGTGATGAGGACAATGCATTGCCTGTTTTAAAAACCGTGCTATTTGTAAAGTTAATACACTAATCTCAGCCACAGCACTGTTTGCAATATGAACATCAACGGCTAAAAAAATTCACTCTTGTTTTCTCCCCTCCTGCTTCAATTATAAGGCCTATTCACCAACACATGGCTCTGTCATTACAATAAATGTCTGTCATCAATCAACAGCAGCATTTCTGTGTTACTTTACAAACCTTCTCACACATACTAGTACACTGGAGTGCTCGGCTCTAAGAAAGAACCCAAAGACGAGAGAAGTTTGCATGCACGCACATACATTTAAAAGCAAGAATGCTTTATCATGCAATATGATAAATCGTTTTGACTTACTTGTACTATTTTATTCTATTTTGGATAAGTTGTAAGTTATTGTTGGTTCGTTGGTCTCAAGTATTTCCCTTCAGATAATTTTGCTTCAACAATTGGCAATTTTGTTCAAAAATTTAGATATATACATGCATGCAAACCCGCACGTGTATGAGTCATTTACACAAAATATATAACAAGCTATCACTCCCAAAAAAGTCCTAAACCCATAAGAGTTCTAAAAAAAGTTCTAAATTGAAAACATAAATAGTGGTTTGCCTTTGATTCTGCTGCATACCACTGTTCAATCTCAATATAGGAAAATAAAGTGAAAGTGGTTCAATTTGTCCTGCAGTGAAATCCGATAAAGTCTTTGAAGGCAACACACTGGGGCAGCTGTCCACAGAAAATAAGACAATACCGCTTCAAAGAGACTGGGGTTAAACAGATAATATGTGCAGAAAGGGGTTAAGTTCAGGACAAAAAGGGGGGTGGGGTTCATCAAATTATGATATGTAGAAAAATTGAGTGAAATCAAATCAAGCACACAATGAAGCACATACTGATCACTTTACCCCTCCCCCCCAATTCTCAATCTCCCATACATGTACTCCCTATTTAACTCAGTATTTTATCTCCTGTCCTCAATACCATTTGCTTTCATAAGCTCTCCCCCCCCCCACACACAAACATAAACTCCTTCACCAAATCCATCTATTTCTTACACACACCCACACAAACACCAAAACACACACATCTATGACCCTGAATATTCTCTCTATTCCCCCCCCCCCCCAAGGACACACTCCATATTAAAACGCACACACACACACACCTATATCCCTATATATATATATTCTTCCCCCCCCCTCCCCCCCCCCCCCCCCCCCCCCCCCAAATCAATAATTCCCATCTTAGCATTAAGTACACATTTGTCTATATCCCAGTAGTTAACAACAAACATGGACATTAAGGAGCTGATCATTGACTGGCTGTGATGGGGCTGCCAATAATACAGAACTCACTGTCCACTGAACCACTCATACATTGGCTGCTTTCACAACAGTGGACTAACTAGTCCGTGGGCCAAATTAGGTAACCGACAAAAAAGCTTGCCCTCTAATCTGCTAATGGACACTGAATAGATTCCCCGTGGGGAAGTATTTGACCCGTGGACTAGTTAGTCCGCAGTTCTGAATGTGGTCAATGAAGCCTTGTGTGTGTCAGACATATGTAGTGGCTGTAAAAACCCTATCCATCATATAACCCAGTCTACATACAGCAAGGAACAGGGTTTTATGGCACTCTTTAAATATTTCTTATGATAGTATATTAGAATCATGTTCATGTGGACTGCCTGTCTATTCAAATCACCCAATATTTTAAAAAGCCCTATAGTACTCTAAAAATAAGTTTTTTTCCTATCATACTTTTTTCCTCTTTTTTTACAAGTACCTCAATGTTCCAAATCTTGGAAACATAATATTATGATATGAGGTAATAATGAGGGGGTACAGGATAAAATGAAGGATATCATGAAGAACCATTCCGTTCCATTTTTTCCCTTGAGTGAACACACCTAGGCCCTCACCTCTCCAGGGAAGTACACATGTCAGGATTGAACACGGGTCAGTTTCACCCAGTGTAAATAATAAACAGACATCTTCACCTGGTAGTACTAGTACTTCAGCCTGGTATGCCACTACTGCTGGCTGTAGAACCAAGGTGCAGGTACCCTATGTAGGTGTATAGTCTACAACTATATGTATAAAACACAACCTGCTGGACTGCTAGAAAGGACTATTTTGCTATATACCTTTAAATACCTCCAATGACACACATACATGCATGTGCGCACACTCATACACACACACACACACACAAGAAAAAAAAACATGATGAAAACTTTTTAAAACGTTGGATGCTTGGATCGACAGTAATGGTAAATTTCCAGGCCAAAGAACTGCAAGCCCAAAATGGAAGAGCTTCACTGAAACCAACTGAACACAATTTTGTAGCTTCTTAATTTAAGTTGTATTGGTCTTGGCTGATAGGACTGCCACCATGCCTCATATATCTGACATATTCTTACCTTTCAAGTCACTCCATCCCATTTCCCTTTCTCTCTCTCTCTCTCTCTCTCTCCCCCCACACACACACTTTCATTTTCTTATCAATTTCTTTCTCTTTAACTTCAAGCTACATTTTCCTACCCTCCGTCCTTCTCTCCCCTTCATTTCTCTGCACACTGTTATCATGGTTCCTGACAAATTCCTGACTAACTAACCACATAAAGTAGAGGAAGAACTGAGGAAGGCTATCTAGGAGATAATCTACAGCCTAGAGAACATCATGGTTAGCCAGACTCAGTTAGCCTGCTACTTACCTTTCATCTATCTCTGGTTTACTACGACAACCTTTGCACCTAAAGTTTATCGCATTCATCTTGTGTGGGAGAATGTGCGTGCATGCACACTTTTATGCCTGTGTGCCTTTTCTGCTTTTCATTTCTTTTATACATGATACATGATTTTACTGAATGGTGTAACTTACCAAAACAGCCATTCCATATTATGTTTCTGACATGTTTCTGAGCACAAGTATTTATAGCAAGAGTGTCAGAAAAAAAAATGGCAAAAAAAAAAAACAATAAAATAAATAAATAATAATAACAATAAAATTATACCAAAAAATTACAATAAAGACATCAATAAAACAAGAGGCCAATATTCATCTGTTGACCTATTAATCAACATATCTGTTCACCACAATCATCAGGTTGACATTATGACTATGGTGCATGTCTACATTATAATCTGATGTGAGTGAGCTATTAGAGCTAGACTACATTCCACAGGATTAAGTCATTAAGTTCTGTGGTCAATGACAGCACTGTTATAGGGACCATTCCCAGATCCTATCATACTAACTGTGGATCAATCTATCTACTAGTATTCTCGCTAATTAAATTGCAATCAACTTAAGCAGCTTAGATGTCTGCCATGTCTACTGACGCTGTAAGGGGGGGTAATTAATTGACCCCACTTTAATGACTGGTTTTAGATGTCTATATCATATGTACAGGTGATCTGACTTGATGAGTGCATTAAGTTGCAGGGGGGGGGGGGGAGAGCATCCAGATAAATTTGCAACAAAATCTTTCATTTAGCAAACTCTGATCCAGAGAGAGAGAGAGAGAGAGAGAGAGAGAGAGAGAGAGAGAGAGAGAGAGAGAGAGAGAGAGAGAGAGAGAGAGAGAGAGAGAGAGAGAGAGAGAGAGAGAGAGAGAGAGAGAGAGAGAGAGATTTGCACAATGCATAGTTAAGGCAAGTAATATAAGATCTGGCTGACTGTAGCTTCCTAAGTTACAGTGCTAAGAGTGTCTCCCTACATTTACCAACACACAACTAGAGCCGATACTGCAAACATTGGGTTAATAACAACAAACGCTCTCAGCAGTCATTGCATGAAAATTCGACCTTGCTGACAAACTGCACACAAAGTACTCTAGCCAGACGGTCAAATAATGTCCAGTCTAATCCTTGGCTATGTCCACTGACATGACTGGACGTCACTTAATGGCATGTTTACACTTTCACCCCATTTCCATAGATTTTTAGATCGATCTATCCCTGTGGGGAGTCTCACTAGATTACTGTCAGCTTGGCCGGCTTAAGCTCCTGTCCTGCCTACTAAAAGCTGTAAGGGGGTAATTAACTATGGTGCCCGCTCGGCTGACTGCAATTTAGCCTGAACCCCCAGGGAGTTAGGTAGATCTAAAACTTAATCTCGATCTAAATCTCTGGGAAAGCACCCTTTGTCATATGAGATCAGTATGTTCTAACATGGTACAAAAGGAAAATGGGTTGGTGAATTTCTTTACTACATGTGTAGTACAGTGTCGTGTGTGCAAACATATGAGAGAAGGAGAAGGAGTGGTCCCATCTCTGGTATATTCAAACCCCATACATAATATATTCATGTCTTCCTGACTCTAACCACTCTAGTTTAAATCCTGCTTCAGTTAAAAGAGATATAATTTTGTGTCGAGAGAAAAAATGTAGGAAGAAATCACCCAGTGCACTGAGGACTGATATATGGAGCAGCTTAAATGGGAAAACTACTAATAGTATTAAATTAGCCAGAGAGACACTATTTCTAAGAACTGCTGATCAACATTTATGATACAAACTAATGTGACTTATTCATGAATGAAAATCTATAGCACAGTCGGACTACAGAATGCCCAACTCAAGCATCTAGACAAAGGTTAATCCTACCATCACCAGATTAAATCAGTGGAAAAGACCAGCACTGGGCATTAGATGAAATGTTTCTTAAGTAAAAATCTATAACGTACCAGTGGTACCAAATCTAAACAATATAAAGATAACACACACAAACACAAACATACACATAGACACGCACGCACGCACACACACACGCAGGCATCATATTATAACTAAGACACATAATGAATTTGTCTTTAACAAGATTTCAATACATGCAAATGAAATCAACATTTATCATCTTCCCTGAACCAGCCCTAAGTAAAAATCTATACTCTGAAATTCACAGGCTCTCTCCTCGTCCAAGAGAAACCGCAGGAAGAATATTGTCATCGTTATGGAGGAATCAATATTTGCCCCTTACAATTAGAAGGTCTGGAGATAATGAAGAGGTGTTGTAGTGTTCCACAGAGTTGGTGGCTGGATAGGAGATCAGAGAGAACTGTGGCTGGCTGAGCAGTGACGATTTGGAACACACTGAACCATGTGTAGATTAGAAAGAGCACATGTCATTGTAATATATGCCTTCAGTGCTTGGTGAACTTACTAGCACTGTTGTTATTATTATGTAATTCAGACACAAACAAGCCTAATGCAGAGTTGTGAATTTGAAAGAATGGGAAACTCTAAATCTATGGAATATATAACATATTTTAGTCACAGTTCATAAGTTGGGAACAGAGAGAGAGAGAGAGAGAGAGAGAGAGAGAGAGAGAGAGAGAGAGAGAGAGAGAGAGAGAGAGAGAGAGAGAGAGAGAGAGAGAGAGTTCATATGGACTGCAGTGGTCACTGGGTCAGTTATGTGATGTATTGATTATGTAAACAAACAGATGGACATCATTATTTCCATGTCAAAGTCTTCAGCTGTCAAATACTAACTGGAGGATATAAATATGTCAGAGTTTGAAATATTAGCAAACAGATAAGCACTGGATTCATCTTACACCATTCAAAAACATACATACAGCAAATAAACTAAAATGGATCATGTTCATTCAACAGTTTTCCCAATCATCCTATTGATGAACCCCCCCACCATTTCTCCTTGGTACATTGTACTCAATCATAAGAACAGATATATATTTTGAAGAGACTGAATGAAAAACATCTAATCTTATTTGACAAGTATCAATATCTGTGTTAAAGCCACAATGGTATATCTACCAATGGTAAGTTATAATGTATGAATCAAAACTACATTTCAGTATAATGTGTCTTACATGAGCAAGCACTTCTTTATTAAAATAAATAAATATTCACCCATAATAATGTAATGAGTCTGTATTCTAAACATTTGACAAAAAGTTATCCAAAATGATTCTACAAATTAACCACTTCCAGACTACCAGACAGATAATAACCACAGTAAAAAACCCATTTTTCCCCATCAATATTTATTTGCCATTTGATCAAATCTCCATTCAGCATTTCATCAGCAAATTTACCTCATCAGTACTGGTTTTGAGGGGGAATGATAAGCTCTCTTGGGTATTGAACTTAGGATAAAGGTGACTGGATGAAAATGGCAATTTTCATCAAACATTCTAATTACCCAGGCTTTGAATAAATAAAGACTGACTGTCAGAGCTACACTTAGATAAGTAGCAAAATAAAACAAATGTTTTTCACATAACCTACATACCATTATGCTGACACGAGTCAGCTATCATCATATGACAAATGTCATAAATAATAAATTTGAAGTGAACAAGTCAAAAAGTGTACGGTACTTAATAAGAGTTTTCAAGCAGACTATATTTATTTTTATAACTAATTTAACAGTAACTGAAACTAAATAATTTTAGTGATGAAATCAATGTTCTTAGAAACAATACATTTCTTACCTTCCTAACAAAATGTCTCTATGAGAAATTTGTAAAAACTATCAAGTTTGTTTGAAAACATTGCTACCTCTTTGCACATATTAAGTGGTTTGTTTCTAAATGTATCAACATAACTGTCTATTATAAAAAAGTGTTTGTGCATACGTGTACCGTGTAAGCATGTGCATGCATGCATTAAGGACCAATGTTGCATATTCAATTGTACTCCAAACCCTAGACATCGTTTCAGTTAAACACGAGTACTGAAGCAGAAAAATGATGATAATCTAAACATCCATGCTCTGTCAATAATACCTGTTTGTTTCTTCCAGTTCTGTACAAAGAGGCAGGTTTATTAATGAAGTAGATCTATATTTGACCACAACTAACTCTTTGTATTAAATAAGCAGTCCTTGTATATATCTTAAATCTCAAAACATCTTCATTATAAGAGACATGAACAGGGACACAGGCCTCCGACATAAATCAATGCCTAAGTGACAGAGCTATTTTCATGTCTAAAAAAGAGGGTTTTTAATCAATAAACATAAGCAGATGTCGCATACAGCAAGCAAATATGTTTGAATTAATCAGTGTAGAAATTGTGTAACAGTATCACCTTAATGGTTTCATTTTTAGTTTAATTATAAAGCAGAGAATTAACATGAATTCTAGACAACACAGAAAAAAGTGCCAGCATGAAAATTCTCGTGCTCCTAAAGCAAGCCATACAGGCTAAATCGATAACCAGTTCAAATGTAATACTTCATCACCAGACAGACTGATCACTGGTGTAATTGACGATTTTCGAGGAACAAAACAGAGCTGTACATAAATCATCTCATTTGTCTCTTTGCCATTCAACGTATACAAGTACTAAACACACCAGCGAAGGCGATACAGACTGACGACATCCATTATATATGTGTCATATACACATATGCCTGTACAATGACACTGACAGTTGTTCATGCATGACGCTATTAGACACCTACAGTGTAGTTTACCATATAAAAGAGGAAAACATGCCTGAAACCATGACCACTTAATCCACATCTCAGACACCTCCAGATATTCCTATGATGGAAAAAAAACAACACACACTTACGTGTGGCGAGGTCTTGTTTTTGTGTGCGAGTGCGTTTGGACACGCGTAGGGACGTGTTGCGCGCGAGTCCCTTAGGCCTGCTAATTTCGATGCTACCACCCTCCATCTTCCCTGCTGCTATCCTATCACCTCCACTCTGTGGACAATACACACAAAGCAGCCTGAAGGGTGGTCAGTGAAATCTTCAGGGAGAGACGGAGGAAAAGCAGCAGTCTTATTTTGAATTTTGATGCCTTCGCCACTTTTGTTGTCCTTTTATTATCTTCAGCAATATTTCAGTAGACTGCAAGGTTTAATTCTCCTAATTGTTATTAATGTTTTAGCAGATATTAAAATAGTTAATACATCCAAAGGAGACAAGCACTACTTTTAAAACAATTATTCCAAGTGATAAGAATCAATTTTCATTCATTTTGCTCTTACTCAAACTCAGCATCAACAAACTTTATCCATCTTAATCACATTTATTTATTTCACATTTCTTATCCATTATTTATAACCAAGTGAGCAATCAGCCTGTGCATTATCTTCCCCTCTCCCTCTCCCCCTGATCTCTGTGGTCACCCCCATGTTGCACTATGAAAGTTCAGTGATGTGAGACAGCAAACTGGCAGCTGGTCCACAGAACAACAAAGGGAGAGGCAGATGGAAATGACAGGTGCAAGGTGGAAAGCAAACAAGACCTTTCAAAGAGTATTACTTCACACTGGCAAAGAGATGAATGAATCACTGGCAGATTGACTTGCATTTGACGGCTGCATTTTTTCTCAGTTATGTAAGCATGATAGGTGTGTGTGTGTGTGTGTGTGTGTGTGTGTGTTTGTGTGTGTGTGTGTGGGGGGGGGGTAAATGAGATTATCAATCAACAAATAAGTTTAGTATCTTGCACCCCCCCCCACCTTCTATAAATATGTTTTATGATAACAAAAATGGAAATAAAATTCCAATTCTTGTTTCAGAGTGAATGAAAGGAGCTGAAAATAATGCGAGAAGCTAATTAAATTCGCCTGACAACCTTTGCAAATATGTTTAATATTGTTTGATAATACTTACCCCACAACTACCCTACCATTTTCACATTTTCCTATATTATCCATGATTTTTCTTTCTTTTTTTCTAATGTTTAAGCTGTCCTATTTTTATATTTTAATCTTAGATAGTAATATAACTTCTGGTGTGTGTGTGTGTGCATGTGCGTGTGTGTGCGTACGTGCGTGTGTTATAAATGTGATGGCTGAATATTGAACCTTATCTTTTTTAATTATCTGCATCTTATCACAAGTATTCAAAGAAAACAGCAGTAACTGATACACAGCATATGCCGGATTTCCTACAACACTAATCATTTTTGCTAAATCTCTTTCCGATTCCACCTTCCGTTAAAAATTTTTATTTCTTTAATCTTAAAGTACGGATGACAATTAATATGTAAAACATTTGGGTCTAATTCTTGCGCCTGGTGTTTATAATCAACAAGGAAACTGATATGATAAGCTATTTCCTGGTGTAAGGTACTTGCTCAATAAATTTGAGTAACATGAATTCAGGGTTATTTCTTCAAAATTGTTTATGTAATTAGTGAATTCAAAATCTGGCTGGCTAGCTTTATGTCAGACAGTCCATTATTGTGGGAATCTAAAAATGATAATTATTGGAAAAAGTGAAGGAATAAGAAAACGGTATAGTGTTTGAAGATTCTAAGCCATTACCATATATTCAAGTAATGTAAAGTGTACAAGGCAGGTGTCATACTAAGTTCCTTCAACACAAATTATATAAAATAGGTGTAACTCTTGCCAAATAGAATCAAGATAAGACATATCACATAAGCAATATAAATAGATAATTAAAAGCCTTGCCAACAGGGATGTATTGAAAATGCACAGAATATCCAGGCTCTTAAGCAGGGATGGTTTGGTGGGGTTCCGGAAAATTTCTGCTCAGAATCTAAATGACAACTATGTTTAATGCCATTTCTCAAAGTGGGTCAATTAAAACAATAAAAATGTCCAGTTTTTCAGAAAAAAAGCCCCTCCCCTCTATCCACCCTCTGGACACAAACCTGATATAAAAGGTAAAATAAAAATGTGCTTGTGACACTGTATCATACTTCCTTCTTAGACGCAGAGAGTACGCCGTCCAGTGTAAAAAGGCCTTTAGACAGTAAACTTTATAGGTGTGACTCTTGCTTAAATAGAAACTAAATAGGCTATAACATTGGAATGATGACGCATCTTAATACAAGTGACAACACACAGATAGAAAACTAAGCATCTTAACTGCAGGATTTGACATTGTGCGACCATGGCAACCGCGGTGATAATGTACCAACGATAGACGAGTTTAACTTTCCCATCCCACAGCGGTAGATTCCAGGTATATGGAGGGAATCATAAATAACAGCACCCAGCTGAATACAATATCATTCACTCCGCCAGCTATGAACTATGGTACATTACCAGGGCCCCTCACTAAATCAAACCATTTCACAACACAGCGATAAGAGCAAACGGTTGAAGTATTTGCATCGTAATTTTTTATAAAGACTTCTATTCTGCTTCACTGAAAGAAAATCATCTGTTTTGTACCAAATAAAAAAGAAGAATGTTTCAATATCATATTTCACCAACAAGAGGGCTTAGGAAGACCTCAAGGTTGCTGACAGCCAGTGGATATTGCATCTCTAATAAAAATCATAACCAATTTCTCCATTAACGCAAAGGTCACTGACATTAGAGGCACTCTGAAGTTGAAATACATGCACTCGCCTGCCTGTACACAGGCATAATGGAATCACATTAGCCAGAAAATTGGGTTTGATACTAAAAAGCACTTGGTATTTAGCTGTTAAATGTGCAATAAAAGCAGGCTCAGTTGGACTGAAAAGTTAGATATGTATTTTGCAGTGAAAAATATATTATTTAAGCTACTGAGTAAAGCAAAAAAAAAAAAAAAAAAAAAAAAAATTGATAATGGAGCCAGCCAAGCTTGGGTCCCACTGTTCTTTGTTCTATAACATAAAGCTTAGCATGTGCAGAGAACAACCAATAAAGAAAAGACCAGGAACGCTGCATATCAATCATAGTGCTGAAACTCAAGCTGGTACGGAGTGATGAAATTGATGTATTTCCTTTGTATAGAGGAGAAAAAAAATAAAACTCGTGGGATGTGAACTAGGTCAACTAAATAAGTTATAATGTTACGTATTTCCCGTATAAGTGGGTTACAGGCTTTCTTGTGATGTTAAAAAACAGGAAGGCTTTCTCGTCACATAAATGTGTACATGTATTTCAGCACAAGTTACTGCCATTTCTGCTATAAGTCTTATCCCAATTCTTAAGCTGCAATGCTCACAATTTTGAAAAGAAACAGTGTACAGTATGCTCAGAATAATAATAATAATAATAATAATAATAATAATAATAATAATAATATTTTTTAAAATAATAAAAAGGGTATCTCCCTTATGTAGCATATACATCAGCAATGTATTCAGTGATTCTTTCCCCATCCAGAGCAAGTAAAATATAGACACAATGCCTTTGAAGGTCTAATTTCTCTACCACCCCCTGCCCAATATCCCCACCCTTAGATATGGTACACAACTTAAGGGGTCTAGGATATTAAAAATACGTCTAAAACTCGATTTTTAGTTTTTTATACGTTAGAAATAATCAATTTTGTATCTAATACTCAATTAAGTTATATTTGTGAAACACGGACTAAAAATAAACATTTGGACGAGTTTTTCTACCTGTCCTGACTGGTACGGGTGGCAGGCTTTAGGCTCCGCCTCCATTGTCAAGCACCGTTACTATGGTGAGGCGGGGCAGGAATGGTTGTCTAACTTCTCAAGCTGTTACGCGTGCCCTGGCAGCTCATAAGTCTTACGTCAGCTAAGCAGAACACAGTTATATAAACAGTCATGGGAAGAAAGAAAGTCGTGAGAAAACGGATGAGCGAGGAAAGCAAGAGAATTTTGAAAGAGAGTGTACGATATATTAAATTTTCTCCTATAGCGTCTAAATCACGTCTAGGTAAAGACTCGAGATCACACTTGAACTGCTGAGTATTCGTACAACGTCTGGGGTTGTCAGAAAAAAAATCGTTAGGCAATCATTTTATGCACAATAAAGATTGTAATAGCAAGCAAGTTTTTTAGTAATATTGCCACCCAAAACATTATCAAATTCGCATATTACGGTCTTGGCACTCTGTGGCATCATGGCATATGCGTACCCACATTCGGCCATTTCTCGGAGTAAATCTTGCTTTGCTTTCTCAATTTTCGCGTCTTGGCGTGTAGAGCGGCGTCCACGCACGACGGGTGGCAAATTTCCTCTGCTGGCACACCAAGTGATCCTCTTTTTGTTTGTAAGCGCTTCCTTAGACACTTCCTAGACAGTGCACAGACTCCTACTGCGTCAGGCACAATTATGATTAATTACGTCAGTGAAACGAGAGAAGGTAGACCTACTCAGCTGTCAATCATTTCTCAGCGAAGAGCGGCTTTCGTGGTACGAATAAGTTTGCGTACAAAAGTAAGATTTTCTGGCATCTAGATAGAAACAAACAACCCAATTTTAACACGTAATGGTGTATAGACCTTCCCGATCAACAAGATGATAACAGGTAAGGTGGAGGTGCAATTATTTTGCTTAAATAGCCCAATTACCTGAGCAAAATGGTTTAGGAGCGATTTCTCAGCTTTGAAGATTGATAACATAGTCTAAACTTCAATACCCATACCTCATTCTGTAACTGTCAGATTGACATGAAATTTGATGTGTCTCTGTTTCAGTATAATATCTAGTCGACTGAGTCTTGGTTTTTGGATTGACCTTTTATTTTTGAAGTTATTAATACTGAAATTGGAAGGTCCATATATATTTCGTAAAATTCACGTTTTATCAAAATAAAATCAAAAGCAAAAATAAAAAGAGAAAATCCTGACAGAGATCACTGGAGTTTGTGCTAACTTTTAGATAGCTATTTCAATCGTATTAATAGGGCTTTTTGTTTAAGAGAAATTCTTGATTAAAAAAAGGACAATTTTAGCCTCAAAACGCTGATATTACGTCACTCGTGTTACACTGTGACTACAAACTTTGAAAAATTGTTTGGCTTGCCAGACCTTATCTTTAAGTTAATAGGAAATTTCATTAGCTGCATTAGTTTTGGAGTTTTTTGTTAATATCCAAGATCCCTTAACAACTTTTCTGGTATCTGGAACCTAGACATTTTATTGTACACATACACTCCAGTACCTACTTTTGTACCTTCTCATCTAATTAGTATTATGAACCTTATGCAATTATTTTTTTTTTCAGTCCAAAGTCCACTAGTCCAAAGAACTTTTATTCCAAAAGCCCATTTTTTTGCTTAATTAGTTGTAAAATGAATACACGTACAAAATGCTAAAGATACCTGCTGCCATTCTCCAGATATTTTCAACATTGTGCATTTCCTCTCTGAGCGTTTATTGCAATTATTTAACAATTTCAAATACTTCACTACCCTAAACACTTGAATTTTTCAAATGTTATCTTTTCTGCTTTTCATAAAAATATACGTATAATCATGGGTTTACTACTATTTATAAATTTTTTCAGGTACTGCCAGCAAAAGATAAAAACTTAGGAAATTCCACTTGTTACTTTTGTTCAAAACTGTAGAGTGATTACCGTAACACTTTTGGTATTTGGTATCTTCAAAGGTTCAGGAAACAGGGCAGAAGTTTCAAGATGCTTCCACTTGTTACTTTTCTAAGAAGGTTACGAGGCCAGATTCTGGTTATCTCATCTGCGGGCCACACTTATCCAACACCTTCAAAGATTAGCACAAGAGGAAGAAACCAACAGAGCGCACCTCATAGTTGAACTCTGAAGACAGGTTACATCAACATTTTCATCCTAATCTCAGAAAATAATTACACTTTTGTTATTTTGTTTACCCTGTTTGCTGCTGATCCTGAGGGGAAGTGTGTCTTATTAGAGTTTTTCCTGTTTCTGATTATTCTCTCTGGGTCTGTCAGGTGTTTCAATACAATTCTTAATTATGGCCAGCTAACTCTACAGATTTCAACTGTAATATTGCAGTTTCAAAGCAAAGGGGTTGTGTTTGAAAACCTACTCAGTGTTCAAATGTGCACCAGAAACTTTGAGAAAATAAGAAAGTGCAAGTTATTGTGGTGGACTTTTTGTTTCCCATTTGCATACATAGGCTTATAGAGAAACATGGTTAAAAAGATATTTATCAATTTATATACCTGGCTAAATGTAAAAAATTACACAGAAATGTCAGATTATTTCCTCTTTAAAACTACTTGAAGAGACAAATATGGCAATGGATGCATTTTCTTTCTACAACCTTCTTGATGTTGCTCCCTTCTTAAAGATCAACTCAAGTTAGGGAAATAAAAAATAATTCAAAAGACAATGGACTGCTTGATCATTAACATGTTACCATGTATGCATTACTAATTAGCACTTACTTGAGGACTCTATCTTATCAATACACCACTCAAAGATAATGCTGTGTCTGCTTCTATTGTTGTGCCTGTGACTTATTAAAAACAGTGTTGCTATTGTTAAGACCACTTTACAAAGACAAATATAAATACAAGGCCAAATGACAACTTAAAGACATTAATACCTGAAAACAACATAATATTTAAGCCAAAAGTAATGCGATAAAATATGAATATATTGTGCACCTGCTGATAAATAAATGATGACCCCCATGGTTTTACCCATCAAGCACATAGAGGGCAACTTACAAAGAGTATTGTTAGGCGCTCCACTCAAGTATGGATAAAATTGGACCTAAATGATGAGTCACAATTCTGCATTCAGAGCGATGATAAAGACCATCAACATCATAAGAACCTATATAATGGGGAGGGGCTTATTTTGATTTGATAAAAAACGACCAAGTTAAATAAATTCGTGAGGCAGGAATGCAATACATTGATAACGAATGAATGAAAATGATAAAAATAATAAACGAAGTCTGCTATATAATACTGAAAATAACCGTCGATTTTACATAACAATACACTTTTGCTTTCACAAAATATACATGGTTAATGTTCTCAGACAAGAAAGTGGTGAAACTGCCGTAAGAAAGCTACATGACATCGAGGTTATAACAGTAATACAGCGGTGTGTTGATAAAAGATAAGACACCCCAATCTTCAACTTCAAAGCGGAAGGGATAAATTCAACACGAAAGATCTTACCTTTAACGTGCGTCTCCACGCCAAACATCATTTCCTTCTCTTTCTTCAGTCTCTTATCCATTGCCATGATTGGAATCCAGACCACCGTCTATCAATGTTTTCTACGAAGACTTCATTTCTTTTGGATAGAAGATCGTGATTTCCAAGTCAGGAAGCCAGAGAGTGGAAGTCTTTTGATTTGGGAGGAAGATCATTGACATCACCTGGCCGCAATGCATCATGGGTGTGACGTCAGATTTAAAGGTCCATTTTGTTTTAAATCTTTCCATAACTACAACCAATCATATCAGCCGTTACAACAGCTCATCCAATCAGAACTCTCGTAGGATTTGAATGCTGAAACGAAAATACACTAAACACGGAAGCAGACGTTCTAGAAACACAGAAGAAGAGAATTATTTTGTGGAATTTGCTCTTTTTGGTGGATGAGGATTGCCTGAATAGGAGAGTGGTGTAGTTTTATTACCCATACACCGTTTTAGCGTTTCACAAGGAGGAAAAAATGCCACTGAAGCAGATGCACCCGACATTTCAGAAAATGAATGTTGTCAGTCTTTCCTGTAGATTTTGTGATAATTTAGTTTGTCAACGTGGAATGAAGGCAATATTATTAGCTGATACAAAAGTAGAACTATATTCTACAGATTTTCAACCTCAAGGGTAAGTTTATGTAAGAATTTTGATCCATCGATGGAATGCTTTCAAATAACTTTTGATTTATCATTTAATGCTGTGGAATGTTTGAAAAATTTTCATAAACTTAGACACATACTTCATTTACACTGACATAAAGAGTTTTCCAGGAAGATGAAACTATTGAGACATTTTTGTTTATTTTTCAGTGCTATCTGCTCAGTAGGAAATGAATACTCTACAGCAAACTGCAAATGCATGATTCAGGACACTGCTTGTTTAAAATGGTAAATAAAACCTTTTCTATGTAGACATGCCTGCATTGTTGTAGTTAGCCCCCATACTTTATAATACATCATTCATTTTTAAAAATTCCCTTAGTTCGGTTACATGGTGTCTTTGATCAATGCCTCTGCCAGTCAGATACAATATTTTGGCAATTAAATTAACTCATCAATTTTATCTCTCTCTTATTATATATTTTTATAGCCCATTCAAATACAGCTAGTACTGAGCCCATTTCAGAGGTTAAATTTGTTGTAATCCCACTGTTCAAAGAGTTTAAATTTCCTTGTTAAAATATCGCAGTAATAACAATAAAGAGAAGAAGAAATAAATAATAATGATAAGTTTTAGTTGACAAATACTTGAAACCCACCCAGCATGCAGATACAGTCTTTATTAAACCCCATGTATTTCTCTCCTCTCCAGTGGCAATGTGGTGGGTTATCATGTGATATCTGCTTGTAAACCTTGTCTACAGTCCTGTAATAATGGACACTACTGGATGTTTCACAGCTCCTCTGTGGTAGGAATGGAGAGAGTGGACTTCACAGGTCAGTATATAGAGTAGTAGGCTGTGTGTGGTAGGAATGGAGAGAGTGGACTTCACAGGTCAGTATATAGAGTAGGAGGCTGTATGTGGTAGGAATGGAGAGAGTGGACTTCACAGGTCAGTATATAGAGTAGGAGGCTGTATGTGGTAGGAATGGAGAAAGTGGACTTCACAGGTCAGTGTATAGAGTAAGAGGCTGTGTGTGGTAGGAATGGAGAGAGTGGACTTCACAGGTCAGTATATAGAGTAGGAGGCTGTGTGTGGTAGGAATGGAGAGAATGGACTTCACAGGTCAGTATATAGAGTAGGAGGCTGTGTGCAAGATGCCATCACAAGAGCGATAGATGCCAGAACACACCTAGTGTCAACATGAGATGTTTAAGGGGTATGTCCCAGAAAGGTGGCAGTCTGTTATTTATCATTCTTGTGTATATTTTTTTATATGTTATTAACATCTACAATAAAATTAATGGGGGATATCTCCCCAATTTGATGATATCATAAAAGACAGTTCTAATGGAAAAAACAACAAAACAAATTTTGGGGGATCCCAACATCCAGCAAAATCTCTTTTTAAATACTTACCTAGCAAAATTAAACTCTGACTTCAAAAGGCAGTAAATATTTTTTTAGCAGTTTTTATCCCTATGCTGTATCTAATATTAATTTCACTCCTTGCCTTGCTATAAATATTTCAATGTTTAGTTGTTAATTTCTGTTTTATCTCTCAAAGGAGAACAATTTCCAATACTTAACGTTTTAAAATACATAGTGGGTGAATAAATTGTTGTCCTTATCTTAAATTCTGCAGGTTCCCACATACTTCTCTGGAGTGATCTTCCCAGTTCAATGGCAGAGGAGGAGAGGCTGCTAGAAGACTACTACAATTCCCTGGAAGAATGCTGTAGATGAGACAGGAAGTCCAGGAAAATGCTACAGTTGAGATGTGGTGATTGCTCTATGTGCCAGTGCCTGCTGTGAGATGTGTTCAACTGCAGACTCCAATATTACAATATTCCAAGGAGAAATTCAGTGGGGTCTTTGGGATAACAGACCCCTCCCCCCTGCCTCTTCCACCTCCTCTCTGATTGCTGAAGCTGAATATGTTTTTTCTTTTGCAATGTGATCAAATGCATGGAAGCTTTGTTTGAATGTGATCATAAGTTGTGAGAGTGTGAGAGAAACATAAATGTAGATCTATATATAATAAAGTAAGCCTTGTGAATTGAATGTCCATCTTGTGTGATATGATGCCACATGTATCTGTATTCATAAAGACAGTCAGACAGCAAGGCTGTTATAATCATTAAAATTTGCGTTGACTCTCCCAGTGCCTTGAAAAGAGAGGGTGTGAACAAGATTATTAAAATTGCTGATGTCCTGACTTTGTTGGTTGGCATTATGTAAAGTGTTAAAATTGCTGATGTCCTGCCTTTTTGGTTGGCATTATGTAAAGTATGTGTTACAGTTTTGCTAGTGTTATGCAATATGTTTGTCTTTAAAATAAGATGCAATGCTGCCACAGCTTGGTTCATGTTTTCCTGTATTTTACAATGCATACAAAGCAAGGCGCAGTGGTTGTAGAAATAGAAGTTGATATTTATGTCACAAAGGTGCTGTTGAAGCAGTTGTCAAATTAGCTTTCATCCAGACTCACCTGTCAAATTAATCAGAATGGAAAATAGGTCTCATGTTGTTTTTAGAACAGTCCTGCCTTCTTGAACTAAAGGCTGCTGTAACAACAGAAAAATCGGAGGAAGTGGTGGAAAGATTTTCTGTGCATTTATTCTAAAGTGGCTACTCAATAACCTCTGTATTTATGTGATGACTCTTTGTTTTGAGTACACCACAAGCTTCTTGTTGATGAGGTGTATGAGACCAGCAGTGTAACCTCATTACTTTAATGCTCTTTGTTTCTTTTGTTAAGGATACATCTTTATTTGTCATGAACTAAGGAGTTTGGGGCAAATGAAGAGCACAGAAAATGACTGTGCATTTTGCCTTTTGGCTGTCATACAATTTATTTTTATATATTTAAAAAATATAAATAAAATAACAAAGTGTATGAAGTAATTTTAATAGAATGTTTTCTGCAGTTGTAAAGAGAAAAATGTATTTACAATATTGTTGAAATATACTTTTCCTTGAGACGGGTGTGTTGTGTTTATGTTGTCCACAGGTCTGATTATTTAAGTCTGGGGTACTTATCACTTTTATCACATATAAATTTTATCACCTATTGTTTTATCATATATCACTTTCATTTTCAAGATTTTTGGTCAGTCATTGATAGCAACGTATGTGGGTTCCTATGTAACCCAATTTGCCAAGACAACTGTAACTATAGTGTTGTTGAATGGGATTTATACCCAGACATGATTTTGGGGTTATGAGAAACAAATTTTTAAAAATGGCTCTGTGCCCTACCACCAGGATTTTGGGGGCTACTTTAGATCGGAAAATTACCAAAAATTATTGATTCTCATAAAATTTCAGTGCTTGGTAAGTGGATAGTTTACTCTACTACATGTACATTGTCAAAATTTAAGATGATTAAGAAAAAGCCAAATGCCAAAATTTCCTGCAATCATTTGAATATTAACCAAACAGTCGTAGAGCATGTTGATAGATTTTCCAGATGTTATGAAATTGCTAACAGGTACAATGTTTTCATTATTTTACAATAAAAAGTCTTCCAAGTGTATTTTAAGTCCAGGGCCAGTTTACACTAATTGTTTCCACATCTCTACTAAGAAGCTATGCATTAACCCGACAAGATAATATAGATACAATATTTTATTGACAAAAAACATCACACACAGATGTGTTGGCTTCAAACAAATTAATAATTTACAGAATTAACATTTCCCCATTACTTATCTTACAATGAATAATATATATCACCTCCATGTTGCTACTGTGTCATTTCTCCAGATATACTGCTGACCTTCATACACTTCTACTAAGTTTTATTTGTACTAAGCGTCTTCTCTACTCTTTTCTAATCAACTGGGCCCCCCAATGAATCCACTGTGAACAAAAATAAATAATAAATAAATAAATAAAATAAAAAACTGACAGCTATAAACTGTCATACTGATTACACCAATCAACAATTTCCGTATTCACCGAATTCTTAAAAGAAAAAAGGGCTTTTTTATGCCCATATTTGATCCAAGTGCTATGCTTGAGAAACAGCAAATAAATTTTGATGTATAGTAGACCTTTTTTAACTAAAAAGAGCATTTCTCCCAACTCAAAAAAAAAAAAAAAAAAAAAAAAAAAAAAAAAAAAAAAAAAATGTGTCTATATGATAGGCCTTGCATATGTTTTCATCTGGTATCCTGTAAGATGCACATATATCTCATAATCACATTATTTGGACATAGGCACTTAGGAGCCTTGCATACATATAACATATTCTTTACATATATGTATGATATTTTATAGAACAATAAACTGTCAAACATTTGCCATATATTGAGATAGCAATGCAAGCACATGGAGCTTTTCAAGAAAAAAACAAAAAAAAACAAAAACAAATTAAAGAGTTGTCAACTTTACTTATTTGTGAGTATTCTACGCATGTTTTAACTATGAAAATGTTCTCTATCTCTCAGTATACAAAGAAAGTCCCATTTCTACTCATTTAAACAGCCGACTCATCTGACTACTGATACAGTCACAATTATGATACTGCATTTATTTGGAATGTGACTCAATAAATGAATTATATACATTTTATTGTTCTGTTTGTTATCTGTTTCATCTCATACTTCACAATAAATTTTGAATTAAAACAATTAACATTTCCTGAAAAAAAAAAAAAAAACTTAAAGAGTTTCTAATTTTTCAGATATATATTTTGGAAATCTACATATTTTTCATGATCAAATGTTGGCAACCCTGCAAGTACGTGGAATACCAGTACACAAGTCAGTGAATTAGAAACACTGATATTCTCATAATTTTTACAGGATGCTTGACAGTATTACCTCGATTTTCAACTTAAATTTTCAAGTCACCATCTTGTTACATACTGTTGGTTATTCAGCCTTCACTTGTTGGGCTAAAACAAATGAAAACCTAATACTTTGCTTGTTAAACTGGTACAGTAATTACCTAAAATATTCATACATCACACTTTTGTTTTTCAAAAGGTTCATCACTTCTAAACCCTTACAAATTTGTCCCTCAAGACAACCACCTATCTTTTCAAAAACATAAAATCACAGTTTTTAAGTATTACTAATTAAGTATTTTAGGGGTAAATGACTAATTCATGGTGTTTGAATTCAAAGAGTAATTACCGTACCAAGACAGACTGGCCTAACATGTCAAATTCAATGTACAAAATGTGCAGGTATTTTTTACATGTATCTCTTCACCATCAGCTTTACACTGTTTTTATACATCATCTTATTTGTACATAATATCAGAAATCTAGAGAGTCACTTTTTAAATGACCAATGGCCATTGGCCCCTTACTGACCACACCCTCATTATCTCTCCTGTCCAACAAGATTTTTGGCAGAACTTAAAATTATTTTGCTGTTAAATAAAACCCAGACAGTGATTATTTGAAATCTCTACAGTGCTGCCACCTGCAATGTTAATAGCTACTGACTCCACACCAAATGTCAGTAAAATTGAATCTGAGCTGAATTTTGGTAAAACTGTTCAGCTGCAGGTCATGGTTTCTGCTCTGAGGCAGTAGATTCTGAACCCTCACGTCCTGAAGCACCTTAGGCTGGGTCCAGGAGGCTATTAGAGTTATTGGAACAGACTGGGTATGGTAGTTTGAACTGGATATAACCACTATAAGAGCCAGGACCGCATCTGATTCCTTGAGAGTAACAGAACCAACACAGACTGTATCAAAGACAGACATGATTTTGGGTTGGAAGAAAAAAGTAGAAAGAAATGGCTCTATGATCTTCCCATTTGAGGGCCCTGGGGCCCCTTTCAAATATTCGATTTGAATTGGAAGAAAATCATGTTTGCAAAGAGCACCTAATCAGATGATATCTTTGCACAACTACCAGTAATTGCCTTCTTTTTGTGCTATAAATCAGAATGAGAAATCCAACGTGTACTTATATACAGCTTTTAGTGTTGTGCTATTAATTTAGACAAATGGAATGGTTCTGGTAACGAGCCAGGAATGCCAAGGGCCAGCCTGGCATTAAAACAGTGTGATCACCAGAATTTGTGTAAACAGTCCACCAGGTCAGTACTATCCAGGGTCAGGTCCATACAGCAATTGTTCAATATTGATCGTGATTTCAGTCACTCCAGCTCCACGTTTTTTAAACAGTTAACACCACAGCAGTTTTTGAGAAGCAAAGCCTTGAACCTTACACGCATACATGCTTGTGTGTAGCTTTTCTTCTCGTAAGCCAGATCTACGTGGCAACCACGTGCGCTTCACGCACATGCATATGGCAAACACCTGACTGATCTGACTGATCGTTATAATAGTTTGTATTTGAAACAGACATCACACAGACACCGTAAGAAGGGGGTGAGTAGATAACGCAGGCCTTGTGTGTTAACTCCTATAGATTGGTGCTCAACAGTTTATGCAAAGCTTTACTGTTTGGTGCCATGTGGGCCGCGGGGGAGATCTTAAACCGTTCCAAGATGGCCTTCAGCTGCGGCTCAACATCTCCCAACAGAGGGCGCTTGTTCTGGTCACCTGCCCAACACGCTTGCATCAGTTCCCAGCATTCCTCATCAAAATGGGGGAGCTTTTCTGGGCGCATGCCTGAAATGAGATGGTATGGAGGTGATTTATTATCATCAAATGAAAATTAATTAACAAAATACATATTATCTGGTCTTGAGGGACATCACACAGTTCTTCCTAACACTCACAGAAGTTTATTTTCATTGACACGCTACAGCAGAAATAATCACCATCAGAACAATCAATAGTCGTTTTTCATAATTTGAGCAGAAAATGACACTTTTGTTTTCATGAGTATTAATGAGAAATGCTTTCCAATAACTCTAAAAGCAATTTACATTGCTTAATGGCCCCAAACTAAAAAGCGAACAGTTCATAAAATGGCCACAAAAAGTGGAAAGAAACAGGCATTTATCTACCATCAATTGTGGGTTATTGCAACATCAAAGGGTAATCAATCACCATGAGGTGACATCATTTTGACTTTCCCTTCTCCTTCTCTTTCATATAGGTAAACGTAATATGATGTCAAACTATTCTCCATACATACTATTAAATATGGCTTCACAAAGCAACAGTCATTCATTCATTCATTCATTCATTCATTCATTCATTTATTTATTCAGTCATCCATTGGTTTATTTATTTATTTATGAAACAACCAAATGCTCTACCATACCTTTCGTACAAATGAAAACGTGTGTCAAGAAATTTTACTTTGACCGTTACCATGACTCTCCCTTTAATCTGAACAGTAAAGTTCCTGTTCTATTATTAATAGCAAAATGTAAACTGTCTGTAAAGTTTTAAGTAATCTAAGACGGAAAAATAATTTGATACCTAATGTAATCTGAATACAGCAATCATAACAAAGCAAAATTCCTATCAGGGCACCAAGGAAATAAGAAATAGTGTGACTTGATTCATAACTCTTACCTAAAAAAATTTAGAAAAAAAAAAAAAAGATGAAATATTAAAAGGAAAATAATAAAAGGAAAAAGTAGGTCTTGGATACATAAGCCACTGATCTGACCTTTGCTGTAAATAAAACTTGGCAGGAACTAGGAAATTACTGTCAACACTCAAAGATAGCCCTAAGTTTGGCAACTTGGTGTAAAATGAAGCGAGATTTCAA
Source organism: Lingula anatina (assembly GCF_051362555.1). Lineage (NCBI taxonomy): Eukaryota > Metazoa > Brachiopoda > Lingulata > Lingulida > Lingulidae > Lingula > Lingula anatina. The sequence goes on from NC_141772.1 coordinate 898,221, forward strand.
GGGATTTACACCCCATTTCCATAGATTAGATCGACCTACTTTAGATCGACCTAACTCCCTGGGGGTTCACGCTAAATAGCTGTCAGCCGGGCGGACAGGAAAGTTAATTAGCCCCTTACAGCTTGAAGTTTGCGGGACGGACATTTAAGTCGGATTATCTGAAAGTAATCTAGTGAGACTCCCCACGGGGATAGATCGATCTAAAATCTATGGGAATAGAGCCTTAGAGCAGTATGAGGCCAGCAAAAATGGCTGACTAGAGTGTGGTGCAGCAAGAAATAAAAGCTGACAGAACTTTTCCACAGGCAGTTTCCTGTTTGTTTTCTCTTTTGTTGTTAATTGCATTTATCAGGTTTTGCATCTTTTATTTTATTTTGCTTTTTAAAGACAATATTCATGGTGTAAACAGTTTCACCCTTATTGCTTAAAAGTTAACCCCACCTCAAGCGAAATCTCGCACATTTTCTAATCTCTTATGACATCACACAGAGTTGACAGCCTCGTTTTGAGACCATCTCGGATGATTTCCAGTGTCCCTCAGACCACTGGCTAACCTCACACTGACACTGTAAACCACTTCAACCATAAAAACACCCATGAAATGAGTGATGGCACTGGATGCCACATATTGTGTGTTGTTACCACTGAACCTATTTACTCATCTCAAATGTCTTTATAGATAACGGGAATGATGTAAATAAGACTCCTGATTGGTCAACAGCAGTCTTACAAGGAAGGAATGAGCTAGGTACCATAAGCTAATTGATCATAGATGAAAAGACTGTGTGATCCAAATACCTTCAGAGGAATTTTACATTAAACTTCAGCCTTCACATATGAATAAGTTAGACAAAATATTAAGTGTCGAAAAGAAGGAAAGTGTAAGAAAAACAATATAATTGGTTTTCTAAAGGCTATAAATCAGGATTTTAAAAATGGATAAAAACAGCTACAAGGATATGTTGACATGAATACCCTCATTTAATCATATCCATCTATTAAAAAAGGGGTCTTAATAACAGGCTAACTTGTAAACATATATCAAACTGTTTTGCGACATAAGAGCACTTTCGAAACCAGATCACTAAGCTGAGCTGATTGGTTGATACAAAAAAGAAGGAAGATAACATAAATCTATAAATACCTATCCAAATTGCTACTCCAGTAAATATTATGATTCATTTTCAAAGTACATAAGCACTTCAACTCTATCCTACTGACACCTTTTATCAGTCAGAAGTGATAACCACTAAAAGATTTCAACGGATCTTTGTCTGTAATCAGAGAGAGCGGCCCAGTATAGCAGCGTTGAGGAGATAAGAAGCAACACAACTTTGTCTGCACACAGTTCTGGGGGCCATTTTGCATATTGGATGATGGTCATCTATTGGTCATCTTGAAATTAGTGATCAATATATATTATAGAATATAATACAAAACAGAATAGCTGAAGATAACCTAGAGAGTTTGACATTGAACATGTAAGTACAAGGTACAAATAGCAGGGGGCAAATACCAGTCAGATTATTGATCAGTAACATAATAAGATTGTTAATCTGTCATCAGTTTTTCTGTTATTAAAGGGATAATAACTCTTCGTTTCGGCCAAAAAATGAATTTTCCTGAAGTAAACAACAATTTTCCCATACTCACCAATGGTTAATGAATCCATTTTTACATTCAAAGTAAGTCCCTGGTTTTTTTTCTAAAAAGTTAATTTTTTTGTTAAAATCTCTTAAGAGATTTTAACAGAGTATAGCCATCAATGGAGGTCACGTGGTCTGAAGACAAGCTCAGATATCAGAATAATAGCTATAGCTGCCATTTTTGTGTTAAAACAGTATATATTATATTTCTATGAGTTATTCACAAATGTTTTAATGTGCAATATAGATCTCATACGAAAAGTTATTATCCCTTTAAGCAATATTTTAGTTAAACATTTTGTAAATAAATATCTTTTGTATATTGAAGAATAGTTTTAAAAGCAGATCCTATTTTTATTTTTTCACTCCAATACTGATTTCATAACAAAATAGGTATTTAGGGTTTGTAAAATGTTTGTTTTACAAGGTCTACCCTAACTAACAATACACTGTTTTTCTCCCCAGGAGTATCACTATGAAATGTTCTCTGCTACTGCTGGTCATAGTCTGTACTCTACTGTCTCATACCACAGGGAAACCAAACCCAAAGTGTACCTATAAACCTGATGGTGACAACCAGTTGTCCATAGATGTCACCTGCAAGAACCTTGACCTTCCCAGGGGAGTCCAGTTAAGAGAAGTCCTGGGCGAGGTGGACATCGCTCACCTCACTGTCACTCACTCCAACATCCAGCTCCTATCAGCAGATCTGTTCACAAAACTGGCAACCACCTTGGAAACACTTACAATAAGACACTGTGCAGACCTTACCACCATTGAAAATAACACATTTGTTGAGTTTGGTGCCTTAAAATCTCTCGACTTGTCAAAGAATAACATCAGTATCACCCTGGATGGGGAAGAATTCCGCAGCCTGAAAAACTCGCCATTAGAGTCAATTGACCTCAGCGGGAATGCCATCTCGCTTCTTCCATCTCAAATGTTCCGTGGTTTGAATGCTTTAGAAAATATCGATTTGTCCAATAGTAAAATATCACAGATACAAGACACAGTGTTTGATCACCTTATCAACCTAAAATCACTCGACCTGTCACACAACCAGATTGCACAAGTTGGCACCAACATCAACGGTTTCCCTTTTAGCTGGAACCAGCGCCTGCAACTCCTAGACCTCTCCTACAACAAGATGGCGGCTGTGCAAGTTGGTATTTCCATCCAGCAAAGCCTGACCACTCTAAACCTCAGCCACAATGAAATATCCAGCTTCAATCGCAAACCGTTTACTGTTCCACCAATGTTACAGCCGTTACAGTTCATGGACAACCTCAAGGACCTCGACCTGTCCCATAACAATCTTACCGACCTTCCTCTGGATATTTTCTATCAGCCAGTAAATACGTTGTTTGTAAAAGACTTTGGGATATCATCTACAAGCAAAGTGGCAGTCAATCTGGCTGGGAACCCATTGCACTGTGACTGTGGATTTTATACATTTTGGGAATTTCTGCAAAGTGCAGAATGTCGACTGAAATTCAGCTTTAAGAATGGTGTTTGTGATCAGCCAATGGGAGTGAAGGGTGTAAAAGCAGCAGCAGTTGACATGACTCATTGCGCACCAAAAACAGGACAGTCCGTCAAAGTGAACTAAAAACTTTTTATAACTATGTTTTGCCTGAAGGCCCGTTAGATCATATCAGGTTCTGAGCTTATAGTTAGTAACAGAAGATTTTATGTACAAAGAATAAGCACATCACGAGAGATCTCACTGAGGCAAAATCATATCTGCTGCTTGTAATTTTATGTACACAGAGCTTTATATTTAAATGAAATAAGACTTTTAGCAAAATCTGCAAATCTCACCAAACAGGTGAATTGTCTGTTAAAAGAGGGAAAAATCACAGAAAACATGTATTAAAAGTTTATCAATTCAGAGTATATAAAAAGATTACAATATAACTTTAAAAATTTAGTGAAATATTTGAGCAAAATAAAATAGTTTAAATCACAAAACCCTTTTTTTCTGTTTGTTATACCTTCAATTATACACTTAATGTTGCATTGTCCATCAATTATGTTAAACACTGGTCCCCCCACCATAAAAAAAGATTAGAGTGAAAGACCAATTTGTTTCCTCATAAATTCCACTATTATGAATTTTACATGGAATCTTCCATCTATTTCACTTAATTTTCTCTCTCTCTCTCTCTCTCTCTCTCTCTCTCTCTCTCTCTCTCTCTCTCTCTCTCTCTCTCTCTCTCTCACACACACACACACACACAAAGACTTTTTCTTTTCCATTTTTTAAAATAAACCAGGGGGCAGCGCCCTTATCCTTTTCATCACCCCACCTCTGGTAACACTCCCATGTAGCCACTCAAACACATGATGATACCAGGAAATAGGACTGGCTCCCATTCAGCCAGCTCTCACAGAGCACTACAACCATGGACAATGTCAGAGTTATTGGATAACAACCTGGAGATCAGAAATCATAATCTGTATGTTTAGGGATAGGCTGAGGTGGGGTGGGGGATAGGGAAGTCATGCCTGTACATGGGTAAAATCTTTACCTCTCTCTCTCTCTCTATACACAAACAAGCAGATGTAGGGACCATTCCCACATGTATTTGAATCGGTCTAACTCCCTGGGGAGTCTCACTAAATTTCTATTAATTTAACTGGCTTAAATGTTTATCACGCCTAGTAAAACTGTTAGGGGGTAATTATCTTTACCCACTAGCCGATTAGGTAGGCGTGACAGACATTTAAGCTGGTATGTTGACAGCAATTTGGTGAGACTCCCCAGGGAGTTATAGCGATCCAGATGGATCGATCTAGGCATGGGAACCCAGTCATATACATACAAATCCCCAAACACATCACAATTTTTTTCATGTAAAACGAGGAGCTACATCACTAATCTTTTAAGCACACAGACATGATGTTACAGGTCTTAGTTTTGTAATCATTATCTGCTGGTGGCTTTATCTGAATAAGTAGAGTTACACAATTTCTATTTACCTTCTTGGATATGTATAAGGAAATATAAAATAGGGATCTGGGATACAGAGTGATTACAGGGGCGGATTGAGGCCGTCTTCTAGGTCTTCCGGAAGACAGTCAGATTTTCAAGTTTACATTGATGGGTATCTGATTTTATATGTTGGAAGTCAAAAATGGAGGATGGATCAACAAAGATAATTTGGAAGACTGTCAAAAAATATCTGTGAATCCACACCTGTGATTGTATCTCCCCCCCCCCCCCCCCCGGCACACCCTTCTCCAGGTACTATCTCCTAAAAAAAAAAAATTCCTTGTGGCAAATCATAAATGGACCTGTATCTTTTTAATAGCATTGTAATTACTTCCTTGTAGACATCATGAAGATTTAAATGTCTTCTGAAACAAACCATCTATTCATTTTAAATTTTAAAGGAAGATATCAGGAAAGTGAATATTTCATATATGATGAAATTCTCTGATGGATCCTTATACTGGATATCAGAGGCCCAGCTGGCCTTGTCATGGAAAACAAACAAACAACAAATAACAACTAACAAGTAACAACTAACATTTCATAATATTTGTCTGAGAAAAACTGATTCCAAAATAAATTAATAAATTAATGAAATGAAAAAGTTGTCCCAAACTATATAAGTGGGCTGCATTATCTCATGCAGACATTTGTAAAATGAATCACTATTTGCTAATACAAATACTAATCAATAACAACACACATCAGAAGAACTCTACACTACAGCTTGGCGCAATTCTAACAAAAGCTGTACAGTTCTCCAGGCACATCCCAACCAAGCCTGAGACATAAATTAGCAGAATATTAAGATTTTAACCTGCCTCCACTGCTACCTATATTCTGTGAAAGTACATTAACACCAAGCACTTCAAATCAGGATATTAACCTGGCTAATTAGTATTTTTCCGTCACTTTAACATCGTTATCTCTTTTCAGACTGGCATTTTCTGCAATCAACAAACGTGGAAACGAACACACCTCTTTCCTGATACTAACAGATCAATTAAACCAAGGGGAATTCTTATTCTGTCCTTTATTTTTTACTTCTGTTTTTACATCACTTTATTTTAACCACACGGCACTGTTATCATAGCAACTTTTAGTTTATCTTTGACAATCTGATATTTTTTTTTACATTTTGGATTAAATTGGTTCTCTAAATCAACATTTCTGGTGTCTGAATCATCGTTACAGGATCTAGCTCTATCAGACTGAGCTGAACAACTGAACTGGTAAGCAGTGTATTTTACTTTAGTTTATACTTTCTTATTTCATCACCAAAAAGGCTTTTGTAAGAACGTCATAATGGGATGGATTTTTTTGTCACTGTAGTACACAAAAATCATTAGATTTTCACTTTGTAATAATTATAGTGATATATTTCTTATATAAAGCTCTTTAAACTACTATCTAATATCAACATACAGGAGTAGAAGGTCAATTTTCATATTGGCGCTGACTGCTTTACTGGGTTATTAATCACAGAGAGCAAGAACAATTACAACAAACGGAACTGAATGTCAAGACAGAGTAGAGTATTGTAAACAAGTGAAGAGGGCGCTGTGCTGACCACAGCCAGGTAGTCCAAACAGGAAACAATCTTTATACTGGCTTAACATGCACTAGGTAGGCAGAACATTACCAACTGTTAGAGACATTGGGGTTAAAGTAAGGAGATGTGCTACTTGAGTATAGACGGGCTTAGGATCCCGCTGACTAGGAATTACTGGTACATGAGGAATAATTATACAAGAGAAACCAGGTTTCAGTCAATATAGTCTAATAGTGAGTATTCAGAGGTTGAATAGTTCAAGAAGTTCAGACAAGTGACTAGGATGAATTTGTTTAGAAAAGAAAAAACTTTGGGTGGAAAGTTTTTAACAAAAATTCTGTCTTGTAATTAGTTTGATAAAAAAAGTGCAAGGAGCACAAAGAAACTGAAAAGAAGAGAAAAAGTTAAAAGATATATATAAAATCTATTATTAGAAGTTGCCCTTCCGGAACAGGTCAACACTCCTTACAGGAAAATGAATACATTCGGTACAACTTAACTGCCATCACAACAAAGCATAACTGTACACAGCTAACAATATAGCTGTTTCGACTGCGTGTCTAAAAACTGTTACAGTTAAAAGTTGCTGTCTCATAGCATGCCTTCAGGTCATCAGTTATTTTCCATAAAACATATATAAATATTATGTAGACTTTTCAAGAGAGTGAGAGAGAGAGAGTGTGTGTGTGTGTGTGTTAATTTGTGCATACATCCTAAGGCTTCCATATATCACTGTCATGCCAGATAATAATAATATAACACAGAATATAAATATAAAAGAAACCAACCAAAGTAAAAAGTAAAACATTGAAAGCAACTGCCACAGGTACTTAATGACCTACTAAGCTAAGTGATGCATATATATACCTACTAGTATAGCTATTTACAAGATGATTTGCCTACTCTATGCCATATAAAAGAGTCAAAGTTTTTAAAGGACAAAAGCAGTTACTACAGGTATTGTAACAGTTACTACAGGTATTGTAACAGTCAGTAATAACTGGAGTACCATCCTGTTATCTGTACCTGGATATCCTGTTGTTGGACATCCTGTTGTTGGACATCCGGTTCTTATCTCTCCTTGTGTAATAATTATATCAATCCAGACTACTGTCTTTACTGAAGAAGGCTGGGCCAGAAGTTAGGCCATAGTTTGGGCTACAATTTTGTTCCAAATTTTGGGGCTAAAATAACTCGATCTGTGAGATCGACCTACCCATGCAGTAAGGCATAAGGTGAGTAAAATATCAGAATGCATGGGCATCAGATCTTTTAAGACAAGTTGTTTGCCGCATCATTTTTATAAAGAGGAAAAGTTTTTTTGTATGATAAAGTAGGTATTGACGTGTTGAAATATATGACAGGAGGCGGGTGACTTAAGCCACACAAGGAGATGGCAACACACTTGAGACCTAAACCGGTTCAGGTTTATCTTCCGTGTCTAAACACACCTTTAGCGAGAGGAAACAATGACAAGAATTTAGCTGTAAGGTGAGGGTACAGTAGTGCCAAGACCACAATGTAGACATTTCAAGACCAAAGCAGTCACCCTGAACTTCTATGTGGAAGTCATTATAGTGCTAATATATGTCACCTTGATTTATTTAAAACTATATATTACTCATTTGTACGCATGGTTTCAAAACTGGGTGAAAACCAAGGGGTTTGGGCTTGTCCTTTTATATTGTGGGTGAGTTTTCTATTGGCCGGGTCAAAAACCACAATGTTTTGATAAAATAGTCCACAGAATGGGTGGGTGAAAGCAATCCCTAGTGTTGTGTTAATGTCAGTCATAAGACAGCAGGGTGGAAACAGAGAGAGAGAGAAAAATGATTGTTGTGATAAACAATGAGGTGAGTGAAGAGCATATTGCACTTGCTATATAACATATCTTAATTGTACTTAAGTTTTTTGCCATATCATTTTCTCTGAAGGTAAAAAGGATTATTTATGTCTCCTCCATCCCAGTGTACCCCAAATTTTCATAGTCCCATGCATAACAAGAGAGAAGGGAACAAAGAATATCGATTGTTCAAGATTTGGCCAAACAAGGTTGCTTTTATTATATAACCCCATTTGTTTGATGAAGCTAGGTGGGTGTTTAATTGCTGGTTAAAATATATCAGTGAAAGAAAGCAAACATTATTTTACAATTAAGAGCTTTTACGTTTACACTCTTCTGTATATATTCACGTTAGTTTTTTACACAACCATACATCCATCTACAACCCAATTTAGGTCAACTTCCATCAATTTCCTCCATCCATCAATTGTAGTGTGTAAAGAGTGTGAAGTGGTTTCCTAAGCCATCAACTATACATATCTGCAGTAAATGGTGCTACGTGTTGACATTATTGCTCATAAGGAGACAGAAAATCACTTTTTTCTTAAACCTTTTTTATTGCTCTGGATTAGACCTGACTTCATGCACCATATGGCACCCGGGGCCTATTCAACTCAAATACCTAAGGGCTCATTCCCAATGTATTTACTGTATGTAGATCTAGCCAACTACACTGGGACTCTCGTTGAATAAAATCAGACCAACAATTTAACATTCCTCCCAACATTGAATAAAATACAGAAAAGCTGGTAATTATTACGAGTATGTTTGAGACAAGAGGAGGCGTGCAAATCTGTTATCTGACTGCATTGTTTTCAACTTGTCACTTAAAGACTGACACCCTTTTATAATTTTTCTTCAGACTTGTCCAGCATTTTAAATTCTAATTTCCTGGTGAGGGCTTATCAGTCATCCCTTAACCCTCGCCTACCTAATTACTTGTAACCTAATAAAAAGAAATAAAGAGACATTAAAAACAGGTTTATTAAACTGAAAAACTTTTTGAAATTTGAAATTCTCTTAAAACCAGCTATCATAATAGGCCATAATGGATATGGCCAAGGTGGGCTATACCAAAATAAATCAACTCCAATTTTAGTGGAAACACGTCTTTAGCAGAGTGCTTGCATCATCCAGAAATGCTGTGATGGTTTTTTACCATTCAGTGCAAGTTTACCTCCGTATCTTAGAGTTTCCTTACCATTTATTGACAGTGTTTGTACACATCCATATCTTTTACATTGTGATTACATTGTAATTCATGTTTTATCCTTTTCTATATTCACTGGTAAGTACTATGCATAAAATGGAAATCGAGGATTTTTTTTTCTTCTTTTTATACTCCTTAGTGCTATAAAATTTTATAATCTATTTCAGACAGCCAGTTCTCTGGGGGGCTTTTGAGGACATCATACCACCAGATATTGTGGCAAGCAAATGACCGAGTAGTAAGAATTTGGCAACAGAACAGACAGACTCATGAGGGCCTGAAAAGGACGTCTGTTTGGCACTAGAGATATGCAAATTATCATTACTGAAAGCAGGAAGTCAGTTTATAAACATTCTAAAATGCATATGTTAAGACTATTAAGTGAGGCAACATGTGCTGAATACTACAAGACTCATTGGCATTTGAACCTGGATACTGTAACCAGTTTTCTCTCCCTTCCAGGAATGGTATATGGTGAGGTTCTGAGAGCTCTGATTGAAAGAAAACTGAGCTGCACAATTCTACTGCAAATTTAAAGACACTGGAACTTTATAAGCAAACTGCATATAAACATAACACACCCAGAAATGAGTTCTATCATTCCCATTGCTGTGATAGCTGTATTCCTGCTGCTGAAAATACAATCTTGTGCTGGAGTATCCCATGTAAGTGACAACTGTCCCGCTGGCTGTGAGTGCACAGGTGTTGAGAAAACGGGATGGATAAACCAACTGAGCTGTGCAAAGCTCAATATTTTCAACGCCTCTATACAAGACAACAGAATACTACAGGTCGACTGCAGAAAATCACAAAATTTCCATTTTTTCGGAGATATGTTTCAGCCTTACGTTTCCACGCTGGTTCCCCTCGTGTCAGGTTTGCACTTGAAGTTTTGCTCACTTCGAGGCATCGCACCAGAAGCTTTGTTTTCTTCATTGCAGACACTAATTCTTGAGGCAATTTCAGATACTGAACTTCAAGATGGAATTCTTGACGAATTAAGTCAGTTAAACCTGGAAGCTGTTGAAATAAGGAGAACTAGACTCCAAAGTTTAACAAGAAGACTTCTTCGAGGCCTTAAACAGGTCAAATCACTGACTGTTTCTGGGAACCCTCAGTTGACATCAGTTCAGGATCACTTTCTTGAAGGATTTTACAGCCTTTCCTCACTAAGCCTCACAGACAATGCCCTTGTTTCCATAACCAATCATACCTTGAGCGGACTCCGTAACCTGCACATTCTTGACCTCAGCTGGAATCGTCTTCGGACAATACCAGGTGGCATTTTCAGAAATCTCACCAGCTTGACACGAGTAGACCTCAGTCACAACTTTCTCAGTAAAATTGAGGATGGTACATTTGAATATCGAATCGACTTACTACGTCTGGACCTCAGCCATAATTTGCTGGCCAAAGTGGGTGATAAAGAAGAGCATCCATTTGCCTGGAATCAGTTCCTGACGTACTTGGATCTGTCATATAACAAATACCAACGAATCCAGAGTGGTATCTCCTATTTACAATCGCTCCAGTACCTTGATCTATCCCATAATTCCATTAGTGGGTTGGAGCTCGGATTCCAAGATTCCACCAGTGGAATGTGGGTCGGTAATGCACTAGAAAACATGCCAAGTTTGCACACGCTGAAACTTTCTCACAACCAGATGCCTTCCATAGACTTCGCCTTCTTTCACAGACTGGTGGACCTTCCGCCTGCCCTTGAAGACTTTGATCCAGACTTTGCTATAGGTCCGTCCAAGGGGCATGTTCTTACTATATACATAGGCAACAACCCTATGCACTGTGACTGCCTTCTCTATGATTTCCTGAGTTTTATCCAAAAAAACAGTCACGCTAATGATAATCTGAGGTTCTATTACGAAAACAGCTTAAAGTGTCACGGTCCTCCTTCTCTAAATGGTACGGACCTTGCTGCAGTGGACGCCAAAAATCTGGTTTGTCCTGTCAGTGATGGAAATACTGCTTGCAGCACCATCTATAGGAGATATGATGATGCAACGATCACAAACTGCTCGTGGCAGGGTCTCATTCACATGTCTCAGAAAATTGACCAGAACACGACCATTCTGGATGTCAGTAATAACTATCTGGAGACCATCCCTGACATGTCTGAGACAATGTACAGAGAAGTTTATCTGGATAATAACTCTATTTCTACTTTCCCTACCTCACAGGTACTTCCACACAACTTGACTACACTATCTCTGAGATACAATTCCATTCAGACCATTTCCACCAGACAAACTGAGAAAGATTTGATGCTGAATGATCTTTATCTCGGTGGGAACCCTTGGCACTGTGACTGCTCTGCAAAAGGTATCAAACACTGGCTTTTGAACAATTCCAATATCATCAAAGACCTTGACGACATCACGTGTGTTTCAGGTGAGCCAGGAACTCTGGGAAAATCAATAAAAAATGTCCCAGATAACAATTTTGGCTGCCCCATCGAAAAGGCAGATATTGCTGCCATTGTTGGAGGTCTCGTTGGCAGTTTTGTGGTCATCATCGCCTGTATGCTTCTTCTCTACAAATGCAATCTCAAGGTCAGAATATGGCTATACTACAAATTTCGTTTTCGATTTTTCTCCAAATCAGATAAACAAGATTCTGACAAAATCTACGATGCTTTCATTTCGTACAGCAGCCTGGATGAGAAATATGTCGTGCAAACTCTTGTGCCTGGGCTGGAAAATCAAACTCCGCCTTTCAAAGTCTGCGTCCACTACAAACATTTCATCCCAGGCGCGTCTATTGCAGAATCTATCGTGGAGGCTGTAGAGAACAGCAAGCGTACAATCATGCTTCTTTCTCAGAACTTCATCCACAGTGAGTGGTGCACTTACGAGTTTAAGACGGCCCACCATCAAGTTTTGAAAGACCGCAGCAACCATCTTATTGTGGTTGTATTGGGTGATATTCCCAGTGACCTTGACTCTGACCTTAAACTTTATCTGTCTACAAACACATACCTGAGAGCAGACGACAGCTGGTTTTGGGAAAAACTATTGTACGCCATGCCAAAATTAGAAAATGGTCGAGAGAGACATGGACATGGACACAACCATGAACACTGCCCAGCCTCCCCCGGGGGAACTCCCGACACACCTTTCATTACATTGCAATCATCAAATTCAGCAGACATCACTTCATCAGAACAACTGCTGTCAACCAATCAGCAACAATCATCGCAATCTGAAGGTGTTTCATCTTGTGCAGAATCAGCACCTGCCATCACAGACCTGTCTTCAGAGCTCAGAGAGATTTCCCCATGCTGATGTGATTATATCAACTCGTACCAAATTCATAACAAATTTACTTTTCTCATATCATTCAAATTAAACTTTATATCAATTTATTTCCATTCAGACATTCCTCAATCTGTTACAATACAGATATCATTCAATATTTTCAGATAAGCAGATCTACATATTTTACTTAGAGAAGTAGTTTTGTAGAAGTTGTATAATTTTGTTTGAAAAAATGGTGGGTCAATAAACTCAGTTATTAATATGTATCTCAATATGTTAGTTTTCTATGGATTCTGTCTTACAGTCACACATTATAAAATTAGAGACTTGTTTTTCTATATGCATACACATCATTCAGACTGTCACCTGATAACCAATGTTGTCACCAATCTCAAATCTTGCAGAGTGCATTTGTTGTCACGTGGTATTACCTGAAACTCATATGTTCAACGAAACTTAAACATAACGTAAAAACTGTCCCCAAGACAAGCCTGCTAGTGCTGCCACCTACCTTTCTTCACAGACATCCACAGCTGGTCCTTACTCGTACACTGCTCAAATGCAAACGGCAGTCGGACATGTCCCGCACAGACGTACCAGAACAAGATCCCAAAGGCGTAGACATCCACACTGTTATCGTACCTCCCACTGAAGAGTTCAGGCGCCATGTGGATAGGCGTTCCTACGATACTTCCACTCATCATAGCCTCAGGTTTACAGAAACCCAGGTCTGTGATTTTACCTCGATTCTGTTTGTCCATCTGAAATAAAGGCCACAATTAGATAACAGCACTTGTATATAAGCCAAAAGGTTGGTATTACTTGACACCAGCCTACAATACATGTTCCTAGGGATAAAATATAATTTACTGCACCACTTAGATAGGGTAGAACTTGGTGATAAAGGTTAGTTGGCAGAAACATCTATAATTTCTATTTTTACTTTATTAAGGTCTAACATGCATTTTATCCCTTTATTTCTTTCTTGGTGTCTAATTGTGTTAGGTGAGATAAGATGTCTTACCAGCACATTCTTCAGTTTGATGTCTCTGTGGACAAGTCCCTGACTGTGGAGAAACCTCATCCCTTCTACAACATCTATGGCTACCTGTAACCTGAAACACAAAATCATTGTAATAATTTATTATCTGTGGAGAAACCTCATCCCTTCTACAACATCTATAGCTACCTGTAGCCTGAAACACAATATCATTGTAATAATTTATTATCTGTGGAGAAACCTCATCCCTTCTACTACATCTACGGCTACCTGTAACCTGAAACACAATATCTTTATAACATTACTGTCTTAATGACTGTTATATATTGTAATGGCCAAGTAACATCCTAACAAGTGTTAAAAGGAACAACCGATATCCATCCTGTATCCATAATACCCATACCCATCCTTCCCATCATACTCATATCCATCATATTCACCATACTCATACTGACATACACATCATACCTATACCAAACCATATCCACAAACCTATACCCACATATCCATCAAATCATACCTATTAATTCCAATCATACCTATACCAACCACACCCATCATCCCCACATCCCCTTACCTGCTCTGCCAGTCCAGTCCAGTCTTAATGGCAGCATACAGATCTCTGTGCATTCTATCCATAATGAGGTAGACAGCGGGAGAGGAGCCCCCGCCATAACTGTAGTCAATCACTGAGCCACGTAAACCGGCTACACGAGGGTGCTCTGGGACATTTCTGTGGACAAAAAAAAATAAATGAAAATAAAAAAAATAAGATCATGATTTCTCTACATCAGGTTTTTTCTTTAATTTCTTCTCTTCTTAAATTTATCTTATTTATCTATTTTTCATTTATTTATTTTTTCAATCTTGCTTTTTCTAAGTATCTGTATCTTGGCAGTAACACACCTACTCAAAACTGCTCCATAATTTTTTCCATAATAATAACAACAACAATATGTAAATCCTACTTTGTATAGAAAAACTCCAGCGCCAGATCATTCCAGTGTTTCTCGTCAGGTGGCACCACTGACTTGATGGCACAGTTGTGGATTCCGGCCCAGTTCTCGCAGGAGTACACCACACCATACTGACCTCGGCCAATCTCACGACCTAGCTGAGGCATGCCTGGAATGATAGGATGTGGATATTGTCACGCTTATATATAATATTTAACGAGAAAGACTCCAAGACTCATGTTTGGGGTTCTAAATGGCCATCATATCAATATAGGTACACTTTTATTATCATCTGATTTGCCAATATTACACAACCATAAATAAACTGATCATGACGTAATGAACATGACAGATATGAAGTAGAGATGTTAAAAAGATGTGAAAACTTTCATGTCTGTCATCATGTATATCATAATTGCATGTTCCTATAGACATTACCCAAAGATCAATGTTTTGAAACATTCTGGATTTGTTAGTCTGAGTTTTAAATATCCATATGTGCCAGCTTATCATACATTCTTGTCAGCAGAATCTAACTGATGTTTTAAAATTATCTATGTTACAAGGTTCTTATAACTTCCTCACATGGCTTTCTTTGTAACCACAAAATCTAGATGACTAAATCTTTGTTTCTGATTGGTGCTGATAAGATGCACAGATGGAGATTAGAAAATGAAGCTAAGGATAGAATACACACCTGCCTTAAACTCACCAAATGAGATAAAATCCTTCATTGATATACTTTCAAGGGCTAGTTTAGCAACTTTTGGAGCGTGGATCTTCCTCACTTTCAGTCGCTGTTCCTCTGTCTTCTCCAGTCTCCCAGAATGCTTTGCTTCAAGCTGTTTAAGGGCAGCAGAGAACTGCTCGTGGGAGTTCTTGAGCCGCTCCTTGAATTGTGCACAGATGCTTTTGGCAAGTCTGAAATAAAGTGAATTTTTTTCATGTTAATAAGTGCCATAAAAATAAAACATTCATATAAAATGATAAATGTTCATAATAAGATCACAGCATGTTACTTGTTGGTTTAGCAGTTGTAAAAAATTTAAGTAATGGCCCCTTTACACTGGACGGCTTCCTTTCTGCGTCCAGCAGTACGGCCCCATTTGAGAGTTAAAAATTTTTAATACTTTACTTGGCGACAACTGGCCGATCATTGAGCATTCATTCTGATACAAAATCAATGCTCTTGCCTCCTTATTTAGACCACAGTGATGCCAAATTTCATGGTCGCAGTAAGGACGTAGAGAGGACGCCGTCCAGTGTAAAGGGGGTAAAACTATATTTGCTTTGAGTGTCACAACTATGTTACTCTGATAGTTTTCATCAATTTAAAATTGACATTTTGTTTCCTTTTTCAACTACTTTGCTGATCAGACCACAAAATTCAGTATTTATCTTCCTATATTTGAAACTAAACTTTTCTTGGAGTAATCATGCCTTTTGATAAATATGAGCAATGACTGAAACCTGTGACTAAAGTGATGCATGACTAAGAAAACAAACAGACAGACATTACAAATTGTAAGGTCTTAAACTGTAAGATCACAGTGTTTTGCTCTATGAATTTGAAGGTGTTCACATAATATAAAATATGTCATACAAGGTAATTCACAACAGATGCTGCTAAGATCAGCAGCAAAGGGGGAGGGGGGGGGGGAGAAATAGGGAAAAACATTAATGCCACAAAAAGTGTGACAAAACTGGAAAATAATTATCTATTACAAAAATTTTCTCGGTTGGTTGAAGGTGGTCATGTGTTTGTGGAGGGGAGGGAGGGGGCAGACTTTTTTTAACAATTACCATATAAAAACTATGATCAGAGAGAAGGATATAAACCTTGACATGTAGAAACCAATTAGGACGTGGTTTGTCACATGGCTTTTGAATTGGTAAAGGCTCTGATTACTTCTTAATTTGATATATTTCATAGTCCAGGGAATACAAAGGAACACAAAAAAGTCTTACTTCAGAAAACATATGATGGATAAGAAACTGAAGTTGTGTTTATTTGACTGGGGGTGAAGGATCACAAACAAATAACTGTATTTATATAGGTTGCCAGGCTAAGACTGTCAGGGCCAGTTCCACAAAAAATTAAAGACCGAATTTGGTCTGTACTACTATTCAGAACAAACCTGTCATATTCTGCTAAAATGGATGTTACCATTGATCCAAAGCAGTGTCCATTTCTTTCTCAGTATAAAACAGGTGAAATATTTGATCACACTGGACAATTACTGCAATCAATCTTGAGACAAACAGACTAAGATTTGGGTCTTAAAACGTTAGACCAATTTTGAGTCTAAATTCCCCTGTGAAAACATGCAATGAACTCAGATATTCAAAACATGATGACAGGACCTTTAATAAAATGACTGGGTCCTGTTTATTGTGGATAACATACCTGAACAGCTTAGAGTCATCACTGTAAGTAGAGTTCACAGTAAACATTATCAGAAATTGTTTTGGGGGTTTACTTCTCAGACAAGTAGGGGAAAAGGGGAAAGAAGAAAGGGTTTGATCAAATTCTTTTTGAAGTGCATCTTCACAAAGAAGTTCGTGTTGTTTTGCAATCTTAGCTAAGCCCTATTTTCTTTTGTGAAACTGGGACAAGGCAGAGAGAGAGAGACTCTTTTTCTTTCAATGTTTACACATAATCTCACTTCCTGTTACGTATTCATCTTACCTCACTGGAGCAGCATTCCTGAAAACATTGCTCTTTTAGTTTCAACTCTTAATACATACAAAGATCTCAGCAGACACAAGGCTTTGGGGTTATTGTTAATAGAATAAAAGTAATTCAGTAGAGTGGGTAACTGTGTTACGTGGGACTCTGTATATAATAAAACTGACTACTATCAACAGAGTAAGTGAGAGACATGTATCTTGAAGAAATATCTCCAAAACAAGAACACATTCTAGAAATAAGAAGAGATTTAAAAGATTGAACAAGAATATATATCATTTGTCTGAAAATTAGAGTGTTGCAAAGCTAATTAAGTATTCATAAACTTAAAATAAAATACATAATCCAAAAAATGATAAAAGTAACACTATCAACCTCATCATAACTGAGGCTTCAGATTCTTTTCATATTATGCCACGACCTAGGATTACCTTGACCTCAATCTTTTGACCTTGACCTTACCTTGCTTCACTAAGGCTTTTGATCATGTCCTGAGCCATCTTTTTCCTCCAATTCTCGTCGACTCTTGGTGGTGTCTTCCAGGGCATGGACTGAATGAGCTGAAGAAATAACAAGGCAGCAAAGCTGTCAAATGTACAGGCAAAAAGCAGAAAACAAAGAAAAATTAAAAAGAATGCTCAACAGTTTCAATTGCCCGTAGTTATGTTTACCCTAAGTTTTGTGCCAGCTATTACACAGGTGATTTTGTCAATTCAACCTAAAAAGGCTCTATCCTTAAAGGTACATACGAACCGAGCAGCGGTGGAGCGTGGATTCCCAGTAACACATGTAAACCACTTCTACTAGATTCTTATATGACTAAAATAAATTCGACATGCCAAGGGATAAACTGAATAGATCACTCGATCAGCCATGAAAGACCTTTAGACTGCTCCTTTCTTTAAATTTGTGGTTGTAAATTTAACCTACTTTCGTGACCTACTTTCCTGCCCCTTTGACATACAGCTTAGAATGCCAGCAGAAAAATCCATTCAAACATCATTTTCGGGTAAAATTAAACAATGCATTTTGGTAATTCTCTTAGTTATACTACTTGGAACTATATGCTGGCATTTGGTTGGTTTTTGTGACAAAAAATGGACTTTGTATGCATCTTTAAACTTGAAAGATCTTTTTTTCTCTAATTCTTATTCTATTTTTCATTTTTTTTTTATTCGTAACTTTAAATGAACTTGGTTTAGGGCAGTTGTATTGTACTGGTCAAGAAAACTAGTATGTTCAATTTCTACAGCTCACAAATGTTAAAGGGTTCAAAGAATAAATCAATCTTGACATATCGTTCCATTTACTACTAGCTATCCAACCTGTTTCATCTTCTCTAGAAGTATTCTGACAAAGGAGGAGCTGGTTCTGATTGTGATTTCCACCTGGTACGCTGCATTGATGATCTGAAGAATACAGCATGAGGTGCATTGAATAATAACATATCTAATCTGCATGAACATATGAAGGCAGTATCTCTCTCTCTCTCTCTCTCTGAGTGTGTGTGTGTGTGTGTGTGCGTGTGTGTGCATGTGCGTGCCTGTGTACGCACTATAGTATGTGTGTGTATATATATATATGCGTGTGCACCCTACAAATCAATACAATACAATACAATACAATACAATACAATACACCAGTGGTCTATATAAATAACATGAAAAGGGCAGACTTCAACTTGCCTAAGCATGACATGAACAACCAACATACTGTACATCTATGTAAGCAAGCACTCTACACTGCCATCTTCACTGGGATTGTAATAATTCATAAATCTCAACATCCACTTTTAAACCACAATATTACTCTAATATGGTAAATGAAATATTATGCTGATTATCTAACAGGAAAGACATTGTGAATATCTTGGACCAATACTTATATATATTTAGGAGGACTGCTTATTCTATTAACTTATTTTGAACATAAGTTCAGACCAATTTTCTAGTGATAGCTGTATTGTGATATTCTGTATGCCTGCATGTCTAGTTATCATTTTACCTGCTTGAGTGCCTCTGTTGTTGAAGCATGTTCATTGTTGTCCCTGTCAGCCTTCTCTAAACTCTCCAAACACCTGGTGAGTGTCCCTGAAATAATTATATATACATTTTTCTCACTTTGAATGCAATAAAACTGTGTGGCAAATGTTTGGAATGAAATCACTTGCTCTAATTTATTTTGTGGTTAAAACAAACTTTATCTGACCATAAAACCCACTATACAACTGTGACTTTAAGTAGATATATTTTGTATGGGTAAAAAAAGTAATTTATTTCCAAAGAGACTACACACATTTTTCATCTGTGACACAAGATGCGTCATCATAAAAACATGTATAGTTTAATTCAGAAACAATTCATATTTTAATCACCATCAAACAAGAGACAATTAAAAACCAAATTCACCATGTATGTTTCACTCTACTGAAATAACCTTCACCTAATCACTATATGATACTCAGATTGTCTAAATATTTAAAACATGGAACATGGTGACAGTTAAGGCCAAGCACGGATTATATCTATGGTCTTGCCATCCTGTAGGCCATCACAGGACTTCTGATGACAGGCACTTACTCCCTGTAGATCTGTATCATGAGACTTATGATTTATTACTCATGACCTGCGTATATAGAGTACAGTAATATCCTCTTCACACCAAGGCTGCATTCACAACCAAGTTAATCCAAGGACTAACTAGTCCATGGATCAAATATGGCGTGCACTTGACAATGGATTCCCACCTCCAATGCATGCCGTCCAGCAGGAGAAGAGCAATTAAATCTTACCATGCTTTTAAGTGGATCACAACATATTTGATCCAGCGACTACTTAGTCCGCGGATCAACTGGTTCTGAATGTGCCCCAAGTAGAACACTAATTAGGATCAGTCCATTTTAGAGAGATTGGCAATTAACTTAACGGCCTGGCTATTAGGGTAAGAGTCACCTAAACTACATGTAACAGGCAGCTCTTTGAAAACATAGACCACGTTAAATATATGTTGAGTTTATTGCACGTCAGTTTTGCCCCTAGTTAACAAGTGTCTTACACAGGTAAGTGTCAGGGAAGAGTTTAATTTAGGGTGGAGGGAGGTGAAAAAAAGTTTGCTGATGTTGGGTCACCTTGGTTGCCACTCACCAGCCAGCCTATTGCAAAGGTTGTTCATCAGTCACCATGATCAAAACAGCACCAGTTCTAACACAACAGTGGCAAAGGACCCAACCACTTCGTAGTGGACAGCCCATTGAAGACAACAAAATAAATGGCAGAACAAAAATAAAACAGTAGAAAAATGACAAAAGAGCAAATGTGTTAAGAGACACAAGGCCTAAGCTATACCTGTATAACTGTCTCGTAGTATGTCCACAGATTCTACCAGTTTGCCCGCGATGGCGTTATTCAGGGCTCCAAGCAGCAGCTCTTCTACCTGCCCCGTGCAGATTTTCAGGTCCCGCGCTGTACGAATCTCTGCGGAATCACTGATGTCTACCCCTGAATATATACACACATGTAAATAAATAAATAAATAAATAAATAAATAAATAAATAAATAAATAAATAAATAGTTAAACATTTCTTATATGTAATTAATTGCATATATTACATGTACTGATTCATTAGTATTTCATAAGTCAATGCATACATAAATCAATGTAATTCAATTCAAGAAATAAAATTCCTCTAGCTGCAGATTAGATGACACAGCAAATGCTTCTGGAGGCTAAAAGAGTGACTCAAAAATCTGTAACCCTCAAGCTGATTTCAAAGTTATACAATTCCTAAACTGCTATCATTAGAAAAATCAAAGACCACGAGGCCAAATACGCTCAGCTTTCTCTTAGACTACAGATTTATCTACAAGGCCTTATGCTTTATTTCCCATGGTGCAGTAATAGATAAGATTGAGGGAGATTTCAAAACGGTCATGTGACAGGGTGACTAACCTGTGATTGTGCACCCATTGACCCCAAGGTCAAGAATTTCTATGAGAACAACACACTATAATATAAATGTATTGGTCCATGTAGTTTATGAAAAGTAGCAACAACTTTTTTGTTTTAAAAGTTATGTAAAACCCATTTAATTAGACCATTCCTGATTTAACTTGGATTCAAGTAGATTAAAATTAATGTCTAAAAGTTCGGACCAATTTCAGTTCAAAAGTTCTTTAGGGCAGTAGGCTCAAGGTCAAGGTCAAGGTCAAACCTAAGATGCCCAGCATTGATGGTGCAACATTTTCTGAGCTCTTGTCAGCATACAATATATATCACCAGCTGCTGAAGATCCTACACATTGCCTTCAGCAAGGGCAATACTGCCATTTAGTGAAAAAGAAAGTCCGAAAATATGGCCTAATGTCCAAACCTTACTCCTCCTCCCCCTCAATCTTCTCTACATACACACACATTTTTATTGCACACTTGCATGGACCTCAAGAATGACAGCAGAAATCTGCCAGAAGTTGAAAAAATCTCTTCCCTGCTATACACTACTTTATTTGAAATATGCCACAGTGCACTATTTTGCTACTACCTCAGATTGAGTGAAAGTTGGTAATTTGGATAAAACTGATAAAATAAGTCAGAGGTTCAGTGCCATAGCATTGTCTGGCCTAGATATCACATGTCATATATCTATATATATATATATATAAACAGTATCTGAATAATATCTCAGCTGAGAGTAAACAGTTGACAGTGTAAATAAGTAAACATACAGAGTCTTTAGATGACTGAAGGTAATACAGGTACTATCATAGAGACAGCACTGCTTATAAAATCTACAGAGTACACCAAGAGTTCAGACCAATGTCATGGGAAAATGGTAATGAAATATGGTATAAAAATAAAATAAAGAAATGTTTTTAAAATATAAGGAGACCTGGATTCAGCTGAAACTGTACTGATGTATTTCCCTCCTGATAAACTGTTTATCCTGAAAATTTCAGCAAAATTTGCAATAAAACATTTGAGGTACCTTGGCCACTTACAAACAAACAAGCAGACACTGATGACAATACAACCTCCTTCATATCAATTGGCAGAGGAAATTACAACAACCTTTTAAAACCAGACAGTCAAAATATATTGGCCCAATACATGATGAGACTGTCTGTGTTTGGCAGTTAATTTCCTATTCAGGCTAGAATCAGCAAGGAAGGGATGATGCTTATTGATTTCAACAAGAATGCAAAACCAACTGAAGGATGTTCAACCCAAATGTCCAAATCAACTTAGAAAAATCCACTCTAAAGTCAACTGAGACAAAGTTCTTTTTTGGTACCTGTGAACTTCTGGGAACAGTTTCATCACCCTTATAGAAATTTCCTATAAGACCAGATAAAATTCCTATATGATCCTACAGACTCCTGTACAGTCCCACAGGAATCCTAGAGAAGATTTCCGTGAGGGCAACTGGGACAAGAGGTTTTTCCTGAGGAAAGCAACCATTTTCACCACTGTCAACACAGAAATATCAGAGACAAAAAATAGGTATCTACTGTTTAGGAAACACTACCTACAGAACACCTGACATGAGAATAAAACTTTTATCTACAATGAATAGTGTCATCTATAAGATACCCCTATTCATTGTTGATAAAGCTGGGTCCAGAAAGTTCAATCTTTCAACAGGCAGGTAAGCTGACACTGTTTTATTGTTTTTAAAATCTGCATGAAAGCAATGTTTGAAAATGCCTCCAAACCTCCACAGCCACATCTGTGATTCAAACTCTAAGGTCAAAAGACAATGTTCATATGAATCAGTGGTGTAATCTGGTTCACAAAACTCCATCTTGAATCAGTATAGAGGTGATAGAATTCGAACTAGAAGGCCAAAATACAATGGTCAATTATCTATAATTATATGTAAGTCTATGTTTGACCCTGACCCTTACCAACAGTTCTGACCATGTGTACTGACGTACTGGCTCAATTCAACATCATATTCAAAACATAGAGATCAAATCCATGCCTGTCAGAATCTGAAATTTGATTCTCGCAGAAAGTATTATCCAAGAGATGTTCTGGCACCTTGCTTAAGTGCACAGTCAAAAGACAACAGTTAAATAACTGTTATTATAGAGCTTGGACACTCTATTTTACACCAGAAAAGAGACAAAAAACAGGCTGAATGTAGTTTTCTAACCCTCCTTCATTATTACAGCGCATTCAGGACCTTTATGTCAAACTCATCAGTTCTAAAATGTTCATTATCACTGTGTGAATTCAATTTGATAGTTGAGCATGTTAAAAGACACCCAACACACCTTAGCTTATATAGCAAGAACATAGCAATATCAATACCTATGAAATCATATTCTGCAGCTTTCGCTACCAATTTTTCCTTCATGTCCTGAACTGTCTCTGCGATGATCGTCTTTATCTCGTCCTGCTTCTTCATGGCAATGTCCATAAGTGAGTTGTATAACTCACACTCCTTTTCACGCGCAAACTCCAATCTGCGCGGTGTCACCATCATGTCTCTCTGCATGTCAAACGCCGTCATGATAATCATTTTCAAGCAGCGTCCATGTATTTGGTTCATCACCCCGGCAACGGCCACTAACATCTGCCGTAGTACACGCTGAGTGTATTGCACTAACGAAGGCGTAAACTGATCAAAGTTCTCCAACAATTCGCTCTCCATGATAACGTGCTCTCCTGAGCCACTAGATGTGGACGAGCTCAGGGTTTGGAGCACCTGTTCTGTGGACGTTGGAAGCATACTAAGGAAACCTATATCACAAAGTTGCTGGAAAAGATTCAGTCCTATCTTGTATTCAGCAGAGTTTCTCTTGGAATTACGTTTACTGTTACTGTTACGGTAATCATTGGTTGGGCCGACGCCATTTACCCTACTTGGTCCATCCGTCAGGTCCAGGGGGAGCGGCGGTGGTACCCGGACAAAGAATACAGGCAGTTCCGGTTCTGCTTCATGCAATTCCTTCAGCTCTTCTAGATCCTGAAAACAAAGAACATTTTCATTATAAAATACTAATGCTAATTTACATTCAATGAAGAAATCTTCATTGCCGTTCACACCGAGTTCCTATGGACAATGTCAAAGCCATATGCTTCAGCTCATACATTGCAGTTGCACTCAATTGCACTCAGCAAGAATCCCCACCAGGTTGGATCCATCTACCTTCATTGTGAACTCATCCATATTTGCTTAATGCCAGTGGAAACAACCACTTCCTCTTCTTAAAGAAAATATATTTCAAATCAGTTCTGTCATTACTTGCAAGTTAATGATTGACACAAGTGTATTACAATGACCCAGACAACTTGTGTCATCTGTGAGACAAGTATGGTCCATAAACTCACTAAACAAAATGTCAGTGATATCTTATATCAACTCAACTGAAGTTCTTGTTCACTAGGAGTTTCTTTGGACTTGTAAGTTACAAATACTGCAAGAGTAACGGGAGCTACAGGACTGAAATCCTTGCCAGTGTTTTTCATTGGCAAGTGATCTTATAGCTTCAATAAATTCATAACTGGGAAAAAGTGATTTTTTGAGATGGGTCATTTTGGACTAGTTTATAAAGTGTGTGGTTTGCCTGGTTACCAACAAGGCACTCAACATAGCTATCCTGTCAATCTGATTGCAGACCCCTTGGAGTTGGATCCATCTAGGTAGAGAGATAATTTCATAGGGAATGAGCCCTTAGGTATGACATATACAAAAGTGTGACAATGAACTCAGGGGAAAACACAAGGGCTACCTCCCCATGCTCCATACCGCCAGAGGCACATCAAATAACAAAACAATAAATAAAATTCTGTGATGTACCCCTATTCACAACTTTGCCATAAGGATTATCACGCAGTATCTTTAAAACATAGGTTTCCTATCCCTGAAATATGACATGTTATCTTCCCCATTACATCACTTCTAACTTTAGGCTATCAGTGGCTGCTATCTCTCCTATATCACAGTGTATGCCATGCTGAACCCCAGATAACACACTGCTTCTGGCACACTGTTCACAACTCTACACCCGCTCCTGGCTATCAGAACTGTTCTAAATTAATCACTACTATCATTATTACTCAATTATTAACATGTTAGTATTAATCATAGTAGCAGTTCACATCTAAAACTGTATAATTATATTTGTGAGCCCCCCAATACATTGTCTCCATGTTTGCACTAAGTTTACATGGAAAATTGCAGTTACAGTCATATTATGAGGACATCTTAATTTCAGATAATGCATGCTAATGAAATATTACACGTGTTTTGGAAAAGATGTCCAGTTGATAAGCACGTGTCTGTGTATGACAGCATTCCCAACAAAGTTGATCCGTGGACTAACTAGTCTCCCTATCAAATATGGCATGCACTTGACAATGGATTCCCATCTCCAACGCACACCCTCCCAGCAGCTCGGCATGTTTTCAAGTGGATGGCGCCATATTTGATCCGTGGATCAGTTAGTCCAAGGATCAACTTGTTCTGAGTGCTCCGTATGTATGTGCATATGCAAATGCCTGTGCATGTTTATATGTCTGAACATGTGTATGCTAATATCAGGGCTTGAAACTAACTTTTATCGATACTGGCCCGAGATATCGGTAAATATTGCAAGGGTTATTTTGCACATGGCATTTTACTTGCTCTTTGGGCCAGTGACCCCAGTGATTCAATGGCCCTAGGTTGGTTTTCAGTGGCCCAGGGCCAGTGGGCCACCCTTAATGTCAAGCCCTGAATATGTGTGTGTATCTACCTTCTCTGTCAGCTGATCAGCACCAATAGCATACATCACAATAGGTAAGACATCTTCCTTGTACAAAGCCACCATTTCACTGAGAGAGGCTGAACAGTTGGTCGGGGATAAAATCACCTGAACGTCATCCTTCAGCACGTTATGTTTGAGGTTCACCTCTAAGCAAGGCAGAGTTCCCACCGGTTCCCTGGCCTCAGAATCACGCAGTACTAAATCCTGACTGGGGATTGTTCGCCATGAATGATAATTGTCAGTTAAATTATCTACAAGTTCGTAACTCCCTGGTATCGATCGACTGATAGTTCTTTGTTCACCGTATTTGAATCGTGCCATCCGCCATTTTGTGTCAAAGTCTTCATCGTCAATAGGAGGCAGCACTGTTTGGTTAAATACTTCATTAACTACGCTAGCTTTTGCGTAGCAAGTTTGGCCAAGGATGATAAAACATGGCGGGTCACTTAAAACGTGCTCCAATTCCCCGCGTTCCTCAGCAAGGATCTCGGCAACAACGGTTTGTTCTAAAAACATAAGAAACTCATGTTAAAAGACCTTTCAGAATATCATTGTATAACTTCAACCTTGACTTACATACACGTACAAATCTATTAAATTCTGTATAAAAAACTCTCTGCTATAATTTATTTATGCTTTTACCATGACACAAATAGCATCTAAATTGTGGTACAATTTTGTTGACCAGTACCCACATTAAATTTCTTATCAAAAATTTTAAGTTGGGTGGGAGGCGGCGAGTAGGGCTAGATGAGGTGTCATTTTCCCCTCAATATCATAATAATAATTATTATCATTATAATAATATTTATTTACAGTGTAAAATCCATTTACAATGCTCATTAGACTTTACAAGGGTAAATTAACAGAATAACATGAATAAGACCAATCCATAGATAAACAGCTAAAATATTAAGGTAATAAACAGTTCATTGGAACACAATGGAAAAGAGACAGACATAAATCTCCCCCAGAGATGTCCACCTACACCAGGTTGTAATGATCACTATCTCTGTCACATATCTCTGCCACATGTTGACTGGCTGACTAAGTGACCCATGATTGGAACTTACCCTGTGCCACTTTTATATCATAAATAAACAAAGGACACATACATTTGGAGTGTACAGAAGTCAAAGCAGACAGTCTACGCAAACATAGAACAGATTTTTTTCCCAGGTATCATCATCTTCTAAGTATCAGATAAAAATTTACCTTTCAAAAACAAATTACAGATATCTTTTCTTGTCTAACCAGTTCCGCATGGGGAAAGTGTTCTAAGAGAATACCAAGAGTACAGAAACAAACGTTACTTGATTGAAATATAAAAATTCCTAAAAAGTCTTTCATATGGGAATGGAAATACTTAACAACATTAATCATTGTTTGTTGCTGGATAACATGGAAATATGTTCTTACTTCCTCCATCAAACGTGGCCGAGTTTATTTCTTAGTGGAGAAAATATCCCTAAAATTTTGTCATAAATTTTGGTTGAATTTTCAGGATAGAAAGAAGGTGATTACAATCACAGCTGAGCCCAGCTCTCCTTATCAGGGTGTTTTCATGCCAACAAAATCAGCAGCAGCAATAATAATAATAATAATAATAATAATAATAATAATAATAATAATAATAATAATAATAATAAATACATTATATGCTTAAACAGTACCTCAACACTATATACTTAGGCTTGCTATCCAACAAATTTTGTCTTTTTTTATTATTATCTTAACCTGTGTAATTTCTTACTTTCAACTTTTTGTTTTCCTGTGTTATTGTGCAGTCAAAATAAATCACTTTGTTACCCTCTATTTAAACAGTCCAAAACCCACAGTATGACAAATATGATTTGCGAGTTCTTATTCTGGATAAAATTAGTCACTGCTATGCAAAACTGACAGCTTTCTTTTTTATTTTTTCCTTCTTTATTTTTCATTGTTTTGACAATGAAAACAAGACTGACTGTAAAGAATGAAAGCATGAAATGAAACTTCCTGTTTCAAGTTGTTTTGAAAAGTTTTATGCATGGCAGATGCAACTTGCACTTTTAGTTTACTTCCTTTTCTTTTTTTTTCTCTTAAATTGTGAAAAAAAAACTGGGTCAAACTTTTCTATTTCCTGCTTGATGAATCATAAAATATTGTACTTGACCCTCTCTGACGCATGAAAAAAAATCTACTTTGACTAGCACAGTCTTTTAAATCCAAATCTATGCTCCAGTCCGATTTGCTCTCAATATAAGACGGCTTCAACACTAATTTTTCTGACATGGAACAACAACCGATTTCTGTCAACAAAACAAGAGTCACCACAAACACAGGCAACATTGCCGGGTCTTTTTATCACGGGACTTTGACAGTTTCCGTTCTTACCTTGGTCGAAGTTCCCACACGTATTGATGTCTTTAAACATACTTTCCGTCTCTGACAGCACACCCCTGAGCCTGTGGGCGTTTTTCACGAAGTTGTGCACTTCGTGCGCCAAACTCTGTTGATGCACAGCCATTTCGTTTCCTTCTCTACATTGCCAGTGACCGAGAACCGGAAGTATCGGAAAAGAGCAGACACCTCCGAGGCCACTTCCTAGAGATGTTGCGATTGGTTAATTTAGGGTAATATAAAATTACGCCCTTCAAATTGCACTTTGTGCAACAAATATGCTTATTTGATAGAATTTCAAAATAATTTGAATAAAAATCGCCTTATCTTTTGTTAATTTCCTAGCATTCGTTTTCTTCTGAGAAAGAATGAAGGTATGTTGTAAATATAGTTGTATTTTATTCCCGACTTTGATCTCCGTTACCTGCGTGTCTTGTGTCAATATCGTTAAGAGGAAGGAAGAAGATGGGAGCTTTTGCTGTTCATTTAAATCTGTGCCATGGTATTGAGCAAAAATGTGAGTATGTGTGATGTAAAGTTTGAGAAAAGGTGATTGTGTAACAAGAAATTATATATGTAAGACGAAAAAGGATGCAATTTACCTTTGGCTGTCCGACACGTTTACTGTATATATCTCCCATTGTAGTTGTACCCATATCATCAACCCAAAAGTTCCACCTAAAATGCGTTATGCAGCGGGATACAGGGCAATACACTAGCAAAAATTAATCCGGTTGCAAATAAACACAGGAAATTGTCATTCCCAAGGAAATAGGGTGGTATGAAAGCAGAATAATACTAGGTAATAAATATCATAGTTATTCAATTGATACAACTTAACAAATTGGTGCTATTTGTTTGTCGGGTCATCCACCATATTGCCAGGCAGAGCCACCCACCGACTTAGCAGACGACCCAGAAATAAGCAAGTCTTGCTGATTTATTCAGTTGCACAATGTCAATGTGCCATCCCCATGCACTGTGAGCAGAGACTCAGTGTATAGATCAACCCTGGCAAATTAGTGATGAACTATTCTATGTATTATGCTCATATTTAACTATTTATGTAATTATGACAGACATGCTGAAAACTTTTCAGAGTGGCCAGACATTTGGACTGGCAGTAGTGAACAATTTGCCAGACCAAATGGATTTTTGTCGGACCGAAAATTACCCTATTCGTTTGAGACAGATACTACCAGTACGATTAGGTAGCTTACTTTGTTTGTGAATGTGATAGGTTTGAAATGGAAGGGAAAAAAACGCTTTGTGTTTTATGTAATTTTATTAGGGAAGTACATGTATGTCAAATGATGAGTCGTAATTTAAAAGTGTGGCTCTTAAAACTCTTGTCGGTCCTTTGGACCGACCACGTCCAATTTTTGACTGGTCCAGACAAATTTTCCCGGTCATGACCGATCGGACAGACAGTTTCAGCATGTCTGTTATGATGTTCATATATATATATATATATATATATGTTTATTTATTGATACATTGATATAGTTAGTTGTGATGTCCATGATTGTACCTTTTGCATGAGGTGTGTATCAATAAAGAATCTGAGTCTGTACTATTTGTCATAGTGGCACTAACTGTTTGGGGCGGTAGCATTAGTCCGAAGGTTCATTGGTCCGAATGTTCTCTATGGAACCTTTGGACCAATTAACCCTTGATTAAAAAAAAACGATGAAGATGTTACTATTTTTTGGACCAATGAACCTTTTGAGTCGCCCCACCTGGTTACTACTAGTACTACCATCATTTAGACAGATGGTTCATCAGTTTTACTTTCTTTTTAACTAAGTAGCCCTCCACTGCTTTGGAAAGAAGTTGGTTTGATGTATATGCACATTTTTGACATTTATTAAAATTTTTTGGAAGGCAAAGATGCATTTATTTCTGACGTAAATCCAGATCATCCTGTAGATTTTTTAGTACTTTGTAGCACTTTCCAGCTCACCAGGCAGTTATGTTATGTACGACACTTTAGAAAGTCAACATTTTGATTCAAATTACTGGAAATTTACCATTATACGTCATAGGCTTTATTTTAACTCAGGCAGATTCTTTATCTGCACAGACCTTGTTCTTTAAGGTTCATAGCACAGTTGTTCAAATTTCAAATTGTATACTTAGGTAGATAAGAAAATGGGGTATTGGGATCGGGAATTCTTTTGTGCCTAAACTTCATATGTCCTTATCTTTCAGTAAACATATCATGAAGTGAAGAAGACAAAACCAGCAGCCATGTTTTCCCTCAGGCGTGCGATAATACGAAACTTTGGGGGTAGGTTGAATTGAATAGAAAAAAACACACACTTCAGTGCTAACACAATTGATAGCCTAAAGCGGTTGAACTGAATTGTAAAAATAAGTGTAATAAGCTACAATTATGGTAAGAAATATAGTGTTCACTTAGTCCAAAGTTACTTCCTGATAACCTGTCTTTCAATGATTGTGACCAATGTATTATGTTCAACTAAAAAAAAGTCTATACAGGTATTTGTAATAAATGCTAAGATGTCTGACAGACACTGAAGCATGGACGTTATATTTTATTATATCGTTTCATATCATTTTGTATCACATTATATTATATTATATTATATTATATTATATTATATTATATTATATTATATTATATTATATTATATTATATTATATTATATTATATTATATTACGTTATATTCAGGATGGAAGTATTTTATCATGTGGATCGTGGCGCTCTCAGTGGCTATCTACCTCATTGACAGCTATTTGATGCCAAGCAGACCCGTCTCCAAGCTACTGAAAGGTAAGATGGCTTAATTGGTCATTATATGTATTTTTTTGTTTATTTATCTATATTTATTTTTATATGATTATTATGTTTTTAGATCAAATAATTGTCTAGAAAATGACATTTAACCATGAAAGATTTGAATTTGAAAGCTCTTCTATTCTTTCCTAAATGCTTTGTGAATAATTACCTGCTGTGGAAGTGCTTTCTTTTGATTTATAGTGGATAAGGGTGTTGAATATACTGGAAAGTAGAAAAAGATAATGAAATTTTGAATTATTTCTTCTTTTTTTTATCAGACAATGGAAGATATACTGTGTTTTTCTAAATTTCCAAAATCAGCATTAAGATATGTATATATTTGATAGTTATTCATTATGACTGGTAGTTTGCTTATACAAGAATGTTGAAGAGAGTTAGGATAATACCATGAAAAATATCAATAAATTGTCCCCAATGGGAGATGTTCATAGATTTTCTGTGTTTATGTGCAGCGTGAGTGACAGGGTTGTTGACATATTTGATGCGTGCAGTGTTTGCCTCTTAGGAAAATTAGTTGCTGAACCGAAAGTTCAGCCATCTTGAGAAGTAGCTGGTCGAATGTCTGCCGGGTGGGAAAACTTCTCAGCCCGTTCTGAAAGTTTTCAGCCCCAGGCAGACGGTCCAGCCTTAATTTCTAACACTGGATGCGTGTCACACACCTAACAATGCACTGAACTTGCTGTAGAAACATAGGAAGTAAAAGAGTAAACTTCAGTGTTAGGAGACTTCCACGGATTAATGCAGTTAATTTGATGACCCAAAAGGTTTTATAAATAAGGCTCTGCTTTCAGTCAAATTAGGTCATGAGTACTAGTACTAACTTTGTATGTAGAATCATTCCTTACTTGTAAATTCATTTGCAGAAAAATAAGTTTAAGAAAATACAAAAAAAAAAAGAAAAAAAATACCTAAGATGATCATTGTGGTATAAATATCGTAAAAGAAAATTTGTTACTTGAAAATTATGAAGTCTAATAATTACAAGTTTCATAGTCTATCTTAGCAGGTTGGAAGATAGGGATGTCTAAGACCCCATTTCCATAGATTTTAGATCGATCTACCCCTGTGGGGAGTCTCACTAGATTACTGTCAGCTTAGCCGGCTTAAGCGTCTGTCCCGCCTACTGAAACATGTAAGGGGGTAATTAACTATGGTGCGTGCTCGGCTGACTGCAATTTAGCTTGAACCCCCAGGGAGTTAGGTCGATCTAAATCTTAATCTTTAGATCGATGTAAATCTCTGGGAAAACACCCTAACTGTTAAGAGACCAGGTTATTAGTAGCATGGGCTCTGGGTGGTGTAACAGACAGATAAGAATGTCTTTCTGTGGTGAGCTTATCATAATTAGATAAATATATAATACTGTTAAACATATATATATATATAACACAGTTAGCAGTAGGTGAGACAACAAAGGGATTAGATTGTCCTACTTTGGTGAGGCAATCAGATCACGCTGTTTGTTGGGGTCATAAGTGGAAAGTTAAGCAGTTCCATCTTGAATGGAAATTGGCCTTTACAGCATGCAGTGACCTGTTCAGACAAATCTATTTTGGACTGAAATTAAGCCTTACCTACTGGTATGTATTAGAAGACTAAGTTAATTTGATCCTGGTCTGAATTCATACATACAGCTCAAAGACAGAAAGCCTACTGGCAATATATACTGTGTACTGAATAGTTTGTAGTTTTTTGTTTTTTAGTTCTTGGCAAGTGTCTGATTAGTTTTGATTTACAAATGTTAGAAAAACAAAGTCCACATAATGGTATTTGAATAGGTTTCAAACATGCGAAATTAGAAAGTATTATTTTGCAGCTGTTTGACCTTTTTCACAAATCTTGTTGTCTCAGGAGACTCTCCTGGTTGTATTTTGAATACAGCTGGTAGATTCAATAAAAGACCAAGGGAACAAAAGTGAATTAATCAATAATGAATTTTGCTTAGTAAAAAATTCCCAGAAGTCCCATTTTGTCCAGTTCTTTAGAACAGCAACACTAGCAGAATTTGAGACGCTTCTTATTTTTCAGATGCTTCTTTTTCACTAACTATAAATCTCATGAGTTTTTGCTGCTTTTAATTTCAGATGCTTCCGCCACTCCTGGCACTGTGCATGTGTTGAAAACGGGGGCCGCCCCCTTACAAAGTGTCCCCACTGCTGTCCTTAAAGTAGACAAACCCAAAGGCAAATATCACGTTTTATTGTCATGCATGTTCTCTTCTTTTTATCTGGGCTTATTTTAACAAACTATCATCAGAGGATGTGCTGAAAATCGGTTTTATTTGCTACTTAATAGATTTAGATTCTATTTGAAATTTTTGAATAGAAACAGCAAATTTTATATATTTTGTAAAATAACAACATGGGGCAATGCAGAAATCTTTTTTTTTTTTAATTATTAACATGCAAGTTGGGCATAAAAATATCATATATTTATATATTGTTAAAAGAAATATACAAAGATGTACTTGCTCAGTGATGTTTAGCATTGGCCTGTGATTTTACCATAAAAAAAGGAAATGAAATGATATAAAAAAGATGAATTATTTAAATGACGATTAGTATAAATACTGAATTAAATGTCAAAATAAGCTCAGGTTTTGCATTTTAATACAAATAACCTCTAATTTCTTCCAGCTCTGCTGTCTGTTATTGATCTACTACTAACTGCTGACATGAAGATAAAACCACACTAGTTCTACTCTGAAATGTCACAAAAAAAGAAAAAGAAACAAAAGCAAAAAATGCTGGTTTAGCTGTATTGCTGAGATATAACACTTCATGTAAAAAGGTCTGTACTGGTGGTGTAATTTTAGACCAAAACTGGATGGGTTATCTTCATGTGTAAACATGCCTTCTGTTTTTCTTATCTTAAATTTATCTTTCTTTTCAGTTGCATATATACAGTTTGAATAAACACATCATTACACTTTTAGTTTATATTAGTTTTACTAAAAATAGAAATAAATCTTATGCAGCAAATCAGAATTATGCCAATATAATGCAGAATGTGAGGGTCAGCCTTTGCATGAGTCAGAAAGCTCTTTTTTGGCAGAATGATCCTTATGACTAATTGAGTAATAGTCACAGTGACTGTTACAGTTGTAGTTTCTAGTATTGGGGAAACAGTTGGTGTTCTGTGGTTGGCTTCCCAAGTTGTTATTAACAAATGATTTAATTTTTGCATGACTGAAGTTATACTATATAGCATTTTCATAGACACAACACAGATCAAAGGAATTGGAATTAAATTGATTTGGTATTGATTTTTTTTTTTTTGTATTTATATTTTTCATAATTTATGCCTTTATCGTGTATCTTTGTTTTTTTTTTTCGCATGAATATTGGCATTTAAATATTGCTGATAAAAAGTATTCATGAGATATTTAGTATTTGGCAAATGTTTGTGGAAATCTATTAAATTTTTACAATCTCATGTGTTCATTATTTTCAAAAAATGAAAGGTACGGTTGTCATAGGTACTGATGTGTTAGTATGTAATTTTTTAAACAAAACTTGTAAAATTTTACTCCTCATAAACTAAATTAAACATTATCATGAGTTATTCACCCCTAGGCTGTTGCTGACTTCTGTTTTTACAAAATGCTCAAAATAATATAAATTTAATTTGGCTGACAAAAAAAACTTATATATCAGTTTGTAAGTGGTTTGTAAAGCATCACATCACTAAAATATATGACTTAGGTCGCATTCAGATGATCCAAGGAGTAAATATGACTGATCCCACTTAAAAGCAAGCCACCTAATCCACTGTTGGTCTATCCACCTCCACATGCGCCATTTAACCAATTAAATCTCAGCCTCAAGTTTCAATTGCTGGGCCCCTGCAGCAACAGCATGTGTGGAGGCGGGGACACCATTAGGAGATTAGTCTGCATTGCTTATAAATGGGTCGGCCATATTTGATCTCCAGATCTGTTAGTCCTTGGATGAACTTGCTCTGGATGCTCTCTTGGTTGTGTACTGTGTGTTAAGCGTATTGTCTCCCCCATTCAGAGGGTCCCAAATCTACCCCTGCCCCCAAGGCCAGACCACCAGAGGAACCGGCCAAACTGGAGCACCATGATAATGCTCCTAAGAAAGGTAGTATCCTATGTTAATGATATATGATATAATACTCACCATGGTTTTTATACTTTGACTGCATGATGGTATCTTTGCTGGAGGTGCTTCTGTGAAAATACAAATATTTCCTTTTAGAGTATAATATATTTTAGCCTGGTGCCAAATTGGAACCCTTCAGAATTATTTATTTTCAATTACAAATTTTGAAATAGAAAATGGGAGACGTGTTTGTCTGCCGTTAAGTAACAGGCGAAGAATTCTTCATCATCATCCTCACCTTCTAACCCCTCACTGCATGTACAAACACACACATGCACACACGCACGCACATGTTTTATGTAGGTCCAGACATTGTTCTTGTTTATCTTGGACAATACATGGAAACATTTTTTAAATTTGGCATTGAAATGCAGCTGTAGCTTACCAGTTACAAAGAAGTCATGTTAAAGTTGTGATAATTAACTAATTAAAGGCAGTCATTGTTTTGTCTGGTGCTCTAACAGTTTATAGCCTGAGTTCAATTTAGTGGTAGATGATAAGATGTCTAGAAAGTGTTTGCTGTTGCTTGTTTTAGTGATGAATTTTCTTCTTTAACTTTCTGTTTCAAGTTAATTGTACAGATGTTTCCTTGTCTGATTTTCTAAGATAATTCTTTGATGATAGTATTACCTCCCCCCCCCCTCAAAAAAAAAAAAAAAAAAAAAAAAGAATAAATAAATAAATAAAAAAGTATCCCAAGTTCTGGGAGCTAACCAGTGGAGATATTGTGAAAGGGAGTATACACTGTGTAGTATAAAAATGAACTGATACAGATCATATAATATCATGGAATATGAAGAGTGCCTCTGATAAACAGGTAGATAGATTTTGTATAGTAAAGGAGTTACATGTATGCATATTGTTTAGGGGCATCCTTCTTTTCTCTGTGGCAAACTAAATTAATGTAAAACTATTTTTTATATATAATAGTACCATTATGATGCTCTCACAGCCGAAGAATTCTTATTACGTATGACTTCTAATGGAAGCCTTTAAATGTGATACAGTTCTGTTATATTATTATACAGGTGTTGGTGAGCAGCAGTGGTGTTTATTTGATTTAAGATGTTTTTATTGGCTGCCATATTGAATTTTGCCAATTGAATGTGTTTCTAAGGATTTCAACTTGGCATCAAGCTGTTATATTGTCAGTGATTTAATTTCTAAGAAACTATCTTCAGTATCTGTATTTTCACAAGGCAATTGAGCAATTTTCACCAAACTTTTAAACCTTATTTAACATTTCTGCTTAGCATTTTGTACTGTCATCTGCTTTGTGCTACTAACATGTGTGTCTTCTTGCACTTAGCCCTGCTGTTTGTGAAGAAATTTATATCACCTATCCTTTCCCATCATCACATAAAATCAGACATCCAATATTTTTAATTGTCAGTTTGATAACTATATTCCATATTTTTCATATATAGACATATTGTTTTACAGCTGGCGTTTTAAAATACTTCTAGAATTGGCTGGCAGTGCAATGACATTGTTTTCATTATATTTGTTTAACCTTAATTGTTTAATGTCCTTAAATATCATTTAATAAACAATGTTTGTTTTTGACTTTCTTCATTTATTATAAATTGTAATACTAAATAGATGCACTTTACACTCCATGTCTCCTAAGAGCTAACAACACTCATGTATTCCATGTCTAACACCAGTTCTGTACTAAAGCTTTAACAATAGATGCACTTATCCCACAGCAGGCTCTTCCAACAGTAGGATAACAGCCCTTATATTTTGATTGCAAGGTGTATGTATGTCTGTATATCAATATTCTTCAGTCAGTTACAAGTGAAATAGAAGTAGAGTTATCCTACATTGTTCAAAAGACCAGTAGTGGGATAAGTCAGTATAGTTACAAGCACCCATCGCCATCTTTATGCAATAAACAAGAGCGTAATAGTCGAGGTGTCGGCACAAATTGCATAAAATGGACGAATTGTGCTGTAACTAGCACTAACTATTACATATAGAAATGCTCATTCTTTATTATTCCTCTTTTGTGTCCTGCATTTTCAACAGATTGAATTTGACAAAAGGAGGGAAGGGTACATTTGTTTGAGATAAGAGAAATAAGTTCAAAAGTGGTACAGGGTTCCCAGTTTCAATGTTTGCTGGAAACTGACCTATGTTACCAGCGACCTCTGCCCTTTCCAATAACCTTTACTCTTGCAAGTGACCTCTGCCCTTGCCAGTGACCCTTGTCCTTTCCAGTGACCTCTGCCCTTTCCAGTGACCCTTGTCCTTTCCAGTGACCTCTGAAACTCAGAGTTGTCAGGGAGTCCATTTTAAAAGTGGGAACTGTCTTTTCCTTTGGTTTTTAAGGAGAGAAAGCCCTTGCTTTGTCACTATATTAAATTTGATTGTATCACCTAGCCTGTATGTGACCTGTGTCCTCTGCATGACCTTTGACATGACCTTTGACATGTGCACAACCATCATATGATTTGACTTTATTTTACAAAATTCGTACAGACTAAATATTGCATGCTTTATATTTCATTTGTTTACAACACGTTTTAATAATAGCCATGCATGTACCTCTATGCCATTTATATAGTTATATGCGTTATATTTTTTATACTTGTAACATGCCACTTAATTTGATGTTAACTTCATTTTTTGATTAAACTGCGACACATGTAAAAAACTGTGAAGTTGTTTAGAATTGCTTAATAATTTATTGTGATTCCTTTTGTGAAAGAAAATTTTAATATATTTTTTCTGTGTATTGTTTATTACTTGATGTCATGTAAGAACCAAAGCATGTATCTTATGACGTAGAGTACAGCAATTGCCAGAGGTGATTCACTTTCTGAGTCCACCTATCGTTTTTCACATATTTTTATGTACAGACACAGATGTGTCTGTACATATAGCCATCATCTGCGTCTGTCGTCGCCGTCGCCGTCGTCGCTGTCGTTGCCGTCGTCGCCGTGCACTTTTACCGATAACACGATAAGTGGAAAACCATTTTACCTTTTGACTTGAAACTTACAGAATTGATGAATATTCATAATACGCAGGTCAAGTTCGAAAATCAGCATGATAGGGTCATTATTAGGGAATTTATGCTGTTTTTGCACTTTTTTCAGCATATATGCAGCACCGATAACACGATAAGTGGAAAACCATTTTACCTTTTGACTTGCAACTTGCAGAACTGATGAATGTTCATAATACGCAGGTCAAGTTCGAAAATCAGCATGATCGGGTCACTTTTAGGGAATTTATGCAGTTTTTTCACTTTTTTCAGCATATATGCAGCACCGATAACATGATAAGTGGAAAACCATTTTACCTTTTGGCTTGAAACTTACAGATCTGATGAATATTCATAATACGCAGGTTAAGTTTGAAAATCAGCTTGATCGGGCCATTTTTATGGAAGTTATGCTATTTTTTCATTTTTTTAGCATATATGCAGCACCGATAACATGATAAGTGAAAAACTGTTTTACCTTTTGGCTTGAAACTTACAGAACTGATGAATATTCATATTACATAGGCAAAGTTTGAAAATCAGCGTGATCGGACCAATTTTATGGAAGTTATGCTGTTTTTTTCACTTTTTTCAGCATGTATGCAATACCGCTAACGCATTTCAAGAAAAATCAATTGGCCAATTGTCTTGAAATTTACAGGGGAGATCAGTCTTACTGAAATACAGATGGAGTTTGAAAATGGTTTAGTTTTGGAGAAGTTGTGCCTTTTTTTGTATATAAGTGGGTTTTTTTTCCTTTGATTTAATTCTTAGGCATGTTAACAATCTTCTCTGTGAACTAATTAAATATGTAAAGGTGTTCTTTTGACATTTTCTGCATCTTAACAATATTGTTAGTTGATTATATAAAAAAGATGGTTAATCTGTTATTGTGTATTATGTAACAAAGTGTCAAAAATGGAAATAATAATAAACTCATATCTTTACAGTTTGTCAGATTCAATCATTCACCATGTTCAGAATCTCAGAATGGAGCAAAATGGACATTTAAAATTGTTCTATTGATATTTTTCCTATGTCAGCAATTTTCTTAGTTGTTCATTTAAAAATGACAGTAAATTGATTATTTTGTTGTATGAAAAAAAGATGTTGAAAATGGAAAGAAAATCAATTCAATACAGTTATCTTTTGTTTACATTTTAGCATTTTGAAAGTGTGACTCTGAACTTCCATGGCCTTGAAGACATTTCCATGTCACATTTTCTGTAAATCCATGATACTTTTATTTTATTATTAAAAATTGATGGTCATTATGTTATATTGCATAAAAGTTGAAGAAAACCTTAATTTTGGAAATGGCTGCCGGAATGACCATCAAGGAAAAACCATGTTACTTATGATACTCAAACTGAAAAGTTTCGTAAGACTGATGTGCAGTTTGTGTTGGAAAATCAGTGTGATTGTTTTCTGTTTTGGAAGCAATGTAGCTCTATAGAGTGCTATATGGGGCTACTGCGTATGGATGGTGGTAATTGCCCCTTGGGGTAGTCACAAGCTAAATTCAGAGCTATAAAATCATTTGCCTAATTGATTTCCAAGTGCCCATTAAATAAGATTACCTAAAACACACGCTGAGACTTCCCAGTAAAGTCCCATAGGTTAAGCTCTCTTAACTGTGTCACATAATTAGGAGTCTATTATAGTTATGCAGGTAAATGTTGTTTAATATTGCAAATAAGTTAACAAAACAAAACAAAAAAAATAGATGAATAACAGTGTCTTATTATCCTCAAACACATTGGGGTTATTCATATCATGTTATTACAGCAACATTAAAAGTTTGAATAGCAGCTTTAATGGGATATTTTTGTGTTTTCTTTTTAATTTTTTTTTTTAAACACTGGCATTTTCAGCTCCCATCCACCTGAAGCTCTTCACATTTTCTGTATTTCCACATAAGCAGTTGCATTGGTTTTTATGTCTTTAAACATTATGTAATATTATTTTATGCACTGTCATCATTATTTAGATATTGGGATTTTCATTATGTGAATTTGGTCCTGAAACTGTAATCTTATTGCAGGGGTGGATTGAGGCCATCTTCTGGGTCTTTCAGATTTTAAAGTTCACATTGATGGGTATCTCTTTTTTCTGTTGGAAGACCATCAAAAATGTAGGATGGATCAACAAAGATAATTTAGAATACTGTCAGAAAATATCTCTGGATCAGCTCCTGTTATTGACGATGTCACCTGTTGTGCATGATTAAATTTCAGTGTTGATTGACAGTGCTATTGTAGGCATCAAAATTGACAAAATGAACCATTTTCTGCATTTTTATTTTGTGTTTTTGTCTGTACATTTGACAGCTTTGCTGCCTTGTTAACTAATTGCTGCCCTCATACATTCCAAATTTTGCATTAAAAACCATCTCACACTAGGCAGATATAAAATCAAGGCATGTGCGCTCTTGGTTCTAGAATTGAAGTTGGTCTCCAAGTGCCACTTACGGACCCCCTGCGAGGCTGGAAAGTTCTCGTTTTACATCGGGTCAGGCCACGGGAAGGAAGACAGCGGGGAGCAGCCAGTGATCTGTATCGAGGATAATTTGTGAGTATTTTTTACCCCGTTTGATTCGAGTGATTATTATAATTTTTTTTTCATTAATATGGAGACTTGAGTTAAATAACTTTTTCTTGATGGATTGTTCACAATAGAATAATAATATTAATAATGAAATAGCAACTGAATAAATAAACTTGATGAAATAAGAATTTTTGAAAGATTATTTATATATGAATCATACTTATTATTAATAATTGTGTCAATATTCTACAAAGGTTGGCACACTGGAAAACCATTTTGTAAAAATTATTTTTCATAACCACTGTCAATATGTCCTCTTGACTTCAGTGTCATTAACAGAGAGAATAAGAAGGGGACGCGTGGCTTGACAGTGGTGGTGGTGGACAGTAAGTAGGAGGAGATATTAGGAGGCAGAGATCCCCTTTTTCCCTCTTTCCACCCTTTAAATGTAAAGAGTTAGATAAAATAACAAAGTGGTTATACATTCAGGAATTGCTTTGTTTTTCATCTTTCTGTCTTCTGTCTGTCCATCTTTGTACCTGTCGTGGTATCGACATTTGGTTTTTGTAATCTGTTTCGTAACATCAGCTTTTTTTTTTTTCAATTTCAAAATAGTGCTGCCAGGAGATACTTTGAACTGTTATATTGAACCAAGTAATGGCTTGTCCAGTTTTTCAAAAAAAAAAATATATTTTTTTTTTTGAGTTGATTAGTCTCTTACTGTCAAAGTAAGCATCTATGATTTTATTGTAAACTGACAATGTGTTTTCTCCATATTTTAGATAAGACAGGGAAAGTTCTGGAAGATAAGGTTTTTGACACTTACTCTGATGGTATGTATCCCAATTCTTAATATATCCCATTTCTTAATATTTAAGTGTTTTATTTATTTATTTATTTATTTGTTTATTTTAATACACTGTATATCAAATAACTGAACAGACTTTTTGCTACTATTTATTTGTTTGTTTGATTATTTATTAATGATACATAGAAGCATAGATTATACTATTCACCAAAATCTCTCAGAATGTAGCAGAACCATTTGTTATCCCAAAAATGAATTATTTGTCTGATCAGAAGTGATTACCCATTCTCATTTGTTGTTTTTCCACCAATCAGATGCCCCACTGGTCCGTTTCCTAAAGTACGATGTTCCTGATGATGCTTTCATCCTGGTGGCAAGCTACGATGACGCCTCAACTAGGTGAGTTTTATGACCTAATTTTCAAATTTATGGACTTGATCTTGAACAATTGAAAAGGTTAGGAAAAAAGTGAAAGAAAGTAGCTATATGGTGAATAAAGGGATAGATAGATATTACTAATATGAGTCTGCACTTTTTTAATAATTATAACTTAATATCTTTTTATCTTTTGGTGTATTCAGATGATATTTCAATTTTTTTCAAACCTATAACTGAAATGAAAATAATGGGATTCCACATGCAAATGGTGTGAAATTTTATCATTATGAAAATTATTTTCTTTCTCTTTAAAAGACTGAAAGATGAATCTCGGTTTCTGCTGAAGAAGTACGGCAGTCAGCACATAGACAAGTTGAGCTTCAGAGACAGCTTTGCGATGTTGGGCCAGAAGGGTCTGGAGACGGGAAAGGCTGTAGAGAAGGTTTGTCAGAATATTAATAATAATTATAATAATAATAAATGATAAAAGCAGTAGTAGTGTGCAGGTCTACACCAGGGAAACTAATCCTTATCATGAATTTATTAAATAATGTTGGTGCACAATTTAAAAAGCAATTATTATTCAGCTGTTCAATACATCTTTTGTTATAAGACTAAATCCTGAAAGATGTATGGATGAGATGAGTAGCTGCATTTGTGTTTGTTGATGTTCTTCATATTATTATGTAGATTATGTATATTATGTATTAATACATCTCAGGTAGTAAACAGAGGAGGTGGAGAGAATTTTACTATATATAGATCATATAGATTATGTATATTATGTATTAATACATCTCAGGTAGTAAACAGAGGAGGTGGAGAGAATTTTACTATATATAGATCATATAGATTATGTATATTATGTATTAATACATCTCAGGTAGTAAACAGAGGAGGTGGAGAGGATTTTACTATATATAGATCATATAGATTATGTATATTATGTATTAATACATCTCAGGTAGTAAACAGAGGAGGTGGAGAGGATTTTACTATATATAGATCATATAGATTATGTATATTATGTATTATGTATTAATACATAATATAGATCATATAGATTATGTATATTATGTATTAATACATCTCAGGTAGTAAACAGAGGAGGTGGAGAGAATTTTACTATATATAGATCATATAGATTATGTATATTATGTATTAATACATCTCAGGTAGTGAACAGAGGAGGTGGAGAGGATTTTACTATATATAGATCATATAGATTATGTATATTATGTATTAATACATCTCAGGTAGTAAACAGAGGAGGTGGAAAGAATTTTACTATATATAGATCATATAGATTATGTATATTATGTATTAATACATCTCAGGTAGTGAACAGAGGAGGTGGAGAGGATTTTACTATATATAGATCATATAGATTATGTATTAATACATCTCAGGTAGTGAACAGAG
The DNA here is from genome assembly GCF_051362555.1 of Lingula anatina. Taxonomy (NCBI): domain Eukaryota; kingdom Metazoa; phylum Brachiopoda; class Lingulata; order Lingulida; family Lingulidae; genus Lingula; species Lingula anatina. The sequence goes on from NC_141772.1 coordinate 941,612, forward strand.
GAGGTGGAGAGGATTTTACTATATATAGATCATATAGATTATGTATTAATACATCTCAGGTAGTGAACAGAGGAGGTGGAGAGGATTTTACTATATATAGATCATATAGATTATGTATATTATGTATTAATACATCTCAGGTGGTGAACAGAGGAGGTGGAGAGGATTTTGCCAAGGTGGCAGAAGTCGGAGGATGTTTCACTTCACCAAGTAAGTCATTTGCACCGAGATCTCCCTGGTTTATGAATATATTGGGGAAATTATTAGAATAATGCATTTTTACCAGTATGGTGAACATGGACAATTGCTGCAGTTATTTTTAGTCACTACAAATATACGTTTTAAACAACTTCTTGTTGAGATATCTAATAGCCTTGTTATGATTTTTTTTTTTTTTTTGTTTTCAAAAGAAAATAATAATAATAAAATAAATAAATAAAAAAAATAATAATTATAATAATAATAGTAAAAAGAAAAATAAATGTCTAAATTCAAGAGTGAAATAGTCATTCTTTAATTTGAACTTTTTATATTAGAAAAAAAAAGTATCCCAGTCATAACTAATTTAAATTAAAGACAAGTAAGCAGTGGTAACATATATCTTCCAGTGGGGTCCATCTCCAAGCTGGAATTTAAGAAGCCATATTTCCTGAACAACGGGACTATTCAGGTGGCAGAGGAGGTGGAGAACTGCGGCCTGGAGAAGGCATGTCCTGAAGACCATATTGCAATCCACGCGTACACAGGGTACCAGAATAAAGTGGGACCCAAAATATGTGTGAATGGCAAATAGTAAGTGTCTAAGTGTAAAGATTTTATTAAAAATTTAAGTTGGACCCAGGAATTGTGTATAATAAATGTATAATATCAAATCAATCTGGTATAAATCATAGTCGTTCATTTTTGTGAGTAAGATATTTTTCCCAGTGGCTTAATATTCTGATATTGGCATTTTTTGATATAGAACCAGCACCTAGTGACACCTGGTGGCCTTTTTTTTTTCTTTTTTTTTTTTTTTTTTTTTTTGCAAGATGGCCATCAAAAGCATATTTTAGGCATAGAATAATTTCCCAAATGTGATTTTAATTCTTCCATTGTATTTCTCCAGTATTGTGTACCCTGGTTACAATGACAATGGACGTGGGTTTAACTTGGTTGCCATCAACCCCAAGACTAAGGATGCCTATAGAGTAGGCCACTTTGACACTTATGCTGAAGGTAAAGTCTGGAATAGATCAGGGTTTTCACAGTTATACTAACAGCATGAATTTTAATAGAAATATTATACATTATCAATATTATCTTTTAAGATATTGGCACTGTAGATATATTCAGCGATGAGATTTTTCTGACTAATGGCAGATTTCTGACTTTTTGGGGGCCAAAAATATCATTGACCTCATCGGCCCCCTGGACCCTGTGCCATGTTTTCTGACTTTTTCACAAAATAATTGGAATATGAAAGAAAAGAATAATATAAAAATGTAATAAGTTTTTTAAATGGGTGGTTTCAAGGCAGTTGTTATTGGATTTCAGACAGCAGTACACTGGAGATCTTCTTAGAGATGATGAAGGATGATGATATTCTGGTGGCCGTCACTTTTGATGATGCTTCAACTAAGTGAGTGGCCAAGTAGGCTAAAGAAAGCTAACTTTAGATCACCCTTGCTTGTTTATTTTTTTTTGTCCTATCATATTTTGGTTTGGAGTCAATACAAAAGTGATAAATTGGTTTAAGACCTTGAAAATTTTGAATCTTGTGATAATTTTTATTATTTGATCTCAGCTTTTATTGAAACCGGTAGATATTCACACAGAGAGCATGATATTTTGTCTAAATCATGTGAAGTTTTGTTAATTTTGTAAAGCTTTATGAATCATATTTGTAAGATATGTGCTTTTGTTAAATATGCTATATATATTTTATGTTTGCTTCTTAGAACCTGCATAGTGCAATTGTTAACTCATTGACAACGGATTGAAAAAAAAGTAGTCATTATATAATAACAAGATAGTGCAGATAAAATACATAAGCAATAACTTAAGTCTTGACGGGAGCTGAAAATATAGTTGTGCATCCAGGCGATGGTGTGATGCTTATGTTGTTTTGTTTGTACCCCCTCCCCCTCCCCCATCCCCTCCCCCTCCCCCCCCCCACCCCCTCCTCCTCCTCCTCCATCTCCCCTATTGATGTGTGGTATATTATTTTTCTTCAAAAGCTCCATGTTCACACATACTTGCACACACACACACACACACACACACACACACACACTTTATTTTCATTTGCATATTTTAATTACTATTATTTATTTATTTATTTTATATAAACCCGCACAATTTCATCTCTTCCCCACAAACAGTAAATTTCTAGGCCAGCCAGTGACAGGCTGTCTTTAATCATGTTAAAATTAAATAAATTAAAGCAGACCCCTTACAAGGTTTATTTATGGCTTTTCATTATTTAATAGTTAAACATTCCAGTCAAATTATCTTATTTTTCACTATATATCTTCTAGAAATTATCCTCAATAAACAGTTTTAGCAATTTGTGCAGGTGACATTAGGTTGAACTCCAACATTTTATCAGTTTATTTATTTGTTTATTATTTTTTTCTCCCCATGGTTTAGTTTGAAGTTGCTAGCCAAGAAGATACTCCAAGAAATGGGCAGCAGTTTAGTTGACACACTGGGGCTTCGTGATGCTTATTTCTTTATAGGGCAAAAAAGCATCTCAGGGGGCAAGTCTGAACACGAACAGGTGCTTTGATAAGTGATGGTGCAGTGATGTGCTTCTCTCTGTGTGAAATGAGGTGTCCTTTGTCTTCTTTGTCTGAAGGTTTTTAAGCTTGTTTGTGAGTTTGTTTGGAAGTATTATCTAAATTGCGAGAAGAGGGGTCTTTTGAGCTGTTTGAGAAATGTTTGTTTCCATTTGTGATTAGATAAATGTGTGTTTGCATGTTTCTACAAGGTGTGTGTGTTTGTGTGAGAGAGAGAGAGAGAAGTGTAGAATATCATGAATAAAAGAGACATCACCAAAAGTGAGCAATGCCGGTGACTGTAAATTATTACATGATTGTTGTTATGGAGATGAATTAAAGGCCTTATTGGGCATGGGAGGGGGGGGCTATTGTAAGATTTGATTTGCTAATGCTTGATGATTCAGTAGTTGAGATTTTAAAATTGAGACCTGCAGGTTTTAATAGAAGTTTATGCACTCTGTGTGAAGTTAATGTTCAGAAAGTGCTAAATTTCATATAAATTTCTTAATAGCTGTTAGTGGCCTTGGGATAGAATATTATTGATCTGTATACAGTTGGGGGCTGTTGTCACTACTAACACAAACTTCAGTTACTGAATATTTCCCAACTAATATTAGTTTTATTTGCAACTTTGTGACCCTCTGTGCTTCTCAGTTTTTTTGTGAAATGTCCAGTTTAAAGTGTTTTCTTCAAGTGTCATTCACAATGAAATAATATATATATTTTTTACAAATTAGTTCTTGCTTTTCACTTAACATTTGGTATAACTTACTAAAGGGGCCTAGGATATTGTAATAAACTGCTTGGGTATAAACACTCCTTGAAGAATAACCCCTGTAGATTGAGTATTAATCTATACTACTTTAGGTGCACCGACATTTCTTAGCTGTCTTGTTTAGTGGCTTGTGGTGAAATTGTTTTGTAAATTTTAGTCTTCAATAACTTATATCAGAAATCACTGTTTACTCACCATTTTTGGGACAAAAAATCAGATTTTATCAGGGTTATGGACAAAGGCTTGAATCTATTTATTTTATTTTATTTTTTATGGGGGGCAGGAGTTCAAATTTTTGGCAATGATGATCAGATTATTAAGCCAGTAAAATATTTAGAAATACAAACATGAATGGAGGTAATACTCTCCTGTCTTGGTGTTTATCTACTTGGGAGGGGAGGAAAGAACATAAATGCTTTGAATATATCCACATCCAGTGTATGTCCATTGTCATTGTGTGCACCTCTTGCTTTTACATCTTTCTTTGTTCTGTCACCAGTTTTTTATGTTGTAACTATCTACTGGCAGACTGCCCTGATGTCTGTCATGGTTTTTATTCATGAAAACCAACTTTTTACTTTGCCAACTATGTGATTGTAGTTTCATCTATTTTAACAAAAAATCTGTTCTATTTTGCTCACTTTCCTGCCTACAGGCTCTCCGACCATGCCAAAAGTTTATTCAATGAGGTCGGCAGTGGCCACATACAAAACCTTAAGCTGCGCGATCTATGGGTGTTTGTGGGCCAGAAAGGCATTGTGGGATACAGTGAATTTGAACAGGTGACTTGCATGGTGTTACTGACGTAGCTCAATAATTGTTTAGGCTAGAAAGGTGTTAGTGGGTAATAATTTAAATGTTCTTTTCAATACCCTTAAAATTTGGACATTTTGACTTCAGCAATGTTTGTCCTGTCACGGCAGACAGACTTGATTTTAAGGCCCCTTTTCACATTGAATGGTATACTTTAAGAAGACTACTGTACAGACACACTGTGGCAGGACCTAATATAATTACTTGCTTTCACAGTTTACTCCCTTCTTCAAGTTTTTCACAATTAAGCTTCCTTCTGTTAATTAGCTGTGTGTCTGTGTCAATTACAGGGGCTTCATTTCAGTGAACTGAATTATATTAAAATTAATTTGCCATAATGAGTGTGTGTGGGGGGGGGGGGGGGGGGGTCCATTAAGATGACTATGTGACAAAGAAGCCATACTGTTTATTTGTTGATCCTCAAAGTAGACCAGCACATTTGTATCAATAAAGTATACCATGCAATGTGCAAAGGACCAGAGAGTACCTTGACTAGCAGGCTAGTGTGAACCCATTACCAACTAGTTTCTGTACATTATTTTCTCTACTGTGTAGCTATAATTAACAAGAGATAAATATATAATATTATCCAGTTGTACTTTCATGGTGTTGGTATTTTCCTTGCATTAGTAGCAGTGTTTGTTCAGTGGAGGACATTTGTTCCAATAGAGGCATGACATGCCTTACACTGCTTTTTATGTTTCTGCATGAAATGTGTGTGGTTTGGCTTTTACACAGTATATATTTTAGGCATGAGACTATGAATGGGGATGAGATAGTCTTCAGTCTAGTAAAGTCCATCTCTAAATAGGTGTCTCTGATCAATGAACTGAGGTGGGCTAATGCTGAGCTGAAGACTTTGACGAAATTCTACAGATTAGATACATAGTACAGCAGGATTTTTGATATGATACAGGCATGTCTTTTATTTTAATTCAGAAAGTTTTTCTGTTTGGTGTCTTGTTAGCCTCAGACCGCCTTCAAACTCCCAGCCACAGAGCCATTTCTTCCTACTTTTTCTAACAAACGTGTCTGATGAAATGATCTCAGTATTATATTACTGTTATTTAATGTTACCATGCATGTCTTTTATCAGTTATCTCCGCCACTTTGTGACACATGTTCATTGGTTTGCCTTCCCACAATTCAGTTTTTGGAAACTATAGATGTCACCACTTGAAGTAGAGGAGTGCCAGTTACTCACTTTGGCCTTTTCAGAAAGTATCCAAAAGAAAACCAAATTGAACTATCATATGAAATAATATTGTTGTGGCAAAAATGAAGTAAATATTATGAATTTAACAAAAGTCTTTTGGACAGGTCTTGGGTGGGTCTCCTTTTATTTTCCTCATAAGCTTGGTGTAAATGTTCCTAACTTTGTTCAGCTTCCAGTGGATGGCATGCTCAGGGTTGGTAGGATGGTGTTCGCGTATTTACTTGCAGTGTCACTTGTTACGTGTCACATTGGTTTGTGAAGCATGTTCACGGGTATGTCTGATTATGACTGGATTGGAGCACTTTATTAAACTGGCTGGTGATGTGCAATCGAGTTCACTTGAGAGATGAAGGAAGGTTTTGTACTTTGTGAATGTTTATCAAGATCTTTTCTAACTGTGCAGCTTGCTCATGGGAAAGGGAAAATGGTGTGTACTTTTATTTATTTATTTATTTATTTATTTATTTTTGCTTGGGAATGGCATATTTGGGTGAATGTACTTTTGAATCAGTTTTGAGAGTGCTTCCATCGTTTGGTTTCGGCTGTCAGGTGGATACATCTGGTTTTTTTGGTTTTGCGCAGAGAGTTGACTTTTGAGTTTGATTTCTTAGTGTGTTTATGTTTTCTGGAGCGTTACAAATCATGTTCACGATCACTACACTAGTTAAAGAATGAGATGTTGAATGCATTGTAATTTGTTCCACTTTGCTTCATTCACATTCACCAATATGTTGCATAGCAAACCATTTTAAACAAATATAATAATTGAATACTAAATGTCAAAGTAGCATCAAAGAGATTTGAGCATTTTACTACTAGTATTACTGACAATCAGAAAAAGGATAAATGGATTTAAAATAATTCAAGTATCAAGGTGGGGGATGCTCAGTAATCTTGCTTTTATGTTAAACAGGCACCAAAACACATTTTGATAAAGCTTTCCTCCTGTGAGTTGTACTGTGTGTTATGTGATATGATAACAAGGTACCTCTCTGGTTCCAGGTGAGCTATGTGACCCCGCCCAGTGAGTGGCCCACACCCATTGAAAAGAAACTGTGTATACCCAAAAAATGTGAGTGTTTTTATCGCATAGGAATCATCACACTGACATGTAGGCAACACAATTTCAGTGACATCTAACACAATGTCAAAACTTGGTTTTGCAGTTACAGTAGCACAACTCAGATAATCATGGCAAATGCAATTTCAAAACTTGGTGTTGCAGTTACAAGTTGCAACTTGAGTGATATTACATCTTGTGCAAAATGTCACATCTAGCATGTTGTCAACCATGACACTGACATCTGGCTCTCTATCACTACTAACACACTGTCACACCTAACACACTGTGATATTAAAATTTAATCTTTATTTCTCCCTACTCTTGCAGTGGAGGGCAAGACCATCAAAATCGACCCAGTGGCCAGGAGGAATGATAAGCGCAGGGAATTTTGCAAGAAATATGAAGGCTACGGGGATTTCTGTGAAGGTAGGTGAAAACTGAAATCTGCTGGCAAATATTTATATATTTATAATGTATGTGTTTATTTTTGCTAAGTTGTTATATCAGTGAATCACCACTTAGATCCAGGGTATTGAAGGTACTGTCACTAAGGTGGATGCCCTTTTGTCATATTCTTTTTCTCTGTATGCATACTAACAATTATTTTTTTCATGAAAAAGTGAATATATTAACTATGCTTCGTCTCCTCAAGTTGCTGTGGCCTGTGTATGTATTGTTGAGGACTTTTGGGCTCATACATTTTGACCACCCAAACATGTCTTATATTTGTATGTATGCTGTATGGATTTCAGGGAATCACTTGGATGAAGCCCTCACGCCAGCACCCCTGTCAGATAAGGCGTTGGAAGGAAGTGCAATATTTAAAGTGCCAATTATAATAGTACCAGGTAAGTTGTTGCTTTTTACATTGAGTACAAGTTGTTGAAAGTAGTGAAGTATTTCTGAGCCAGAATTATACCTTATGCACATTTTATAGTAATTTGTCTTTGACATTATATTGTATTACACTTCATATCGTATCATATCGTATTTTGTAACATGCTCACTGAGCGGTCATAAACGGACATGTGCTGGTCAGTATCAGCCCAAATTTACCTCTTAATAGATCAATATTGGTTGGATATCTGAAGGAATATGCACACACACACACGCATGTACACACACACACACACACACACACACACACACACACACACACACACACACACACACACACACACACACACACACACACCTATTGACTCCTCACTCTGTAAGTAGACAATCCATCTATTAGGCCATCAGGTCATACCTTCCCAATGTGCGTGTCAGTCAATGTCAACCCAAATTCAATTGTAATTGTAGTAAGTAATTATATAATATTATTATTGACTGTGTTATGTTTTAGGGCTGAGTCCAGTTTCCCTGAGAAAACTGCTGGACACTGTCCTGTTATAATATTATTATTGACTGTGTTATGTTTCAGGACTAAGTCCAGTTTCCCTGAGAAAACTGCTGGACACTGTCTTAATGCAGCCTGGGCTCAACCCCCAGTATGTGGTGGTGAGTAGTTTGACCCCCCCCCCCCCTCCCCCCCCCCCCCCCCCCCCCCCCCCCCCCCCCCCCCCGAAAGATTGTCAGGGTTTTGCCTTTGTTAACTTGTTTGTTAATACCATAGTCAAAAAGTAATGGATAGATTTTGATGAATTTTTCACGATAGGTCATAAATGGGCTAAATCAAATATTTTGTTTTATTTTTTTATATATTTAATAATTTGTCATTTTATTTATTTGGTGATACATTAATTAATCAAAAAATAAAGCATCGAGCCGCCTTTGCGGTGATCTTTGTTCTGTGAGTGTTTTTCAGTATTTCACCAATTTTCTTCCACAGGTGATGTGTGATGAGAAATTCCCAGAACAGGAAGCCCTGGGGGCACTGTATGGGTTCAAAGTACAAAGACTGTCCAGTAGCACAAAGTATGCAGGTATGGAGTGTTCTGAGAGGATCTTATACACATACACATATTTGAACACACGCACAAGATAACACAGATTACCAAACACATGCACAAGCATGCACACACCTGCAGTAAGGCATGCACTTGTTGGTGCAGAAATACAAGTATGCAAATATACCATTTGACCTCTAAACACAGATACAAGATATGAATATGGGTTTATTTGATACTTTGTGACCATTACTTGCTCTAATTTCTTTCAGAGCAAATAGGGAAGGCCTTAGAGAGACAAGAAGGCTTATATGATGTAAATGTAAGTACTGGGGGTCTGTCACAGTTGTTATCAGTCCACTTGATCTGGAATTTTAAGTATAGGGGCACTTTTAAAAACTTGCTTTTTTCAGCTCTTCATTTTCATACAAGTGATTTTTTTTATTAAATGATTACTTTTGTTTCTCAAGTTAAAACAATGGAAAACTTCACCTAATTGTATTTCAAAGTGTTAAAAATGATGCTTTTGTAAAACATATTTCAATCATTTTTGAGAGATTTTGACCATTTCCTATAGCATTAAACTGTTGATTTCAGAAATATATCATTCTCCTAGAAGAAGACTTGCTGCTCTCAGCAGATTTTTTGAGTTTCATGGCTCAACTACTCCCAGTGCTGGAAAAAGATCAAAGTTTATCTGGAGTGTCGGCCTGGAATGATAATGGTAAGACAAGGTTCCCATACCTAGAACGATCTAACAGAATCGATCCATCTCCGAGAGGTTTCTGGCAAAATTGCTTTCAGCTTAAGCGGTTTATATGTCTGACACACCTACTGAAGCTTCTAAACGAGGGTTAATTTCCCCCTGGCAGCTTCATTGGGCACGCCAGACATCTAAGCCGCTTAAGTTGATTGCAGTTTAGCGAGAACCCCCTTGGAGATAGATTGATCCACAGTTAGTACAATAGGGTCTGGGAAGGGTCCCTAATACACAGAGATTTATAATAATAATAATAATAATAATAATAATTATTATTATTATTATTATTATTATTATTATTATTATTATTATTATTATTATGACAATAACTATGGCTTTTCTATATATCAGGTTATAAAGAAATTCTAACCTTGAGTTCACTATATTCTATATATCAGTATATAAAGAAGTTCTAACCTTGAGTTCACTATATTCTATATATCAGGTTATAAAGAAGTTCTAACCTTGAGTTCACTATATTCTATATATCAGGTTATAAAGAAGTAGGGGGAGATGCTCAGACTGTGATGAGAGTGGAGACATTTCCAGGACGAGGTTCTCTGATCAGGAAGTCCTTCTATCAGACACACATGAAGGGGAAGATGAAGGACTGTTGTATCAAGGGGTAAGTGTGTGTGTGTGTGTGTGCATGTGTGTGTGTGTGTGTGTGTGTGTACATGTGTGTGTACATGTGTGTGTGTGTGTGTATGTGTGTGTGCATGGTGTGTGCATGGTGTGTGTGTGTGTGTGAATGGAAGTGATGTGTTAGTAGTGTCTTTTACATCCATTTTCTCAATAACTAAACAATAACATTTAAGACATTTATTTTTACAATTGTGATTTTCTCTAACTTGTATGTTATATTGTGAAGTCTATTAAACATATTTAACATTTTTAGACTAGATAAATATTATTATTATTATTATTATTATTATTCCTGCAGTACATGGCATGGCTGGCTGGCTCAGCTGTGGGGGGACAGTGAGATGCTAATATTTATTATTATTATTATTATTATTATTATTATTATTATTCCTGCAGTACGTGGCATGGCTGGCTGGCTCAGCTGTGGGGGGACAGTGAGATGCTAATATTTATTATTATTATTATTATTATTATTATTATTATTATTTTTATTTTTATTATTCCTGCAGTACGTGGCATGGCTGGCTAGCACAGCTGTGGGGAGACAGTGAGATGTTGGTTCCAGAGGTCTCCAGGGTGTTCAGGCAGCAATATGAAGGGTCCGCAGAAGATGCAGAACTTATGCAAGCTCTATTTAATAAACCTAGACTAACTAACTTGTAAGTACTCCACTGTGTTTTTATGGTATGTGTATGTTCATTCAAGAACACAGTTTTTTGCTTGGTTATTTGAAGTATCCATTTCAGAACAACATATTGTAAAGTATTTACTCTTTTTTCCCCATTCTTTGTTTTAGAGATGCCAATGTAAAGGTCAAAGGTCAGGAAGCACTTACAAAGGACCAATATGAGCAGTTGTTACAAAATCTTATCAAGACAGCTGAGTTTGTAGAGGGCAGCACTGTGACAGACTGTCTGAATGCCAAGTCAGATACTGTCAAGTTAGCTGATACCACAAAGTAAGTGACTGGTAATGGTTGACATGATGGTCATGTTTAATGATTTTAGCTAACTAAAGTGAAATTCATGGTCTGGCCTGTAAACAGGGGGAGGGAGTCAGGAAGCACATTTTTGGCTCCACAAAGTTCCTCTCTTAATAAAGACTTAATCAAAATTCTATAAATGCATCTTATCCACTTTTCTTTTCAGAAAAAGACATCCATTTTACATCCATCCTACCCATAAATATATGATATCTATATTATCACTCCAGGGGGAGCCATGTGCTAGTCTACCACCAGGAGAGTTAACACTTTATTAATATATGATATATCTATATTATTATCAATCCTCACTATTTCCACTCCAGGGGGAGCTATGTACTGGTCTTCCACCAGGAGAGTTTAACACTTTATTAATATATGATATATCTATATTATTATCAATCCTTACTATTCCCACTCCAGGGGGAGCTATGTAGTAGTCTACCACCAGGGCAGTGCTACAGACTACCAAACACTGCAGGTGCTGGCCAAGTGTTTTCACCTGTTCTGGTACCCCAAGGCAAGCCCCAGGGGTCTACACAAGGGGGTGTTGAGGTGAGTCACCATGGAGTGGAATATGAAGTAAATGACTAAGGGTGAAGGTCACAGTCCCCTGTGAGAGAGAGGGGGGGGGGGGGTGAGAGAGAATGTAGTCACACAGGAGGACTTCTGTTGCTCTCCAGTATCACTGGAATGGTAACAGGACATAATGTGTAAAATTCTGAGTAGATAAACCAAGTGTCTTCTTCAAAGTTGCTCATATTTTCCTGTATTTACTCCATTTGATAGCATTCCAAAAATCCATTTTGATTCGAGTCCTAGGTGCTCAGTGAAATTTAGATTATTATTGTTGGCCAATGTTAAAACTGCAGGCAAAATGAGTGCTGGGAATATGGAGATAAGAAAACCACTAAATAGATCAATGACCATTGTGAGTAGTTTAAGACTCACTTAAAGCAATAATAACTCTTCGTTTCGGCCAAAAAATGAATTTTCCTGGAGTAAACAACAATTTTCCCATGCATACCAATGGTTAATGAATCCATTTTTACATTCAAAGTTAGTCCCTGGTTTTTTTCTAAAAAGTTTAGTTTTTTGTTAAAATCTCTTAAGAGATTTTAACAGAGTATAGACATCACTGGATGTCACGTGGTCTAAAGACAAGTTCAAATATCAGAATAAAAGCTATAACTGCTGTTTTTATGGTAAAACAGAATATATTATATTTCTATGAGTTATTCACAAGGTTTTTATTGTGAAATATAGGTCTCATACAAAGAGTTATTATGCCTTTAAGGTAAAGTTAATAGGGTGTGTGGGTATCTTCATTTATACTGAATTGTGGACACTTTGTAACACTTATTGATCCATTAAAAAGCAATTTGAGAAATTGTTTTTCCTTAAAAGCACTTTACTTTTACCATCTCTGAATTTTAGATGGGGTTGGGCTTTTCATATAAGTAGTAAAATCTGTGGTTTCAGTAATTAATAAATAATCTAAAACTTAAGTGTACTCTGTTATTCCTAAATTGACAGTTTCATCTCATACTGCAGTATTTGAAGGTTTCTTTTCCAGAATTTACCCAACAAATCAAATTTTTTCTTGAAAAAAAAAAAAAACAATTTTCTCCTAAACTGGTCATGAATAGACCCTTCCCTGATCTTACATATTGATGTATATCATTTCTAATAATTAATTTAGTTCTAAATGACAGGCCAGTCACTTAGACTGACATGCCTTCGTGTAAATTTCAGAGGGAAATAGTGGCATTACATACTTTTATTTGATTGGTACATTTTAAAGCTCTGAATTAGGAAAGATAATCAGTTTTTGCAGGATATGAAACCATAAAAAATATGACTTTGAGGACATTTTCAAATGTTGTTAATGTAACTTTAAGAATTTAAGGCGTACATGTTCATTGAAACAGATCAGGTAGTAGACTCATGAAGAAAAAATATAAGATATGCTCATGTTGAAAATAATTCTGTCTTCTTTAGGTTCAGCAATAAGGGGAAGCCGGTACTCCTGGTGGGATCTGAGGGCCCGTATAGATCATTGATCCCAACCACTTATAAACTCATCAAGGCACCGTGATATAGCGGAGAAAGGGGGGATGGCACGCTGATAATGAAACTGAGATCAGTCCAGAAGACTGAAAATGAGAGAGAGAAGAGACGAGAGTGATTGGTGATGATTTGAGGGAGATCTTTTTTATCATTCCTTACTCAGGAACAGGTCACATATAATTAACACAGGTCCACGTCAACTAGTCACTGCTGGGCTCAGAATTGGCTGATAGCAATTTGTCCTGTTATGACCATAACATGTTTAATCTGTTACAGCTAACAGTCAGAAATGATGGCAATTAACAAGGTGGAAGGGTTTTGTGTTAGGCTCTGTTCTCACAACTTTTAGATCGATCTATCACCGCGGGGAGTCTCACTAGATAACTGTCAGATAATCCCCCTTAAGTGTCCATCCCCGCCTACTACAAGCTTTAAGGGGTAATTAACTTTCGTGTCCGCCCGGCTGACAGCTATTTAGCGTGAACCCCCAGGGAGTTAGGTCGATCTAAAGTAGGTCGATCTAATCTATGAGAATGGGGTGTTAGGGAGAATCACCTGATGAATTGTAATTATACCAGTGTGATGCTAGTCCAAATAACAGCTTTGAATGATATCTAGTGTCATTGAGAGAAGGTTTATTTTGAATATATTCTACCTGTACTAGATTGATGACTGTTTTGTACATCCAGTCTGCTCAGCTGATCACATGGTTAATACTGAACCAAGTGACCCAGTCTGCAGAATGTGGAGGTCTTTCTGTGGCAGTTATTGGAAAAAGATGTTATTAAAAAGGTGTCTTGGGATTTGGTGTCATTGGAATTGGTGAGATATTAACTGTCACAGTGGGATGAAAATGTTGACGTTCATATTGCATGAAATAGTATTGGCCTGTTCATTTGCTTGTACACACACACACACACACACACACACGTACACGCACACACGCGTCAAGAGAAAGAGAGAGAGAGAACATCAAATCATTAAAAAACTATTTTGATCACTGGAAGTGGTCTCAAAATATGTGTAACAAAGATCACTTTAGAAAATCATTACTCCAACTATCCTGAAATGTCTTCATTTGTCCCAGTCAGGAAAGATAATTGCTTTGCTTCTTAAATCTCCCGAACAGTGAAACTGTAATGTGATCAGCAGTACTTAATAGTACTGGACCACAGTGTTTATCACATCAGGGAGGTCTCACAGCAGTTGCCATTCTAAAATTGACTCTGCCATATGGTAAAATTGACTCTCCGTCGTGGACTAAAAAGTCTTCCTAGAGTTGGACAGTGGAAATATTGCAGAGCAGTTACACGTAGTTATTAAGTGTGTATGTAAAGCGTCAGCTTGTCCTTTGAGATTGCTTAGTAGTATTAAGTATATGGACTGATCTTAACAATTGTGGTGTAATATTGCTATATATCCATGAAAGGAAGCTTGGGAAATTGGGGTTAAAATTATGAGTTTTACTATTGAAGAGAAAAATATGCTTTTTTTTATTAATATTGCTTTTGTGAGAAACATTAATTGCAGCTTTGAAAAAATCATGGATCAGTTACCTTTTAAAGATAAGCTTTCATTTATGTCATAAACCTAATGATTATTTCATCATGAACCTAATAATAATGCTTAAAAGCATAAGTAGCTTGCTGTGCAGATCTATAAGTGATTTAAGCACATAACAAACTCATGAAGGCTAAATGTTAAAATGCATGCTCACTCATGGTAAATCCGTCTCACGTCTATTTATATAATTACTTAATGGCTTGATAATATAGCATAGTTTATAGTTATACCTGGTGCAGTTAGACTTGAACATGTGCAACACCTTGTCTTTTGGTGGACAGGACATGCTGTACTTATTACCTGCACATGTACTTTTTATGTCATTAAATTTTATAACCTTTATCTTAGCATAGGAACATGGAGGCCCAATCTTTATTTTATATTGCACCAGGCATGATGAGTATGCTATGGTTGGTAGTAAAACAGAGACCTTGTGGAACAAAATTTGCCTTCAGAATAAATGTTCCAATGTAGTTGCTAAATTCAGATTGGGTCTCATATACCTGGACATTACTTTATATTTTTTTAATTTTTAGTACTGTGTGCAGGTAGTTAAATGTGTTATAAATAATATGTTTCAGTATATTTAGATCATCTATATGTCACATCTGTAATTATCAATGAAATCAGAATTGTCAATGAAATCGCAAGGTCATTTTTAGTTTTTGTTTTTTTTTTGTTTTTTTTTTCGATTGGGGATGTTTTATCCTCTCCATATTTACACATGATTTGTTTAGAGGTTATGGAAATACAGAAGACTTACTGATGTAGTTGTTCCCATATTTTGATATTTGTAATATTTATTGTATATCACATGTGCAAAAAGAGCAGCATAAAATCTCATTTAAAACTAGTTGTTTGCAATATAGACAATGTTGTTACTTGAGAAAATGGAATTTAAACTGTATTTAAAGATTTAGGTACTTCTTTTTTTTTTAAATCAAATCTTTAAAGGATCTGTAACGCAAACATCATGTTACATTTAGTCGGAACTGGGCTTAATAGAGGGCTTGTTGATATGCGGAAAAATTTTATACAATACTTATATATATGTAGTTTTTGCCTGGCATTGTCAATGCTCACCCAGTCTTGTAATATTTGCATGTACCGTATTTTTTAATTTTTTGGCGGTAGTGGTTTTTCATTAGTTTAGGGGATTTTGCTAGTAGGGTGCATTTGCCATGACTAAATAGTCACAACTTGATAATTTGTCTTCAGGTGTTGGTACCGTGAAACAATTTCATTCATTTCATAATTGTTGTAAAACGAGGTTGTGATATGTTTTTTGACAGCAAATTGCGTTTCTTGTTGTTGTTGTGTTTTTATAATGTTTTAGCAAACATAGTTTAATTGGAAATTTGTTACTTGGTTTTCATTATATCAAAGTGAAGTATTGACATGATGCTGCAGAAAAGTGGGTATTTTGGTGTAAATTGGAAGTCTGTAACAAGATGATGATTTGTTTGAAATGACCTCGTCTTGGGTGTCAGGTCTTTTAGGCCAGTCAAAGTTGATCAGTTGGTTAACTAGGGGTTCCTCAGAATATATACACGAAGCTTGTTAAGCATTCTTTTTCTTTTTTCCCTTTTTTTTTTTTTTTTTTTTTTTTGGGGGGGGGGGGTGTCAGATCTACCGTCAAAGTGATAAGATCTTATAAACAGCATTAAGGATCTTCCAAGGGTCATTTGTAAATATCTCCCACTTACTGAACATAACCCAGTACTTCTTCCCCATTAAAAATTTATATATATATTTACATATATATCTGATTTCCTCAAAGTTGGGATCTGTTCCACCTGTGAAGCAACTGATCAGTTTTGCCTGGTGTTGTGGTCGCCCAGAGTTCACTGTGGTAGCGGTGTGACAGGAATGGAAGTCCAGGGTCCCATATGATCAGTACAGGTTAGGGTTAGTTGGAGTATTGGGGTTAGTATATGGAACAAATGTCACCTGTACAAAGTAACTGGAAGCTGACTACAGTTCTCAGAGGACTTCTATTCC
Source organism: Lingula anatina (assembly GCF_051362555.1). Classification (NCBI taxonomy): domain Eukaryota; kingdom Metazoa; phylum Brachiopoda; class Lingulata; order Lingulida; family Lingulidae; genus Lingula; species Lingula anatina. The sequence goes on from NC_141772.1 coordinate 958,154, forward strand.
TGTTACAGCTGAACAGAAGTGTGCGCAGAGTTCGCCAGACAAATATCTGTGAATCTCTAGTGAAAAGCTTTCTCTGTGTTCCTGGTAGAGCAGAGAGGACAAAATGCAGCCCACTCCATTGTTCACACCACTTTTGTCATGAATATTCATCATGCCAGATGTTTGTCATGAATATTTATCATGCCAGATGTTTGTCATGAATATTCATCACACCAGATGTTTGTCATGAATATTCATCATGCCAGATGTTTGTCATGAATATTCATCACACCGGCTTCTATTGGATACAAAATATGTAGATTTTAGAACATTAAGAAAAGTATGGATCAAAATTGAAGAGAAATAAAAATATTATCAATTGTTAAAATATTATGCGGTTATGTTATATCAGATTGATAATGTTATTGTATGTAATGTAAATCCATACGTCTAGTTTAATGTACAAATATCCAGATGTGTTTTAGTTCAATCTCAAAGTATGATCGAGACGTGTTTAAAGGTCGTCTTACCTGGTGCACGGATTCTGGGGATGCACTTAATATGTTTGCTTGAAACCAAATGCCAAGGAATTCGGGGCACAAAGAAGACAGATTTTGCCATCTTATGAAATCGCCCCCCCCCCCCCTCCCATCTTAGTGTAACGAACTGGCTATTGTGACGCCGGTATAACGTGTCAGAGAGTCCCCCGTGGTAGATAGTCCGCTTATGTATAGGTAAGCTTCCACCTAGATTTTGATCCACTTCTGCCAGGCTAACCCTAACCAAAACAACTAAGTGGAGGACGGACTTTCTGTTACTCGGACCCTCAGTTTCGTTACATTTGTTTGCAATTGGGAAGTGGAAGAAATTACAATCGAACCTAGGTAAACCTTAATGAAGTTGTTTTAAGCCTTTAAAATGTCCCAGACTTTTGACTAGCACCCCAAAATTTAAAATTGAAAGTTTGTCTGCTCTGCTCGTTAAATTTCATATTTGAACAAAATGAATGGATTTCGTCTACCTACCCTGTTTACAAAGAATAGCCACTCGTTATTATTAGCAAACTAAACAGTTTTGTCTTTCCTTAGCCTGCTACTTGCGTCTTCCTCCCGAATATAAACTCCCACACAATGGAACCAACGGTCACTCCTTACTTTAAATTATGAAATTCGGCCATATTAACACTCTTTTTATTTACTTTACCTTATAAGTAAGGACAGAATAGATGCATTTTCATAGGTTTGGCATTCACGATCGTCTATTTAGTCACTTTAGCCTTGATTACATTTGAAATGCGTTATACCCTTTTCGTACGGCGTCTGAGCGGAAGTAGACGGTGGCCGTGCGAAATCGCACAGAATCGTACTGATATAAGGCCATGTAATGTAGACATACTCGGCGTAGCCCGTAGCTCCTTACGATTTCAAAAAGAAAAAAAAAATCGTACGGACAATTTCATCGCACGGCGCCCGTGTAAATGTAATCTAGGCTTTAGTTATAAACATGCAGGACATCACTCAAGGACACCTAACTTTTGGCGCATTTGTAATATCAGCTTTTGAAAGTAGGACGATTTAAGCAAACAAAATCAATAATATAATACATATTTTTTTTTTATTTCATAGCGTCACGTAATGTTTAATACACACCTAGCTGAGTTTACCATATTTTTATTGCTTGATTCAATGTACAAATACATAGTAGCCCGTTTTAAATTTCAAATTCTGATACCACCCGCATTCACTTTTTTGCAATATCTGCAATATTGTTGCCTTTCGATCATGATTCTAATCTAAATACAGCATGTATATGCCGTAATTCGACAACACTCAAAGATCTAATTTATATCCGAGGAAGCTTGCCTCTTCTTTGTAAATATCCCAGATTTTTTGAAACAGTTTTCTACCTATCCCGCTGTAATATTTTTGTATGAGAGTCTCGTTGCGGTAGGACTCGATCTTGCGATGAGATGACGGGAATTGTGCTATCAAGTGTTCGGCGCCAAGTAGACGCATGACATTAGGCGCGTCGGTTGTAAGATCTTCATGATGAACGATGACGTCATACTGGACGTCACAGGGTTTGCAAAAATCCTCGACCAAAGCCCAGTGGCTATTGTTTGGTCCGTTGTCTGCTATATACTGCAGGAAATCCGAAAAGGAAATATGTTTTTGCAAAGTAATGTTCCTCTCATATTGCTGGTTCATATAAGTTTTCACTCTGGGACCTAAATGCCTAAACAAAACTTGTTCCTTGTAGGCCGACACGAGTCTCTCTAGTGGGTGTCGCACCACTAAGACCTTCAGATAATTTGCTAAGCGCATGCTGTTGTTCTTGCTGCCGTAGGAATGTAGCCGTGTAAAGTATTTCTTTGTGCCCTTGAAGACAACATCCTGACGGCCAGACAGAATCTGATACACATTTCTCCAGTTACGACTTGCTGCTTTGAACATAGTGCACAATATCAGTTTATATTTGTCCTCCACTATAATCCATCTCGGTTTCTTCAAATAGTTGAAGGGAGTAGTTTTGCGGGCGCTGCATCTGTCTAGTAACCTTTGTTTTCGCCTGATTACGGAAGATACCCAATTCTGAGGTACCTTGTCCCAACCGAATGACTGAAAGATGTGTTTCAAAAAGTTCTCTTAACGTTTTTAAACGTTTTATGCAAAATGGTTCCTCAAAAATATAACACCAGTAAAAAATAGGGACAATAAAAAGGTCAATAAAAAGATAAGGTCAACATGAGTAACGTCAGCAAAAAAGCTGTGAATATTGAACAAGTCAAAATTGTAATTTGCCTGGCAATTTCAACCCTGAGAACGCCGCGGGAGATTAAATGGAGTAGACAGAGAGAAAAAGAGAGAAGGCAACTGGAAATCAATAAACAAATAATATGAAAGAACATAAAGGTCTTGTGATTTCTACCTAGTGTAAGAAATGCAGTAGTTGTAAGTCAGTACCATGGTAAAAAAAAAAAAAAACGTTACTCTAAATACCTCCCAGATCCGTTTATCTATGGCGTCGTGTTCTTTGCTGAGTTTGGGAAAGTTGTCAGTGGTTCGAAGAGAAGTGCCATTAATTACTCTCTCTTCTTGAACAATTGACATGGGTTTGTAAATTCCTGCAAGATATGTATCTCATAAAAGCTTTGTCGTCCTAATGTCTTTATAAATGCCACTATGAACTCAATTTTCGTCAAAAATCTTCCGTCAATGTCTTTAAATGCTGATGAAAAGTATAAGGGAATACGGTCGTTGCTACATGCATCGACGTTTACGAGTCACTCAAAAGAAAAGACTCGAGCTATTTTTACTAGGAATACAATCATTGATTGCTTGATAAGATGGCCTAGTTTATGGTGAAAAGTTGTCAAACTTTTACGTTTAACTTCGTGAAATTTGATGTTTAATAACTTATAATTATTGCTGAAAACCAACACTTTTCAAACACATGCATTGCTTATATTTGAGTATTCTAGATTTTTTATAATTCCATGAACAAGCCCTATTTATGTCGCAAAGATGGTTGTTTTTATAAATTTTTATTTTGTAATTTTTTACCAAAAAATAAGAGTTAAAGACAATAGTTACCTGTAAAATAGAGCAGCACCAACAGCGTTAATACGCAGGCTGTCGTGGTGGTGAGGAAGATCGCTTTCTTTTTCATTACACTTGTAACCACTTCCTCGTTCTCAGAGATCTTCTAAGTAATAAATGTTTAGGTGTTTCACACAGGGAGTGACTACTCGTGCAGTTGTGGATTCTTTTAAGCTACTATTTTATGGTAAATAAAGGATGAGAAAGATACAGCAACGAGTAAAGATGCGGGCAAATTATTACATCACTTCATTGCAGCTGACATGAACATTTCATATTTTTTAAGCCATTGTTTCTTAAAATTAGGCCATTTCTATTGAGTGGTAGCAACAAAATTGAAAAGCAAAGCGCGCAATAGTTTTATCCCATTTTGTGAAAGCACCGCAAATGCTGTGTAAAATATAATTTACAATGATTCCATATTTATGTACTTGAGAAAAGACAGTGATTGTTTCTCCCACTGAACAGATCGAGTCTTAAGCGTGATAGGAACACATCAAACTGGTATGCAAGTTACCAATTGTACGTCCTCAAAAAATAAATAAATAAATAAATAAATAAATAAATAAATAAATAATAAAATAAAACTAAAAATAAAAAACGTTTGCAGTTTTCATATTTTTGTTTCATTTTCTGGTTTTGTGTCTCATTTATCGGGTTCAGTGTCTCTAATTTTGGTTTTGGTGTTTCAGTTTTGCCAGTTTTGCTTGGTTTCCATGGAGACGTGGTAACTAAAACTAATAGCCAGTGCTGTAAAGCGGAAGTGGAATATGGAAAAACTCAACCCTGGCCTTGACCTTAAAAGATAAGCGCAATTCCACACAACCCTACAATATGCCCTTACAATGCCTGTGCAATTTTGAGCTCATCTTAATTGGTGCACGGATTCTGGGGATGCATTTTACATTTGAGCTTGTAACCAAATGCCGAGGAATTCGGGGCACAAAGAAGACGAATTTTACCATCTTATGAAATCGCTCCCCCCCTCCCATCTTAGTGTAACGAACTGGCTATTGTGACGCCGGTATAAGAGGTCAGAGAGTCCCCCGCGGTAGATAGTCCGCTTATGTATGGGTAAGCCTCCACCTAGATTTTGATCCACTTAGGTCGGGCTAACCCTAACCAAAATAACTAAATTTTCTTTCACTCGGACCCTCCGTTTCGTTACATTTTTTTTTTTTTTTTTTTTTTTTTTTTTTTTTTTTTGTTATTGGGAAGTGGAAGAAATTACAATCGAACCTAGGTAAACCTTAATGAAGTTGTTTTAAGCCTTTAAAATGTCCCAGACTTTTGACTTGCACCTCCAAAATTTAAAATTGAAAGTTTGACTGCTCTGCTCGTTAAATTTCATATTTGAACAAAATGAATGGATTTCGTCTCCCTACCCTGTTTACAAAGAATAGCCACTCGTTATTAGCAAACTAAACAGTTTTGTCTTTCCTTAGCCTGCTACTTGCATCTTCCTCCCGAATATAAACTCCCACACAATGGAACCAACGGTCACTCCTTACTTTAAATTATAAAATTCGGCCATATTAACACTCTTTTTATTTACTTTACCTGATAAGTAAGGACAGAATAGATGCATTTTCATAGGTTTGGCATTCACTATCGTCTATTTAGTCACTTTAGCCTTGATTACATTTGAAATGCGTAATACCGTTTTCGTACGGCGTCTGAGCGGAAGTAGACGGTGGCCGTGCGAAATCGCACAGAATCGTACTGATATAAGGCCACGTAATGTAGACATACTCGGCGTAGCCCGTAGCTCCTTACGATTAAACAAAAATCGTACGGACAATTTCATCGCACGGCGCCCGTGTAAATATAATCCAGGCTTTAGTTATAAACATGCAGGACATCACTCAAGGACACCTAACTTTTGGCGCATTTGTAATATCAGCTTTCCAAAGTAGGACGATTTAAGCAAACAAAATCAATAATATAATACATATTTTTTATTTCATAGCGTCACGGAATATTTAATACACACCTAGCTGAGTTTACCATATTTTTATTGCTTGATTCAATGTACAAATACATAGTAGCCCGTTTTAAATTTCAAATTCTGATACCACCCGCATTTACTTTTATGCAATGTCTGCAATATTGTTGCCTTTCGATCATGATTCTAATCTAAATACAGCATATATATATGCCGTAATTCGACAACACTCAAAGATCTAATTTATATCCGAGGAAGCTTGCCTCTTCTTTGTAAATATCCCAGATTTTTTGAAACAGTTTTCTACCTATCCCGCTGTAATATTTTTGTATGAGAGTCTCGTTGCGGTAGGACTCGATCGCGCGATGAGATGACGGGAATTGTGCTATCAAGTGTTCGGCGCCAAGTAGACGCATGACATTAAGCGCGTCGGTTGTAAGATCTTCATGATGAACGATTACATCATATTGAACGTCACAGGGTTTGCAAAAATCCTCGACCAAAGCCCAGTGGGCATTGTTTGGTCCGTTGTCTGCTATATACTGCAGGAAATCCGAAAAGGAAATATGTTTTTTCAAAGTAATGTTCCTTTTATATTGATGGTTCATATAAGTTTGCACTCTGGGACCTAAATGCCTAAACAAAACTTGTTCCTTGTAGGCCGACACGAGTCTCTCTAGTGGGTGTCGCACCACTAAGACCTTCAGATAATTTGCTAAGTGCATGCTGTCGTTCTTGCTGCCGTAGGAATATAGCCGTATATAGTATTTCTTTGTGCCCTTGGAGACAACAGTGGCAGGATCCTGACGACCGGAAAGAATTTGATACACATTTCTCCAATTACGACTTGCTGCTTTGAACATAGTGCACAATATTAGTTTATATTTGTCCTCCACTATAATCCATTTTGGTTTCTTCAAATAGTTGAACGGAGCAGTTTTGCGGGCGCTGCATCTGTCTTGTAGCCTTTGTTTTCGCCTGATTACGGAAGATACCCAATTCTGAGGTACCTTGTCCCAACCGAATGACTGAAAGATGTGTTTCAAAAAGTTCTCTTAACGTTTTTAAACGTTTTATGCAAAATGGGTCAACAAAAATATAACACCAGTAAAAAATAGGGACAAAAAAAGGTCAATAAAAAGATAAGGTCAACATGAGTAACGTCAGCAAAAAAGCTGTGAATATTGAACAAGTCAAAATTGTAATTTGCCTGGCAATTTCAACCCTGAGAACGCCGCGGGAGATTAAATAGAGTAGACAGAGAGAAAAAGAGAGAAGGCAACTGGAAATCAATAAACAAATAATATGAAAGAACATAAAGTTCTTGTGATTTGTAAGAAATTCAGTAGTTGTAAGTCAGTACCATGGTAAAAAAAAAAAAAAAAACGTTACACTAAATACCTCCCAGATCCGTTTATCTATGGCGTCGTGTTCTTTACTGAGTTTGGGAAAGTTGTCAGTGGTTCGAAGAGAAGTGCCATTAATTACTCCCTTTTCTTGAACAATTGACATGGGTTTGTAAATTCCTGCAAGATACGTACATGTATCTCATAAAAGCTTTGTCGTCCTAATGTCTTTATAAATGCCGCTATGAACTCAATTTTCGTCAAAAATCTTCCGTCAATGTCTTTAAATGCTGATGAAAAGTATAAGGGAATACGGTCGTTGCTACATGCATCGACGTTTACGAGTCACTCAAAAGAAAAGACTCGAGCTATTTTTACTTGGAATACAATCATTGATTGCTTGATAAGATGGCCTAGTTTATGGTGAAAAGTTGTCAAACTTTTACGTTTAACTTCGTGAAATTTGATGTTTAATAACTTATAATTATTGCTGAAAACCAACACTTTTCAAACACATGCATTGCTTATATTTGTGTATTCTAGAATTTTTATAATTCCATGAACAAGCCCTATTTATGTCGCAAAGATGGTTGTTTTTATAAATTTTAATTTTGTAATTTTTTACCAAAAAATAAGAGTTAAAGACAATAGTTACCTGTAAAATAGAGCAGCACCAACAGCGTTAATACGCAGGCTGTCGTGGTGGTGAGGAAGATCGCTTTCTTTTTCATTACACTTATAAACACTTCCTCGTTCTCAGAGATCTTCTAAGTAATAAATGTTTAGGTGTTTCACACAGGGAGTGACTAATCGTGCAGTTGTGGATTCTTTTAAGCTACTATGTTATGGTAAATAAAGGATGAGAAAGATACAGCAACGAGTAAAGATGCGGGCAAATTATTACATCACTTCATTGCAGCTGACATGAACATTGTTCATATTTTTTAAGCCATTGTTTCTTAAAATTAGGCCATTTCTATTGAGTGGTAGCAACAAAATTAAAAAGCAAAGCGCGCAATAGTTTTATCCCATTTTGTGAAAGCACCGCAAATGCTGTGTAAAATATAATTTACAATGATTCCATATTTATGTACTTGAGAAAAGACTGATTGATTGATTCTCCCACTGAACAGATCGAGTCTTAAGCGTGATAGGAACACATCAAACTGGTATGTAAGTTACCAATTGTACGTCCTCAAAAAATAAATAAATAAATAAATAAAAATAATAATAATAAAATAAAACTAAAAATAAAAAACGTTTGCAGTTTTCATATTTTTGTATCATTTTCTGGTTTTGTGTCTCACTTATCGGGTTCAGTGTCTCTATTTTTGGTCTTGGTGTTTCAGTTTTGCCAGTTTTGCTTGGTTTCCATGGAGACGTGGTAACTAAAACTAATAGCCAGTGGTGTAAAGCGGAAGTGGAATATGGAAAAACTCAACCCTGGCCTTGACCTTAAAAGATAAGCGCAATTCCACACAACCCTACAATATGCCCTTACAATGCCTGTGCAATTTTGAGCTCATCTTAATTGGTGCACGGATTCTGGGGATGCATTTTACATTTGAGCTTGTAACCAAATGCCGAGGAATTCGGGGCACAAAGAAGACGAATTTTACCATCTTATGAAATCGCTCCCCCCCTCCCATCTTAGTGTAACGAACTGGCTATTGTGACGCCGGCATAAGAGGTCAGAGAGTCCCCCGTGGTAGATAGTCCGCTTATGTATGGGTAAGCCTCCACCTAGATTTTGATCCACTTAGGTCGGGCTAACCCTAACCAAAATAACTAAATTTTCTGTCATTCGAACCCTCCGTTTCGTTACATTTTTTTTTTTTTTTTTTTTTTTTTTTTTTTTTTTTTTGTTATTGGGAAGTGGAAGAAATTTCAATCGAACCTAGGTAAACCTTAATGAAGTTGTTTTAAGCCTTAAAAATGTCCCAGACTTTTGACTAGCACCCCCAAAATTTAAAATTGACAGTTTGTCTGCTCTGCTCGTTAAATTTCATATTTGAACAAAATGAATGGATTTCGTCTCCCTACCCTGTTTACAAAGAATAGCCACTCGTTATTAGCAAACTAAACAGTTTTGTCTTTCCTTAGTCTGCTACTTGCATCTTCCTCCCGAATATAAACTCCCACACAATGGAACCAACGAACACTCCTTACTTTAAAGTATGAAATTCGGCCATATTAACACTCTTTTTATTTACTTTACCTGATAAGTAAGGACAGAATAGATGCATTTTCATAGGTTTGGCATTCACTATCGTCTATTTAGTCACTTTAGCCTTGATTACATTTGAAATGCGTAATACCGTTTTCGTACGGCGTCTGAGCGGAAGTAGACGGTGGCCGTGCGAAATCGCACAGAATCGTACTGATATAAGGCCATGTAATATAGACATACTCGGCATAGCCCGTAGCTCCTTACGATTTCAAAAAAAAAGAAAAAAAAAATCGCACGGACAATTTCATCGCACGGCGCCCGTGTAAGTGTAATCTAGGCATTAGTTATAAACATGCAGGACATCACTCAAGGACACCTAACTTTTGGCACATTTGTGAAATAAGATTTTGAAAGTAGGGCGGTTTAAGCAAACAAAATCAATTATATAATACATTGCATTTTTATGCCAAAGCGTCACGGAATGTTTAATGTCCTACATCTAGCTGAGTTTACCAAATTTTTATTGCTTGGTTCAATATACAAATACATCGTAGCCCGTTTTTAATTTTAAATTCTGATACCACCCGCATTTACTTTTTTTGCAATATTGTTGCCGTTCGATTATGATTCTAATGTAAATTCAGTATGTGTGTGCCGTATTACGACATACATTCAAAGATCTAATTTATATCCGAGGAAGCTTGCCTCTTCTTTGTAAATATCCCAGACCTTTTTCAGCAGTTTTCTGTCTATCCCGCTATAATATTTTTGTATGAGAGTCTCGTTGCGGTAGGACTCGATCGCGCGATGAGATGACGGGAATTGTGCTATCAAGTGTTCGGCGCCAAGTAGACGCATGACATTAGGCGCGTCGGTGGTAAGATCTTCATGATGAACGATGACGTCATATTGAACGTCACAGGGTTTGCAAAAGTCCTCGACCAAAGCCCAGTGGCTATTGTTTGGTCCATTGTCTGCTATATACTGGAGGAAATCCGAAAAGGAAATATGTTTTTGCAAAGTAATGTTCCTCTTATATTGCTGGTTCATATAAGTTTTCACGCTAGGACCTAAAAACCGAAACAAAACCTGTTCCTTGTACGCCGACACGAGTCTCTCTAGTGGGTGTCGCACCACTAAGACCTTCAGATAACTTGCTAAGCGCATGCTGTTGTTCTTGTAGTCATTAGAATATAACTGTGTATAGTATTCTTTTCCGGCCTTGAAGACAACAGTTGAAGGATCCTGACGGCCGGAAAGAATTTGATACACATTTCTCCAATTACGACTTGCGGCTTTCAACATAGTGCACAAAATTAGTTTATGTTTGTCATCCACTATAATCCATTTTGATTTCTTCAAATATTTGATCGGAGTAGTTTTGCGGGTGCTGCATCTGTCTTGTAACCTTTGTTTTCGCCTGATTACGGAAGATACCCAATTCTGAGGTACCTTGTCCCAACCGAATGACTGAAAGATGTGTTTCAAAAAGTTCTCTTAACGTTTTTAAACGTTTTATGCAAAATGGGTCAACAAAAATATAACACCAGTAAAAAATAGGGACAAAAAAAGGTCAATAAAAAGATAAGGTCAACATGAGTAACGTCAGCAAAAAAGCTGTGAATATTGAACAAGTCAAAATTGTAATTTGCCTGGCAATTTCAACCCTGAGAACGCCGCGGGAGATTAAATAGAGTAGACAGAGAGAAAAAGAGAGAAGGCAACTGGAAATCAATAAACAAATAATATGAAAGAACATAAAGTTCTTGTGATTTGTAAGAAATTCAGTAGTTGTAAGTCAGTACCATGGTAAAAAAAAAAAAAAAAACGTTACACTAAATACCTCCCAGATCCGTTTATCTATGGCGTCGTGTTCTTTACTGAGTTTGGGAAAGTTGTCAGTGGTTCGAAGAGAAGTGCCATTAATTACTCCCTTTTCTTGAACAATTGACATGGGTTTGTAAATTCCTGCAAGATACGTACATGTATCTCATAAAAGCTTTGTCGTCCTAATGTCTTTATAAATGCCGCTATGAACTCAATTTTCGTCAAAAATCTTCCGTCAATGTCTTTAAATGCTGATGAAAAGTATAAGGGAATACGGTCGTTGCTACATGCATCGACGTTTACGAGTCACTCAAAAGAAAAGACTCGAGCTATTTTTACTTGGAATACAATCATTGATTGCTTGATAAGATGGCCTAGTTTATGGTGAAAAGTTGTCAAACTTTTACGTTTAACTTCGTGAAATTTGATGTTTAATAACTTATAATTATTGCTGAAAACCAACACTTTTCAAACACATGCATTGCTTATATTTGTGTATTCTAGAATTTTTATAATTCCATGAACAAGCCCTATTTATGTCGCAAAGATGGTTGTTTTTATAAATTTTAATTTTGTAATTTTTTACCAAAAAATAAGAGTTAAAGACAATAGTTACCTGTAAAATAGAGCAGCACCAACAGCGTTAATACGCAGGCTGTCGTGGTGGTGAGGAAGATCGCTTTCTTTTTCATTACACTTATAAACACTTCCTCGTTCTCAGAGATCTTCTAAGTAATAAATGTTTAGGTGTTTCACACAGGGAGTGACTAATCGTGCAGTTGTGGATTCTTTTAAGCTACTATGTTATGGTAAATAAAGGATGAGAAAGATACAGCAACGAGTAAAGATGCGGGCAAATTATTACATCACTTCATTGCAGCTGACATGAACATTGTTCATATTTTTTAAGCCATTGTTTCTTAAAATTAGGCCATTTCTATTGAGTGGTAGCAACAAAATTAAAAAGCAAAGCGCGCAATAGTTTTATCCCATTTTGTGAAAGCACCGCAAATGCTGTGTAAAATATAATTTACAATGATTCCATATTTATGTACTTGAGAAAAGACTGATTGATTGATTCTCCCACTGAACAGATCGAGTCTTAAGCGTGATAGGAACACATCAAACTGGTATGTAAGTTACCAATTGTACGTCCTCAAAAAATAAATAAATAAATAAATAAAAATAATAATAATAAAATAAAACTAAAAATAAAAAACGTTTGCAGTTTTCATATTTTTGTATCATTTTCTGGTTTTGTGTCTCACTTATCGGGTTCAGTGTCTCTATTTTTGGTCTTGGTGTTTCAGTTTTGCCAGTTTTGCTTGGTTTCCATGGAGACGTGGTAACTAAAACTAATAGCCAGTGGTGTAAAGCGGAAGTGGAATATGGAAAAACTCAACCCTGGCCTTGACCTTAAAAGATAAGCGCAATTCCACACAACCCTACAATATGCCCTTACAATGCCTGTGCAATTTTGAGCTCATCTTAATTGGTGCACGGATTCTGGGGATGCATTTTACATTTGAGCTTGTAACCAAATGCCGAGGAATTCGGGGCACAAAGAAGACGAATTTTACCATCTTATGAAATCGCTCCCCCCCTCCCATCTTAGTGTAACGAACTGGCTATTGTGACGCCGGCATAAGAGGTCAGAGAGTCCCCCGTGGTAGATAGTCCGCTTATGTATGGGTAAGCCTCCACCTAGATTTTGATCCACTTAGGTCGGGCTAACCCTAACCAAAATAACTAAATTTTCTGTCATTCGAACCCTCCGTTTCGTTACATTTTTTTTTTTTTTTTTTTTTTTTTTTTTTTTTTTTTTGTTATTGGGAAGTGGAAGAAATTTCAATCGAACCTAGGTAAACCTTAATGAAGTTGTTTTAAGCCTTAAAAATGTCCCAGACTTTTGACTAGCACCCCCAAAATTTAAAATTGACAGTTTGTCTGCTCTGCTCGTTAAATTTCATATTTGAACAAAATGAATGGATTTCGTCTCCCTACCCTGTTTACAAAGAATAGCCACTCGTTATTAGCAAACTAAACAGTTTTGTCTTTCCTTAGTCTGCTACTTGCATCTTCCTCCCGAATATAAACTCCCACACAATGGAACCAACGAACACTCCTTACTTTAAAGTATGAAATTCGGCCATATTAACACTCTTTTTATTTACTTTACCTGATAAGTAAGGACAGAATAGATGCATTTTCATAGGTTTGGCATTCACTATCGTCTATTTAGTCACTTTAGCCTTGATTACATTTGAAATGCGTAATACCGTTTTCGTACGGCGTCTGAGCGGAAGTAGACGGTGGCCGTGCGAAATCGCACAGAATCGTACTGATATAAGGCCATGTAATATAGACATACTCGGCATAGCCCGTAGCTCCTTACGATTTCAAAAAAAAAGAAAAAAAAAATCGCACGGACAATTTCATCGCACGGCGCCCGTGTAAGTGTAATCTAGGCATTAGTTATAAACATGCAGGACATCACTCAAGGACACCTAACTTTTGGCACATTTGTGAAATAAGATTTTGAAAGTAGGGCGGTTTAAGCAAACAAAATCAATTATATAATACATTGCATTTTTATGCCAAAGCGTCACGGAATGTTTAATGTCCTACATCTAGCTGAGTTTACCAAATTTTTATTGCTTGGTTCAATATACAAATACATCGTAGCCCGTTTTTAATTTTAAATTCTGATACCACCCGCATTTACTTTTTTTGCAATATTGTTGCCGTTCGATTATGATTCTAATGTAAATTCAGTATGTGTGTGCCGTATTACGACATACATTCAAAGATCTAATTTATATCCGAGGAAGCTTGCCTCTTCTTTGTAAATATCCCAGACCTTTTTCAGCAGTTTTCTGTCTATCCCGCTATAATATTTTTGTATGAGAGTCTCGTTGCGGTAGGACTCGATCGCGCGATGAGATGACGGGAATTGTGCTATCAAGTGTTCGGCGCCAAGTAGACGCATGACATTAGGCGCGTCGGTGGTAAGATCTTCATGATGAACGATGACGTCATATTGAACGTCACAGGGTTTGCAAAAGTCCTCGACCAAAGCCCAGTGGCTATTGTTTGGTCCATTGTCTGCTATATACTGGAGGAAATCCGAAAAGGAAATATGTTTTTGCAAAGTAATGTTCCTCTTATATTGCTGGTTCATATAAGTTTTCACGCTAGGACCTAAAAACCGAAACAAAACCTGTTCCTTGTACGCCGACACGAGTCTCTCTAGTGGGTGTCGCACCACTAAGACCTTCAGATAACTTGCTAAGCGCATGCTGTTGTTCTTGTAGTCATTAGAATATAACTGTGTATAGTATTCTTTTCCGGCCTTGAAGACAACAGTTGAAGGATCCTGACGGCCGGAAAGAATTTGATACACATTTCTCCAATTACGACTTGCGGCTTTCAACATAGTGCACAAAATTAGTTTATGTTTGTCATCCACTATAATCCATTTTGATTTCTTCAAATATTTGATCGGAGTAGTTTTGCGGGTGCTGCATCTGTCTTGTAACCTTTGTTTTCGCCTGATCATGGAAGACACCCAATTATGAGGTACCTTGTCCCAACCGAACGACTGAAAAATGTGTTTCAAAAAGTTCTCAGAGCTTTTAAAACGTTTTGTGCAGAAGATAACGCCAATAAAAGAATAAGGTTAACAAAAAAGATAAGGTCAATAAAAAGATGTGGTCAACAAAAGTAATGTCAGCAAAAAAGTTGTGAGTAATGAACCTTTACAAGTCAAAATTGTAATTTGCCTAGCAATTCCAACCATTTCCCCTTGAGGGTAAAATAAACCATATCCAAACCATTTCAAAGAGCTACGTTTTTCAAGGTCTTAGGAATAAAATTCCTTAGGGGAGGAGCACAGGTAAGTCTTAACTCCCAAGAAGGTTGGGTTGAGAGGGATGGGATGAGAACCATTGAGAGGGATGGACAACAACATGTACATACAAACACATGGGCAAGATTGCCTGGGTAAGGGCGCCCGAGGGAAACCACACCGAGAGAAAAGAGAATGTCAATACGCCTTCCTCTTAGAAAACGACATTTTGGAACTTGACTGCAACATCCACAAGAACAGGGCACACCGTGTTTCTGAGTTAACCGTCAGAAGACGTCTGCACAGTCGACGTTATTTTGGCAGGATTTGCGTTAGGAGACCAGTGATCACTGCCAGAAACCATCTACGTCGAGTCAGATGGTATACTGGAATGCATGAACACCAGCCAATAACTGGGGATTGATACGGTTCTTAAGGGATTCTTAGGGGCCATGATCACCCATTAGTTTCAATATGATAATGCAACTTCACGTACTAACTGGCAGCCTGTTTATATGTCTGTCTGTCTGTCTGTTTAAATGAATGGATGAATAACGACTAAATTTATTCCAATGTAATGTTGGTAATTAAAATGAGTAAAGAGCGGGGAGTGTTCTGTACAATTGGTTGACATGCTGTCATAATGTGCGATGCTTCAATAACAGCCAAGTTTAACGTAAACGCAGATAGAACGCAGATAGAATGGAATACACAGAGAGAAATGGATAGAAGGGAACACTGGAAAGCAGTATATAAATAATATGAAAAAACATAAAGTTCTTGTGGGGTTTACCTCTAGTTTCTACAGTAGTTCTAATTCAATACCATATTAAGGTAAACCCTTATTGTCTAATAAACGTTAAACTACATGTAAATACCTCCCAGATCCGTTTATCTATGGAGTCGTGTTCTTCACTTTTTTGGGGCAAATTGTTACTGGTTCGGAGAGAAGTGCCACTGCCATATGTTACTTCCTTTTCTCGATGAATTGAAATGGGTTTGTAAATTCCTGTAAGATTCGTACCCATAAAAGCTTTGTCGTCTTAGTGTCTTTATAAATGCCACTATGAAATCAATATCAATACCTTACAATGCTGGTGAAAACTATAATGGAATATGATCGGTGGTACATGTACATGCATCGACTGTTACGAATTGCACTAGTTCAAGAAATATAGCTAAAATAACTAGGCATCCAATCGTCAATTGCCTGATAGGATGGCCTAATTTACTGTAAAAAGTTTTGTCAAAACATTTGCGTTTAACTTCATTAAGTTTGATGTTTAATAATTTGATTATTGCTAAAAACAAACACTTTTCAAACACATGTATTTCTAATTTTTCTGTATTCTAGAACTTTTATAATTCCACGAATCAGCCCTATTTATGTTGCAAAGATGGTTGTTTTTATAAATTAAAATTTTGTAATATTTTACAAAAATTAAGAGTTAAAGATAATAGTTACCTGTAAAAAAGAGCCGCGCCAACAGCGTTAATACGCAGGCGGTCGTGGTGGTGAGGAAGATCGCTTTCTTTTTCATTACACTTGTAACCACTTCCTCGTTCAAGAGATCTAGGTAAAATATATTTAGGTGTTTCACGTAGGGAGTGACTACTCGTGCAGATGTCAATTCTCTTTAGTTGCTATTTCATGGTAAATAAAGGATGAGAATGATACAGCAACGAGTAAAGATGCGGGCAAATTATTACTTCACTTTATCGCAGCTTACATGAAAATTGTGCGTCTTTTTTAAGCCATTGTTTCTTAAAATTAGGCCACTCCTATTTTAAAGTGGTAGCAACATAATTGAAAAACAAAGGGCCCGATAGTTTTATTCCATTTAGTAAAAGCACCACAAATGTTATTTAAAATATAATTTACAATGATTTCATATGGAGTCACTAGCGTGATAGGAACACATCAAACTGATACAGGCTGACATGCACGTGTTCAATTAAATACGTCCCCCAAAAAAGAAAAATAAAGAACGTTTGCAGTTTTCATTAAATATCATTTTTGAAAATAAATAAAAAAATAGATATCGTCTGCCTACCCTATTTACAAAGAATAGCCACTCGTTATTAGCAAACTAAACAGTTTTGTCTTTCCTTAGCCTGCTACTTGCGTCTTCCTCCCGAATATAAACTCCCACACAGTGGTACCAACGTCAATTGCCTGATAGGATGGCCTAATTTACTGTAAAAAGTTTGTGGTCAAAATAGTTACGTGTAGATCGCTTTGAGGAAATCCAACGCTGACAACAATAACCAGTTTCAATCATTTAATGGTCACTCGTCGCTTGCTCAGGTACATTCAGACGATATGTTGAATATTACACCCTACAGTAACTAAAAGAAGACAATGGCTTCATGAACTTCCTAATCAATGGCTTCATAATCAGAATGGCCTTTTAAGACTTTACCTAACGTATTATGAGGAGTTACAGCCTACAGTAAAAAGTTTTTACGTGAAGTTACCAAAATTGCCTGTGAATTTCAATAATAATTTCAACGCATGGCGCCCGTGTAAACGTAATCTAGGCTTTAGTTATAAACATGCAGGACATCACTGAAAGACACGTAACTTTTGGCACATTTGTAAAATTAGATTTTGAAAGAAGGGCGGTTTAAGCAAACAAAATCAATACTATAATACATAGCATTTTTATGTTATAGCGTCACGGAATGTTTACTGTACATCTAGCTGAGTTTACCAAATTTTTATTGCTTGATTCAATGTACAAATACATCGTATCCCGTTTTTAATTTAAAATTCTGATACCCTCCGCATTAACTTTGTTTTGCAATGTCTTTAATATTGTCGCCTTTCGATCATGATTCTAATCTAAATTCAGCATGTATGTGCCGCATTATGATATACGTTCAAAGATATATCCGAGGAAGCTCGCCTCTTCTTTGTAAATATCCCAGACCTTTTTAAGTAGTTTTCTATCTATCCCGCTATAGTACTTATCTATTAGAGTTTGGTTGTGGTAGAACTCAATCTCGCGGTGAGATGACGGGAATTGTGCTATCAAGTGTTCAGCGCCAAGTAGACGCATGACATTAGGCGCGTCGATCGTAAGATCTTCATGATGAACGATGACGTCATACTGAACGTCACAGGGTTTGCAAAAATCCTCGACCAAAGCCCAGTGGGTATTGTTTGGTCCGTTGTCTGCTATATACTGCAGGAAATCCGAAAAGGAAATATGTTTTTGCAAAGTAATGTTCCTCTTATATTGCTGGTTCATATAAGTTTTCACTCTGGGACCTATATGCCTAAACAAAACTTGCTCCTTGTACGCCGACACGAGTCTCTCTAGTGGGTGTCGCACCACTAAGACCTTCAGATAATTTGCTAAGCGCATGCTGTTGTTCTTGTTGTCATTAGAATATAACCGTTTAAAGTATTTCTTTGTGCCCTTGAAGACAACAGTGGCAGGATCCTGACGGCCGGAAAGAATCTGATACACATTTCTCCAATTACGACTTGCCGCTTTGAACATAGTGCACAATATTAGTTTATATTTGTCCTCCACTACAATCCATCTTGGTTTCTTTAAATAGTTGAACGGAGCAGTTTTGCGGGCGCTGCATCGGTCTTGTAACCTTTGTTTTCGCCTGATTATAGAAGATACCCAATTCTGAGGTACCTTGTCCCAACCGAATGACTGAAAATGTGTGTTCAAAAAGTACTCTTAACGTTTTAAACGTTTTGTGCAAAAATATAACGCCAATAAAAAAAGAAGGACAACAAAAACACAAGATCAACAGAAAGATGTAGTCAACATAAGTAACGTCAGCAAAAAGCTGTAAGTATTGAACAAATAAAATTTGTAATTTGCTTGGCAATTTCAACCCTGAGAATGCCGCGGGGGATTGAATGCAGTAGAAAAAGAGGGAAGGCAACTGGAAAGCAGTAAATATACTAGAGGTTCAGAGAGGCGATACTGCCTCCAAGTATTGTACCACCAGCTGGGTCAAGCGAATTCACGAGAAAACAAAAAAGGGGACACCACCCCCAGTGTTGTACTTGACAAACTCTACAAAATGTAGTTAACAAGAGTTCTCGAATTTTTTTGTTGAAAACTACAATTTATAACAAAATCATGGGGAAACGTAAAAGGTCAATTCTAAATTTGTGAATGTGATGTTCAGTTCATAGTGAAAATAAGCTCAAAGGTCAATTTCAAGGTCACATTTAGATTGCCAGTATATACATGTATCTTCCTATTCAAGTTCAATAATAACTATGGGCGTATCTCTGCCAGTTTTGGAGATATAAGGGATAGAAAAGCTGCAAAAGTTAGTTCATGTTGTAAAGTAGGCCAAAGGTCAATTTTAAGGTCACAGTTAATTCGCAAGTATATGACTTCCTTTTCAAGTTCAATATTAACTTTGACTATGTCTCTGCCATTTTTGGAGATATAAGGGACAGAAAAGTTGCATCACATGTTGAAAAGTAGGTCAAAGGTCAATTTCAAGGTCAGAGTAAGATTGCCAGTATATGACTTCCTATTCAACTTCAATAGTAACTATAGCCATATCTCTGCCAGTTTTGGAGATATAAAGGACTAATATGTTGCAAAGTTAAGTTCATGGTGAAAAGTAGGACAAAGGTCAATTTTAAGGTCACAGTTAAATGGCCTATATATATATATATATATATATATATATATATATATATATATATATATATATATATATATATATATATATTCAACTTCAGTAGTAACTATCGACCTATCTCTACCAGTTTGGGAGATATAAGGGATTTAAATGTTGCAATTTTGGAGTTACAGTAATGTGCCATAAATTTCGTACAGACGAAATTAAAGGTCATTAAAAGGTCATTTTGGTATAATATTATAGGTAAGGTCTGTGTAGTTTCTGAAAATCGGCACAAATAATTTTTTTTTCAAAAAATTCCCATTTTATTTTTTTAGAAAATATTGGCACATTTCACCTTGAAATAAAGGTCAAAGGCCAAATTCAGTGGCATATCTTAAGTCTTCACATATGACTTTCGGTCAGCCATCTACAGAAATTTTTCCCTTTATTCCTTCGGTTTGGTAGATATTTAGTATTTAATTTTGCCAATTTTGGATAAAGGTGCATTGCGGCGAGCGCCACACCTAGACCACTTTCGGTCAGCCATCTACAGAAATTTTTCCCTTTATTCCTTCGGTTTGGTAGATATTTAGAATTTAATTTTGCCAATTTTGGATAAAGGTGCATTGCGGCGAGCGCCACACCTAGACCCAAATACCGACAAAGCCCAAAACTCACATGGATCAAGTTGAGATTATATTGACGTACACGAGATGGATACAGAGGCTCTTGTAGTGTAGGAGGAGAAGCGGTAGTACGCGATGGTGGTACAATAATATGAAAGAACAGAAAGGTCTTGTGGTTTCTGTAAGAACTATAGTACTTGTAAGTCAGTATCATGGTAAAGTAAACAATGAATGCACAATAAACGTTAACTAAATACCTCCCAGATCCGTTTATCTATGGCGTCGTGTTCTTTACTGAGTTTGGGCAAGTTGTCAATCGTTCGGAGAGAAGTGCCACTGCCATTTATTACTTCCTTTTTTCGATTAATTAACATGGGTTTGTTAATTCCTGCAAGATACGTATCTCATAAAAGATTTGTCGTCTTAGTGTCTTTTTAAGTGCCACTGCTAACTCAATTTTCGTCAAAAAAAAAAAAAATAATAAAAAAATAAAAATAAAAATAAAAAAAAATAGAACTCCGTCATTGTGTTTAAATACTATCAATTGGCATGGGTTTAAAAATTCCTGCAAGAGTCCCATCTCATAAAAGCTTTGTCGTCTTGGTGACTTTATAAATGCCACTATAAACTTAATTTTCGACAAAATTTTTCCGTCAAAAGATTAAAATGCTGATGAAAAGAATAAGGGAATAAGGTCGTTGCTACATGCTTCGTAGGTTACCAATCACACTAAAGCTCAAAAGAAAAAAAAAACTCTGCTATAATTACTTGGAATACAACCGTCGATTGCCTGATAAGTTGGCCTAGCTCATGGTGAAAAGTTATGTCAAAACACTTACGTTTAACTTCCTGAAATTTGATGTTTAATAACTTGATTATTGCTAAAATCAAACACTTTTCAAACACATGCATTTCTAATATTTCTGTATTCCAGTATTTTTATAATTCCATGAAACAGCCCTGTTTATATCGCAAGAAGGGTTATCTTTATAAATTAAATTTTTTTACAATAAATAAGCGTTAAATATTAAAGTTACCTGTAAAATAGCCCAGCGACAACAGCGTTAATACACAGGCTGTCGTGGTGGTGAGGAAGATCGCTTTCTTTTTCATAACTAGTACACTTCCAACGCTATTCTCGCTCAGGAGATATTTCAGGTAATGTATGTCGATGTGTTTCGCACATGGAATGACAGCCCATGCAGTTGTAAATTCTCTTGAGTTGCTATTTCATGTTAAATAAAGAATGAGAATAGTACCTTAACTAGTAAAAGGCGTGGGCTAATTTCCATGTCAATTTATCGGATCTGTCATGCGGTAACGCCACAGTATCATGTAATTTGGAGGTGTCTATACTCTATGTATATACTTTACCTGATTAGTAAGGACGGAATAGATTAATTTTCATAGGTGTGGCATTCGCGATCGTCGTTTAGTCGTGCAGTTGTAATGCCCCTATTTCTTATGCAAGGCTGACACTTGCACGACTTTTGGCCCCGATTTTGTCGTGGCAAGTCGTGCCATTTTGGGACACGAAGTGGGAGGCTCTCGCACTGTTCCCTACTAGTTCACGCATAGATTACGACGAGTTCACGACGAGCTAACGAATAGTTTACGAATGCGTGTCCACATTGACACGAACTGGCATGACAAGTTCACGCATAGTTTGCACATAGTTTACGCACTTCCCGCATTGGCACGACGAGTTTGCGCAATTCGGATGGTGTCGTGCCGACTTGGGCACGCAATATACGTGAGCTGTTCGTGAACTATTCGTGGGAGTTCGTAACAGTCGTAGCATGGCGCGCACTGCGTGGGATTCGTGGTCTGTAAGTCCCCTATTTCACACAGACCACGAATCCCACGAATCGCCAGGAATTGACAAATTTTAGGATTCGTGAGGATTCGTGAGATTTTGCCAATTTTCTGGTCTTATTCGACACGCTCACGATTCACTTACGATACAGGTACGATAATGTTACGAATATTCGTGGGATTCGGCTGGAATCGTGAGATTTTGCCAATTTTCTGGTCTAATTCGACACGCTCTACGATTCAGTTACGATACAAGTGCGATAGTGTTACGAATATTCGTGGGATTCGGCTGGAATCGCACGAATATTGTCCAGAAATTCACTACGATTTTTTGGAATCGGGAGTTCGTGGCCAAAACTATGAACAGCTCAAAATTTTTGCCACGATTTCCCGATTGATCAAGAATTGCAAGAACTAACTACGATTATATACGAATCTGTTAATTAAGAACTTCACGAACTGATTACGATTCAACCAAATTTTCAATTCCTGGCGATTCGTGGGATGCGTGGTCTGTGTGAAATAGGGGCATCAAAGTTTTTGCCACCCATTCCTGTTGGTCAAGAAGTGCAAGAACTGACTAGGAATATATACGAATCTATTAAGAACTTCACGAACTGATTACGATTCAACCACGAATCGTGAAATTTGTCAATTCATGGCCATTCGTGGGATTCGTGGTCTGTGTGAAATAGGGGCATTAAGTACTTCACGAACTGATAACGATTCAACCACGAATCCTGAAATTTGTCAATTCATGGCGATTCGTGGGATCCGTGGTCTGTGTAATAGGGGCATAAACATGTAGGATCTCACTAAAAGACACCTGACTTTTGCCGCATTTGTAAAATCAGATTTTGAAAGTAGGGCGGTTTAAGCAAGTAAAATAAACATTTTACATAAAATACATATCATTTTAATGTTATAGCGTCACGGAATGTTTAATGTGCATCTAGCTGAGTTTACCAAATTTTTATTGCTTGGTGCAATATACAAATAGCCCGTTTTTAATTTGAAACTCTGATACCACCCCCAGTAGCGTTCTTGCAATGTCTGTAATATTATCGCCTTTAGATCATGATTCTATGTGCCGTATAAAGACAACACTCAAAGATCTAATTTATATCCGAGGAAGCTTGCCTCTTCTTTGTAAATACCCCAGACCTTTTGAAGCAGTTTTCTATCTATCCCGCTGTAGTATTTTTGTATGAGAGTCTCGTTGTGGTAGACCTCGATCTCTCGATGAGATGACGGGAATTGTGCTATCAAGTGTTCGGCGCCAAGTAGACGCATGACATTAGGCGCGTCGGTCGAAAGATCTTCATGATGAACGATGACATCATACTGGACGTCACAGGGTTTGCAAAAATCCTCGACCAAAGCCCAGTGGGCATTGTTTGGTCCATTGTCCGCTATATACTGCAGGAAATCCGAAAAGGAAATATGTTTTTGCAAAGTAATGTTCCTTTTATATTGCTGGTTCATATAAGTTTGCACTCTGGGACCTAAATGCCTAAACAAAACTTGTTCCTTGTAGGCCGACACAAGTCTCTCTAGTGGGTGTCGCACCACTAAGACCTTCAGATAATTTGCTAAGCGCATGCTGTTGTTCATGCTGCCGTAGGAATATAACTGTATATAGTATTCCTTTGTGCCCTTGAAGACAACAGTTGAAGGATCCTGACGACCGGAAAGAATCTGATACACATTTCTCCAATTACGACTTGCCGCTTTGAACATAGTGCACAATATTAGTTTATATTTGTCATCCACTAAAATCCAGTTCAATTTCTTCAAATAGTTGAACGGAGCAGTTTTGCGGGCACTGCATCGGGCTTGTAACCTTTGTTTTCGCCTGATTACGGAAGATACCCAATTCTGAGATACCTTGTGCCAACCGAATGACTGAAAGATGTGTTTCAAAAAGTTCTCTTAACGTTTTTAAACGTTTTATGCAAAATGGGTCAACAAAAATATAACACCAGTAAAAAATAGGGACAAAATAAAAAGGTCAATAAAAAGATAAGGTCAACATGAGTAACGTCAGCAAAAAAGCTGTGAATATTGAACAAGACAAAATTGTAATTTGCCTGGCAATTTCAACCCTGAGATCGCCGCGGAAGATTGATTGGAGTAGACAGCGAGAAAAAGAGAGAAGGCAATTGGAAATCAGTAAATAAATAATATGAAAGAACAGAAAGGTCTTGTGATTTCTACCTCACTTAAGAACTATAGTACTTGTAAGTCAGTATCTTGGTAAGGTAAACAATGACTGCACAAAAAACGTTAAACTAAATACCTCCCAGATCCCTTTATCTATGGCGTCGTGTTCTTTACTGAGTTTGGGCAAGTTGTTAGTGGTTCGAAGAGAAGCGCCTCTGCCATTTATTGCTCCCTTTTCTCGATCAATTGGCATGGGTTTGTAAATTCCTGCAAGATTCGTACCCATTAAATCTTTGTCGTCTTGGTGTCTTCATAACTGCCACTGTAAACTTAATTTTCGTCAAAAATTTTCCGTCAATATCTTAAAATGCCGATAAAAAGTTTCAGGGAATAAGGTCTTTGCTACATGCTTCAAAAGCTGCGAATCACACCAATGCCCAAAAGAAAATAATTCTAGCTAAAATAACTAGGAATACAATCGTCCTTTGCCTGATAAGATGTCCTTGTTTATGGTGAAAAGTTATGTCAAAACATTTGCGTTTAACTTCGTGAAATTAGATTTTTAATAATTTGATTATTGCTAAAAACCAACACTTTTTAAACACATGCATTTCTAATATACAGACTTGACATTTAATATGGAATATTTCAGTTTCGAAGGTGTGCCTAGGTAGAAAAGCGTTCTTTTTTCAAAATACTAATACCTCATATAAGATATGTGAATGGAGAAGTGTGTAGTCAAGTGTGTCGCTTCCAATTAACTGAATACCAGGTTTGTTACGCTGCTGCATTATGTAATATGAAGTAATTTAATTGGGTAGTGCTCCTTTGGGCAGGTCAAACCTTGGCTTTGACAAAGCACGGTTCTGTCAAAAAAGTATCCATATGTCAGCAACTACTGCATAGAGGAATTTGAAATTTTGCATGCAAGTGGTCGGTTTTGCAGTGTGTAAAATGAGCTATGCAGTGCTTTGCAAGTTTGTTAATCTGTGGCAAAATGGCGCGAAAAAGACAGACATTGCCAGACAGTTAATTGCGCCAAACGAAACGGTCCGCACAGTTTTATAGAGTAATGCCCAGACTGATGTACCTACATAGAGGCCACACCCAATGTATTAAAATCTTACCACCAGAGTACAGGACCCACTGTCTTTCAGGATATGTCGTTGCAACTAAACAAAAACCACCCAGTCCGTTCAGAATGAGGGGTAAATTGCCACCAAAACGCATTTTTCAAGGCCCTTAGCGAACACCAAACTGGTTTTTGCAGGTTAGAATACCAGACGACCTCCGAGGAACCCACTGTAAACAGCAAAACATCGTTGTATGTTTCTCTAATGAATTAGGGACCATGACCGTTTCTGGGTTGAACACTGAAACCTCGTGGCTTTCTTTAGTGAGGTCAGATTTCACCTGTACCGCTCAACTAGTCAAAACAGAGTTTACAGACATCCAGAAGAGGCCAACGACGAAGTGTGTGCAGCCTCTAAAGTGACTTAGGTAATTAACAGCGTCAGTATTTGAAGTGGATACCACATTGGTGCCAAAACACCAATGGCAGTCATCGACGAAAACCTGAACCAGATTAAATAAAGGAATAATCTGGGAACCACTTGACTATCATTTGATAGGGGGCACCTTAAGAACAATTTTAGGTTGTAGGGTGGGATTGCCGGTTCACACAGAGCACTTTTAATAACATATTACTTAGAGAACCAAGGGAATGAACAGCTACCTTGGTCATCAAAACCGCCATATTTGAACCACGTAGACAATATGTGGGTAGACCATTACTCGCCAAATGAATGGCCTACATGTCCTACAACAAAACTGGGCCAAATTGAACAGATTTCGACCGATGCCTGGAATGTTATTCCAGATTGAACTCTAAAAACATATCCCAAGGAATGCCTTGCCGCTTGAGAGCGCTGGTAGCAGCCAGAAGAGGTCAGGCGTAACAGCGACTGTTACTGTGACTAGACACTGATATGAGGGTCCTTTGTGGAGCGTGTAACTCTTTTACAGACAATAATTTAGAAAATATGGAGATCTAAAATATCTCATTTAATGGTTGCCGTATGAAGTAGAAAAGGCAATGTGTTTTTGTTTGCTTCTCTGGCGAATTCCATTAATGAACTGATGTCACAATGACATCAAAGAGATAATTAAAAGTTATTAGAACACGATTTCAATCCTTATTTTCATTTATCAGTCAGTAAAATAGGAAAAAAAATGATGAAAAATGATTTGGAAAAAATATTCCATATTAAATGTCAAGTCTGTATCTGATATTTATTTCTAGAACTTTTATAGTTGCACAAACCAGTCCTGTATATGTTGCAAGGTTGGTTGTTTTTATAGATTTTAATTTTAATTTTTGTTTACAAAAAATATGATTTAAAGATAATAGTTACCTGTAAAATAGCCCATCGACCACAGCGTTAATACACAGGCTGTCGTGGTGGTGAGGAAGATCGCTTTCTTTTTCATTACTAGTACACTTCTAACGCTATTCTCGCTCAGGAGATATTCGAGGTAGTGTATGTCGATGTGTTTCGCATATGGAATGACAGCCCATGCAGTTGTAAATTCTCTTTAGTTGATATTTCATGGTAAATAAAAGATGAGAATGGTACCTTAACTAGTAAAAGGTGCGAGCTTATTTCCATGTCAATTTATCGCATCTGTCAAGTGGTAACGCCTCAATTTTATATAATTTGGCCATGTCCATACGCTTTTTATATACTTTTCCTGATTAGTAAGGACGGAATAGATGCATTTTCGTAGGTTTGGCGATCGTCTTTTAGTCGTGTAGTTGTAAGCATGTAGGACCCCACTAGGGGACATATAACTTTTGCGGCATTGGTAATATCAGATTTTGAAGGTAGGGCGGTTTAAGCAAATAAAAAATTACATATAATACATATCATTTTTATGTTATAGGGTCACGTAATGTTTAATGTGCATCTAGCTGAGTTTACCATATTTGTATTGCTTGGTTCAATGTACAAATAACCCATTTTTTTTTTTTTTTTTTTTTTTTTTTTTTTTTTTTTTATTGAAAAATTTCAGTATAAGAAAGTACTGTACATATACCCAAGTATGGTAAATGCACACTGCACACTCACTCACTCTCTTACCCACACTCTCTCTCACACACACACGAATATAAGTTTATAATCTCATGAACAATAGGTGTAATAATAATAATAATAATAATAATAATAATAATAATAAAGATCGATACCACAATGTATTCATCCATAACTACAACATATTATTAAGCAAAAAGTGCAAAATATTATTTTGCTGAAGCTAATTAAATTCAAACATGTCTGACCAATTTTCCCATTTTTTTTCAAAGTTTGTTAAATTTAGCTTTTTTAATGCATTGACTTTTTCTATTACAAATTGATCCTTTATGTAATTTATGAGTGAAGAAAGACGCATACTTTCTTTCTTTTTGAAACTTTTGTAAATATAAAATTTCGTACAAAGAATAACAAAATTAATTGGGCTGTTTGGGTTTGTTGGATAGCCGAAAAGGATGCATTTTTCATTAAAGGTTATGTTTTAAATAACCCATTTTTAATTTGGAATTCTGATACCACTCCCATAAACTTTCTTGCAATGTAATATTGTTGCTTTTCGATCATGATTCTAATCTAAATTCAGCATGTATGTGCCGTATTACGACATTATTCAAAGATCTAATTTATATTCGAGGAAGCTTGCCTCTTCTTAATAAATACCCCAGACCGCTGTAGTATGTTTGTATGAGAGTCTTATTGTGGTAGACCTCAATCTCACGAAGACATGACGGGAATTGTGCTATCAAGTGTTCGGCGAAAAGAAGACTCATGACATTATGCGCGTTGGTCGTAAGATCTTCATAATGAAGATGACTTCATACTGAACGTCACAAGGTTTGCAAAAATCCTCGACCAAAGCCCAGTGGGTATTGTTTGGTCCATTGTTTGCTATATACTACAAGAAGTCCGAAAAGGATGTTTTTTGCAAAGTAATGTTCCTCTTATGTTGCTGGTTTATATAATTTTTCACTGTGGGACCTAAATGCTTGAACAAAACTTGTTCCTTGTACACCGACACGAGTCTATCTACTGGGTGTCGCACCACTAAGACCTTCAGATAACTTGCTAAGCGCATGCTGTTGTTCATGCTGCCATAGGAATATAACTGTATATAGTATTCCTTTGTACGTAAAACTAAAAACCTCCCAGATCAGTTTATCTATGGCGTCGTGTTCTTTACTGAGTTTGGGCAAGTTGTTAGTGGTTCGGAGTGAAGTTCCACTGCCATTTTCTCGATCAATTGACATGGGTTTGTACATTCCTGCAAGATTCGTACCCATAAAATCTTTGTCTTCTTGGTGTCTTTATAAATACCACTATAAACGCAATTTTCGTCAAAAATCTTCCATCAATATCTAATAATGCTAATGAAAAGTATAAGGGACATAATCGTTGCTACATGCTTCGACGTTTACGAATCACACAAAAGCCCAAAGGAAAAAAAAACTGTATCTAAATCTACTAGGAATAGAGTCGTTGTCTAATAAGATGGCCAAGTTTATGGTGAAAAGTGTCAAAACAAGTGTGAAAACGTTTATTTTTGTGAAATTTGATGTTAAATTACGTGATTATTGCTAAAAACCAACACTTTTCAAACACATGCATTTCTAATTTTTCTGTATTCTAGAATTTTTATTACTGCATGAACCAGCCCTATTTGTGTCGCAAGGATGAATATTTTTATAAATTTAAATTTTGTAATATTTTACAAAATATAAGAGTTAAATATAATAGTTACCCGTAAAATAGTGCAGCGCCAACAGCGTTAATATGCTGGCGGTGGTGGTGGTGAGGAAGATCGCTTTCTTTTTTATTACTAGTACCATTTTAACCCTATTCTCGCTCAGGAGACCTTCAAGGTAATATATTTCGATGTGCTTAGGTATTGTAAAATCTCTTTAGTTGCTATTTTGATGGTAAATATAGGATGAGAATGGTTCCTAAACTAATAAGTGCTGGATAATTATCATGTCAATTTATCGCATCTGTCATGTGGTAACGCCTCAATATTTTCAATCGAGTGTGGTGTGTAAAATATAATTTACAATGATTCCATATTTACATACCTGAAAGATTGATTGATTGTAAATCAGGCTGACGTCCTCAAAAAAAAAAAAAAAAAAAAATAATAATAATAATAAAATAAAAATAAAAATAAAAATAAATAAATAAATAAAATAATAAAAAAATTAAAAAAAAAAAAAAACGTTTGCAGTTTTCATATTTTTGCCTCATGTTTCTGGTTTTGTGTCTCATTTATCGGGTTCAGTGTCTCTATTCTTGGATTTTGTGTTTCGGTTTTGCTGGTTTTGCTTCGGTTCCATGGAGACGTGGTAACTAACACTTAAAGCCAGAGCTGTAAAGCAGAAGTTGAATATGGAAAAACTCAACCCTGACCTCGACCTGGAAAGACTGTAAAGACTAGCTAAGAATGGGAACTTTTCAGTATATATCGTTGTGTTTTCCGTCTCCAACTGCTTACGCTGCTCCTGATTGATAAAAAATAACCAAAGTTAACATGAAATGTTGGCGTTCATATACCAATACAACGCAAAACCAAACGCTGCCGAAATGCTTAAGATTTTTAAACAATTTTTCATGATAATTGTGTTTTTGAAATTTAAAGGGTATAAATATCTCAACATCGGGGCTCGCTAAGTCCCATATCGGCGGGTTTTTCAGAAATTGTGTGACGGGGGAAGGAGTAAATGTGATTTTTTAACAGCAGTAATGCTTACAGTCACATAGTATTTTATTTTTTATATATAAAATAGATGTTGAACTTAAATCTTGCATGCTGCCAAGGATTTTATGTTTACTGCAATTAATTAAAGATCAAGCTAGTTTTTTATGTTGGGAATAATGCTGTCAATAATTAAGGAGGATCTCTCATATTTGAGAATCACTATTTTCGCCGTAGCAATTTGGATAAAAATTGTAAAACAAAATCTAGAGAATATAAGGGTAAAAACATGAAAAGAAATTGGGCTTGTTTTCGAGAGGCAGCGTCCCCGAAAAATCACTTTTATTTCATTGTACCATATGGGATTTTATCAAAATAGCCCTAAAATGGCAGAAAAATGCCAAAATGACAAAAATTCGGCGCATTTTTTAACAATTTTTGAAAGTAGGGTAGTTTAAACAAGCAAAATAAAATATTTACACATAATACATACTTTATTTACGTTATAGCGTCACGGAATGTTTAATATACACCTAGCTGAGTTCACTATATTTTTATTGCTTGGTTCAATGTACAAATACATAGTAGCCCGTTTTTAATTTAAATTCTGATGCCACCCGCATTTAATTTTTTTGCAATATTGTTGCCGTTCGATTATGATTCTAATGGAAATTCAGCATGCATGTGCCGTATTATGACATGCATTCAAAGATCTAATTTATATCCGAGGAAGCTTGCCTCTTCTTTGTAAATATCCCAGACCTTTTGAAACAGTTTTTTACCTATCCCGCTATAATATTTTTGTATGAGAGTCTCGTTGCGGTAGACCTCAATCTCGCGATGAGATGACGGGAATTGTGCTATCAAGTGTTCGGCGCCAAGTAGACGCATGACATAAAGCGCGTCGGTGGTAAGATCTTCATGATGAACGATGACGTCATACTGAACGTCACAGGGTTTGCAAAAATCCTCGACCAAAGCCCAGTGGGCATTCTTTGGTCCATTGTCTGCTATATACTGCAGGAAATCCGAAAAGGAAATATGTTTTTGCAAAGTAATGTTCCTCTTATATTGCTGGTTTATATAAGTTTTCACTCTGGGACCTAAACGCTTGAACAAAACCTGTTCCTTGTACGCCGACACGAGTCTCTCTAGTGGGTGTCGCACCACTAAGACCTTCAGATAACTTGCTAAGCGCATGCTGTCGTTCTTGCTGACATTGGAATATAAATGGGTATAGTATTTTTTTCCGGCCTTGAAAACAACCGTGGCAGGATCCTGACGACCGGAAAGAATCTGATACACATTTCTCCAATTACGACTTGCTGCTTTGAACATAGTGCACAATATTAGGTTATATTTGTCCTCCACTATAATCCATCTTGGTCTCTTTAAATAGTTGAACGGAGCAGTTTTGCGGGCGCTGCATCTGTCTTGTAACCTTTGTTTTCGCCTGATTACGGAAGATACCCAATTCTGAGGTACCTTGTGCCAACCGAACGACTGAAAGATGTTTCAAAAAAGTTCTCTTAACCATTTTCAACGTTTAGTAAAATTGGTCAACAAAAATAAAACGCAGATAAAAAGATGAGATAACATAAGTAACGTCAGCAAAAAAGCTGCGAATATAGAGCAAGTTAAAATTGAAATTTGCCTAGTAATTTCAACCCTGAGAACACCGAGAGATTGAATGGAGATTGAATGGAGTAGACAGAGAGAAATTGGAAATCAGTAAATAAATAGTATGAATGAACTTAAATGCCTTGTGGTTTTTACCTAGTGTAAGAACTACAGTAGTTGTAAGTCAGTACCATGGTTAAGTTAACAATGACTGTATAATAAACGTTAAACTAATTACCTCCCAGATTCCTTTATCTATGGCGTCGTGTTTTTGATTGCGTTTGGGCAAGTTGTTAGGGGTTCGCAGAGAAGTTCCACTACCATTTATTACTCCCTTTTCTCCATCAATTGACATGGCTTTGTAAATTCCTGCAAGATTCGTACCCATTAAATCTTTGTCGTCTTCGTGTCTTCATAAATGCCACAATAAACTGATTTTTCGTCAAAAATTTTCCGTCAATATCTTAAAATGCTGATGGGAATAAGGACTTTGCTACATGCTTTGAAAGTTACGATTCACA